>NC_142136.1:11558030-11861060 GCF_024610735.1 Ursus americanus | reverse complement strand
TCAGCCCAGGAATCTCCCACACTGGATTGGAGAGGTGCTGTGGGACCCACAGCCAAGTCCTAGAATAAGATTGGAAAAGCCTTCTTGGAGAGGGCTTGGCCTATGGAGATCTTTGGGCCTGCATTCGTCAGAGTTCTTCAGAGAAATGAAACCAATAAGGTGCATGTGTGTGTGTGTGTGTATGTGCGCGCGTGTGTGTATGCATATACAGAAAGAGACTGATTAATTGATTGATTGATTGATTTTAAGGAATTGACTCACACGATTGTGGGGTCTAGCAAATCCAAAATCTGCAGGGCAGGCCAGCAAGCTGAAGACCGCGGGAAGAGCGGATGCTGCAGCTTGAGTCTGAAGACAGTCTGGAGGCAGAATTTCCTCTTTCTTGAGGGACTCAGTCTTTTGCCCTTAAGGCCTTCAACAGATTAGATGAGGCCCACCCACACTATGGAAGGTACTTGGCTTCACTCAAAGTCTACTGTTTTAAATGTAATTTCACTGGAAAAATACCTTCAAATCAACTTCTAGACTGGAGTTTAATCAAACGTGAGGGTACCACAGCCGAGCCAGGTTGGCACATAAAATTAACTATCATAGAACGCCAAGAAGAAGGGTAATTTTGGTCCCTTATGGTACTTTGGTAGGAACTTACTGGTCTTCCTGAATTCCAAGCTGGAGGAGGAGGAAGGGAGGTAAATGTGTCTTTTATGCTAAGGCTAAAACATATAAGCCCAAGTAGGTGAGAAGATGAGGGGTCAGGGAGCCTTCTGCCCAGTGTTATAATAGAGAACTGATGACACGTCAACTGCCACCCTGCAGGCCCACGGGGGCAGGCACCACCTCGTTTTCCTCATTCACAGAGTGGCTTCCATTTAAGTAAGGTGGTAGACAGAATATTATCCCTCCAAAGACGTGCACATCCTAATCCCTGGAACCTGGGGATATGTATTACCGTACATGGCAAATGGGACTTTGCAGATGAGATTAAGGATCTTGGCGGGGGGGGGTGATCTTGGATTATCCAAGTGGGCCAATATAATCTGAAAAACCCTTATATGAGGGAGGCAGGGGGCCAGAGCCAGAGAAAGTAACATGATCACAGAAGATGGAAGACAGGGCCACAAGTCAAGGAATGCAGGCAGCTCTAGAAGCTGGAGAAAACATGAAAATGAATTCTTCCTACAGCCTCCAGAAGGAATGAAGTTCTGCTGACATCTTGATTTAGGACTTCTGAGCTCCAGAACTGTAAGAGAACACATTTGTGTCATGTCAAGCCACATGGTAATGTGGCAATTTGCTGTAGCAGCGGTAAGAAGCTAATACAGTACGTTAAAGGGGCCGGTGGCCACAGAGAATCAACTCTCAGAACACTTGTAATACGAGGGCACCTGGGTGGCTCAGTTGGGTAAGTGTCTAACTCTTGATTTCAGCTCAGGTCATGATCCACAGGGTTGCGAATTCAAGCCCTGTGTCAGGCTCCACACTCAGCGGGGAGTCTGCTTAAGATTCTCTCTCTCCCTCTCCTCTGCCCCTCCCCCTGCTCACATGCTCTCTCTCTGTCTCTTTCTCTCTCTCAAATAAATAAGCAAATCTTAAAAAAAAAAAAAAGACTACTACTAATAGGTTTTAGAGAAATGAAATTATTGGAGGAGTCAGGCAAAAGCTGATTTAAAATACAGAAAGAACACATAAGAAGATTCCGTGCATCACATTACATGCACACACAGACACAAATTTTTTGGAAATAAAAAATTTTCAACTAAAATATTAAAAGATAAAATAGTTGCTGTTGGACACCTAGGTGGCACGGTCAGTTGAGTGCTGACTCTGTTTCAGCCCGGGTTGTGATCTCAGGGTCATGGAATCGAGCCCCGCATCAGGCTCTGCAATAGGTCTGAGTCTGCCTGAGATTCTCTCTCTCTCTCTCCCCCCACCCTGCACCTCCCACTCATGTTCTCTCTCTCTCAAATAAATAAATAAATCATAAATAAATAAATAAATAAATAAATAAATAAATAAATAAATAAATAGTCACTGTTAAGACCCAACTTGGTGGTAAGGAAGGCAAATAGAAAAAAAGCTTAGGGGCACCTGAGTGGCTCAGTCGACTAAGTGTCCGACTCTTGATTTAGGCTCAGGTCACAATCTGAGGGTCCTGAGATTGAGCCCCCAGGTCGGGTTCTGGGCTGGGCATGGAGCCTACTTAAGATTCTCTGCCCCACCTCCTTCCCCTCCCCCCGACATGCGCACTCTCTCTCTAAGAAAGAAAAGAAAGAAAGAAAGAAAGAAAGAAAGAAAGAAAGAAAGAAAGAAAGATTAAAAGAGCAAATCTACAAAGAAATAGAAATCATGAAAGAGAAAAAGATTAAAAACTTGAAAGACATAACTAGGTGAAATAACATATAAATAACAGGATTGCAGAAGGATTAAATGATAGGGGTTTGCTAGAAAATAGAATCAAACCTTCTGTGCTAACGTGTTGATGAGAGTGCGAACTCCAGGCAGCCTCAGGGAGGGAAGGGAAGCAGGAACAAGGTGTGTGGGGGGTAGTCATCACAAAGGGACCCATGCAGAGCTGGCTATAGCTTCATGAAAAGCCTGGGTGGAAAGACTGACCTTGCAGAATGTGTTCAGACAGGGGGTATAAACAACGCATCTCAGAAAGGCTTCTGGAAGGAGTAGAATTTCCTCTCCAGTTCCCCTTGGTGTTCTGTCTCTCCCTGGTCAAAGGTTGGGGACTCCAGTGACACGAATGTTAGTTAGATGGTTAGTTATCGTCACACAGGTCCCTGAAGTTCTGCATGCTTTTTTTTCAGTCTACTTTCTCCCTTTCTTGCTATCTGATCTCTGAATGCATTTTTCACTGCTGATGCCCATTGTGCCTGTTATCAAAGCATCACTTGATTACATAACTGTCCTTATTTGTGCTTCAGCATTTTACAAGAAACCAGCCTTAGAGAAATGAGTCACAGACCAAATACACAAATGATCAAACAGCCAATGTCTAAATAAATAAACCAGTAGATTAAAAATTAAAGCCGACCACACTAGGAGACCAGCGATAAAATATCCATCATTAAAAATGTAGCCCTTACTGATCTGATTAACACAAACTCATTAAAGTATTAACAAGAGGTGTAGGAAGCGAACTTAAAAGTAACAGATTGATGTCTCAAAAAGCAGTTTGGAAAACAAAATCGATGTTCATTGTTGTTGCATTTTCTACAGTGTTCTCAAAGGAAGAGAATAGATTTGGTAAACTGTAATGTATACAAAATCCCCAAGAAACTGTACCTGTACTTTTTGCCAATGCTCAGACTGAATGTAAAAAGTTCAGTTATGATTTTCAGTTCCCCTGGCTCTCAAGCCAGAGGAGGCTCAGAGTGTATACGGGTGATACCTTGACCAGGGGAGAATAGCCCTGTGCTCACCAGCACCTTATTTCCCCTAATTCCCTGGAAAACTCAGAAAGAAAGTAACTCCAAATAAAGTCCCAGAGTCAAAGCTTTGGAGCCAAAAAGCAGGGGAGCTCTTCTGGCCAATACAAACAGGTGACCAGAGGAGGAGGGGAAATGAAGAAGTGCCACAGAGTATAATAAGAGGGAGGAGCTATTTAATGTAATTCTTTCATTATTTAAATTGCTATGTGACCCTCTGGTCTCATAGCCAAAGCAGGAAAGTAGAATTCTGTGAAAGGAAAAAGAAAAACCATCACTGTGAAGAATATGGAATTGAGTCAAGTAGATTTAAACTAATTTAGAAATTCACTGGAAAAGTTCTATGGGGAGGAGATATAAGGGACCAGGTGAGAAGGAACGCATTTTGTTTGTTTTCCAGTAAACTGTCAACTCCAATTCTCATCAACGAGTCAGGGCTGGCACATAATTTCAAACCTTAGAGTATGTGGGACACCAATGGCTCCTGAGTGTAGAGGGTGGGGTGGGAAGGAGCAGGGAAGTGGCAACAACTACACCAGGCAAATGAGCAGGAGAAATTAGATATGTTGGGGAGGGGGGCGCCTGGCAGGCTCAGATGGTTGAGCATCTGCCTTACAGCTCAGGTCATGCTCTCCAGGTCCTGGAATCGAGTCCTGCGTCGGACTCCTGGCTCAGCAGAAAGTCTGCTTCTCCCTCTGCCTCTCCCCCTGCTTGTGCTCTCTCTGTCTCTCTCTCTTAAATGAATAAATAAAATCTTAAAAAAAAAAGATATGTTGGGGAGGATAAGGATGTGTACAAAATGGCACACACCTCTGTGTGTGTGTGTGTGTGTGTGTGTGTAGGTATGTATGTGAGAGTTTTTGCGCAAAGGTAGGACGTAGGATGAGGCATGGTTCCCTGGAGATCACGGAAGATAACAATCATTCGGGAGCATCAGTCTAAGAGTTTAAAATACGAGAGTGGAGAAGAGGCCAGCCAATAGGATACAGGCTCCAAAATAAAGCAGAATGCAGATTTCGTCCCTCCGGCTAAAATTCAAGGGATGGTTCACCTCAAGGTTCCCAACACTGGGGAACACATCTTCTAAGCCCATATTTGAGACATGGGCTCTGATATGAATGTTTGAAAATGGATTTATCCCAGAAAATCCAGGAACCAGGGCTGCTGTATCGGCAGGGTTTCCCACCTCTGCACTGTCGACATTTGGGATAGAACAAGTCTTTGTCGTGGGAAGGGCTGTCCCGCGCATGGCAGGATGTTCAGAAGCATTCCAGGCTCCCACCCACGAGACGCCGGGAGCACCATCTTCCCAGGTGTGAGGGACAAACTGCCCAGGTTGAGAATGGCTGCTGTCTCGGTCACGTGCGGCCGTGCGGCGGCCCCATTTCAGGCCTCATCCTACTTAACCTGTACAGCATTTAACATCATCATCTGACCACCCCTTCCTTTTGTAAACCCTCCCTTCTCTCAGCATCACCGAGGCTTTATTCCCCTGATGCTCCTCCCTCTTCACTGTCTACTCTTTGTCAATCATCCCTCGGGTAGGTGGAGTCCTAGACTCCCCATTTTTTGGCTGGTTTCCTCTGACTCTGTGCCAGCTCCCCACAGCACCTCACTCCTGGGCCCACAGGGAATGTTGTGAAGCTATGGCTCCCGGTGTGGCGTGGGTGCTGGCTGGGTCCCTGGAGCAATGACATCAGCTACATAGCCATCGTGCAAATCGACTTCTTTGTCCCTGAACTTGCTTCTCAACTTCATACACACACTTCTGAATTCCTGCCCCGACTCTCCCTCTGGGTATCCCTCTGGTACCTGAAGATAAAAATGTTCAGGGATGACTTCTCTCTGCTCCCAGAATGTGTTTCCTCTTTTCATTGCTGGGATCTTCAACTTGACTGTCCCTGGGGGACTTCATCAAGATAAAAAGCTTCTGCACAGCCAAGGAAACAGTCAAAAAAACTAAGAAGCAGCCCACAGAATGGGAGAAGATAATTGCAAATGACGCTACAGATAAAAGATTGGTATCCAAGATCTACAAAGAACTTCTCAAACTCAAAACATGAGAAATAAATAATCAAATCAAAAAATGGGCAGAAGATATGAACAGACACTTTTCCAATGAAGGCATACAAATGGCTAACAGACACATGAAAAAATGTTCAAAATCATTAGCCATCAGGGAAATTCAAATCAAAACCACATTGAGGTACCACCTTACGCCAGTTAGAATGGCAAAAATTGACAAGGCAAGAAACAACAAATGTGGGAGAGGATGTGGAGAAAGCGGATCCCTCTTACACTGTTGTTGGGAATGCAAGTTGGTACAGCCACTTTGGAAAACAGTGTGGAGGTAACTTAAAAAGTTAAAAATTGAGCTACCCTATGATCCAGCAATTGCACTACTGGGTATTTACCCCAAAGATACAGACATCGTGAAGAGAAGGGCCACATGCACCCCAATGTTCATAGCAGCATTGTCCACAGTAGCTAAATTGTGGAAGGAGCCGAGATGCCCTTCAACAGACGAATGGATAAAGAAGATGTGGTCCATATATACAATGGAATATTACTCAGCCATCACAAAGAATGATTACACAACATTTGCAGCAACATGGACAGGACTGGAGGAGATTATCCTAAGTGAAATAAGTCAAGCAGAGAAAGACAATTATCATATGGTTTCACTCATTTATGGAACATAAGAAATAGGAAGATCGGTAGAAGGAAGGGAAGAATGAAGGGGGGTAAACAGAAGGGAGAATGAACCATGAGAAACTATGGACTCTGGGAAACAAACTGAGGGCTTCAGAAGACAGGGGGTGGGGGATTGGGATAGGCTGGTGATGGGTGTTAAGGAGGGCACGTATTGCATGGTGCACTGGGTGTTATATGCAAATAATGAATCATGGAACACTACATCAAAAACTAAGGATATACTGTATGGTGACAAACATAACATAATAACAAATTATTAAAAAAAAAAAAAAAAGGAAAGCTCTGAAACAGCTTTGCCTTCTCTCCCTAAACAGACACTTGGTTGTTGATTCTGCATCATTCTACCATAAGTCTATTTGATTCTGCCTCTGCAGTGTCTCTAATATTAGGGCCCCCCTTCCACACCCCCGACACTGGTCAGACCCTCTTCTCTCTCAACTCGATGCTTTCTCTCCACCTGCCTCCATTTTCCCATCTACTTACATGTTTCCACAGTGCTTACATTTTATTTATTTATTTTTTATTATTAACATATAATGTATTATTTGTTTCAGGGTACAGCTCTGTGATTCATCAGTCTTACACAACACACAGCACTCACCACAACACATACCCTCCCCAATGTCCATCACCCAGCCACCCCATCCCTCCCACCCCCTCCACTCCAGCAACCCTCAGTTTGTTTCCTGAGATTAGGAGTCTTTATGGTTTGTCTCCCTCTCTGGTTTCGTCTTGTTTCATTTTTTCCTCTCTTCCCCTATGATCCTCTGTCTTGTTTCTTAAATTCTACATATCAGTGAGATCATACGATAATTGTCTTTCTCTGATTGACTTATTTCACTTAGCACAATACCCTCTAGTTCCATCCACATTGTTGCAAACGGCAAGATTTCATTTTCTGATGGCTGCATAATATTCTGTTTTATACACACACACACACAGACACAGACACAGACACACACACACACCCCACATCTTCTTTATCTATTCATCTGTTGATGGACATCTGGGCTCTTAGCGCTTACATTTTTAAAAAATGAAAATATGAGGGACACCTGGGTGGCTCAGTCGGTTAAGCATCTGCCTTTGGCTCAGGTCATGATCCCAGAGCCCTGGGATCGAGCCCTGCATCAGCTCCATGCTCAGCAAGGGCATCTGTTTGTCCCTCTCCCTCTGCCCCTGCTCATGTGTTCTCTCTCTCTTGCTTGCTCACTCTCTCTCTCAAAATAAAAAAACAAAATCTTAAAAAAAAAGAGGAAAATATGCATGAAGCAGATGCTAAACCTAGCGTTAATTCTAGCAAGAATCAATATTCCCTGGAAACATGAAGGGAAAAAGATGGTTGAAGATATTTCACCCATCTCAGTAAGAGGTGCATTTTCTATTAATTTTTTCCAATATTTTGTTACAAAAATTTTCGAACTTCTAAGGAAGTTGAAAGAATTTTGCAGTAAACATACATATACCCATTGCTTAGATTCTAGAATTATTTTGCTCAGCTTGCTTTATCACATATCTATGCATCTGTCCTTCCCTCCATCCATTTATCAATCCAGATATGTTTCAAAGTAAATTGCAGGCATCAGTAAACTCTCACCCGAAATACTTCGTCATACATGTCATTGGTTAGAATTCAATATTTGTTGGTAGTTGTTTCCTTTTCTTTTGAGGCAAAATAAACATACACTGAGATGCTCAGATCTTCAGGGAACCACTCTGTGGGTTTCAACAAATGCATACACATGTGTCACTCAAACCTGTCAAGATACAGAGCATTACAATCACCCAGAAAGTTCTCTGGCATCATTTCCTTGTCTGTTCCTGCCCCAAATCTGCCCCAGAGGCAACCACTGTTCTGATGCTCTTCAATCGTAGAATAGTTTTGCCTGTTTCAGCACTTCATATAAATGGGAATCATATAACCTGAGCTCCTGTGTGTCTAGGTTCTCTTAGTCCGAATAAGGCTATCAAATTCATCTGTGTTGTTTCATTTTCAATAAAACTGTACTTTAATTATCATTTATCAAAGTTTGTAATATATTTTTGTTCTATTGATCAATTGTGGACTATGAATAATTATAATACCAACTCAATACAAAAGAAATTTTTATCACTTTCAATTTTATGTTCACAGAAAGTTAAATTTATATACAGGGGCACCTGGGTGGCTCAGTTGGTTAAGCATCTGACTCTTGATTTCAGCTCAGGTCAGGATCTCAGGGTCGTGAGACTGAGCCCCATGGTGGGCTCTGCACTGAGTGTGGAGCCTACTTAAGATTCTCTCTGTTTCTCCCTCTCCCCCTGCCCCTGCCTTCCCCTCCCCTCCCCAACCCTGTGCAGTTCAATCTCTCTCTCTCAAAAATAAATAAATACATGAATAAATTAATTTATATACTTTTTTTTTTTTTATCACAAAGCATCATGAAAGGGTGAGCAATAGAAAAACTACCAAGTGTAAAAAATTACATTAAGGGGCATCTGGGTGGCTCAGTCAGTTAAGCATCTGACTCCTGGTTTCCACTCAGGTCGTGCTCTCCCCAGGTCCCGGGATCGAGCCTCTCATCAGGCTCCACACTCAGTGCAGAGTCTGCTTCAGATTCTTTCTCCCTCTCCTTCTCCCTCCCCCTCTGCTTTCCCCCCCTACTCCCCATTTGTGCTCACGCTCTCTCTCTAAAATAAATAAATAAAATATTTTTTAAAAAATTACATTAAGATAAACTACTAAGGAAGAGGTAGAAAAGAAATAGAAGTTTGAAGGGAAACAAGAAACAATGAGAACTGCCCAACTGTAAAGATGATCTGTGTTTTTAAATGAATGATGTGATTATTAGATTACTATGGCATTTAGATTCTATTGGGTTTATTCAAATGAGTGATGTGACGGTTTAAGAATATTTCAATATTTAAGATTTTAATATTCAGTATTTATAATATTCCAGAAATGTCAAATTTATGATGAAAACAATTAGATGTCAACATGAAATTATGTAAAGAAGCTCATAGTTTTCTCAAATTATCTTCCACACCCTATTCAAAATACCAGGAAAAAGAACAGAAGTTTTCCCCAATGCCTGCTGCTTCTCCCGAAGGGTCCTGGATTCTAACTCCTCACTCTCTGGCTCTAATTGCCATCTTTGGTTTTCACTAGACCTTGAGAACACTACCTGGTAGGCAATATTCATGGGTAGGTTTGGGTCATATTTTGTATCTCAGGAAACTGAAACTGAGGCGAGGACTTGGACCAAACACAACCCAGATGGTCGATCAATGTGGTGTCATCAAACACTCATCTTCTTGGTCTGTGGTCAAGTGGAAATGAATTTGCATGTCAAAGCCTTGCATTGGGAAGATGGTGATCTTCTGTCATCTTTTCCCTTTTGCACCCATGTGGCTTGGAATACACTGAAAGAAATTATAGGGGTCTTTGCACTGGCTATTTTATTTTTCCTCTGAGAAAGCTTCTTTTTGCTGGAAAGTAACATGCCACAGATCCTGTTACAGAAAATATTGGTTATGGCATTTTACAGGTTCCTTGTGTGTTCAATTTAGTTGCGTCAATATTCCCAATATGAAAAGAGTTCATTAATTTGTGAAAAATGTAAGAAAGTGATGGAAACTGCATTAACAAAACCATTGACTGATGAATTTTTAATTTGAATATCCTGGAGTCTTACTGAAACCTGAGGGTCATGGCTGGACTCAGCCAGTCAGGAAAGTTGGAGATTAATACTGTGCCCTCATATTATGTTTTGACAATTTTTTCTTCCAGAAAATGTTCACATTTTCGTGTCAGAATTGCAGAGTACTATGGACTGAATGTGTCTCTCCAAAATTTACATGTTGACATTCAGATGCCCAATGTGATGGCATTAAGACGTGGGGCCCTTGGGAGGTAAAGGCTCTGCCCTCATGACTGGGATTAGTGCCCCTATAAAAGGGACCACCCCCCGCCCCTGCCACCCAGAGCAACCCCACCCATTCTGCCGTGCAGAAACACAGGGAGAAGACAGCCTTCTATGAACCTGGAAGCGGGTTCTCACCAGTCTCTGGATCTGCTGAGGTCTTGACCTTGGACATTCCAGTCTCTAGAATTACGAGAAATAATTGTTTAAGCCACCCAGTCAACTGTATTTTTGTTATAGCAGCCCACATGGACTAAGACACAGAGCTCAGCACATAATTATTCCTATTTAAACTGTGTGTGTCCCCACCTCAAGTAAGTGTAACCTTTTTTTTTTTTAAGATTTTAAGTAATCTCTATGCCCAAAGTGGGGCTTGAGTTCACAGCCCCAAGATCAACAGTCACACGCTCTACCAACTGAGCCAGTCAGGCCCCCCAAGTTTAAACTTTTTGAAGGCGGAGATGGTCAAATTCTTTTCTGTCCCTCGCAGTTGTGACCACTGGATTAGATACACAGCAAGTGCTTGATCTGGGGATGACAGTCAAAATCCTGAACAGCCAGCTAAGTAGAAAGAACACTGGCCAGAGTGTTGGGGAGATGCACAGCTGTGCCCAGCATTTTCATTTTCTGGTTTCATGGAAATCCAAGGGGTTCCAGGGAGGGGACCAAAGCAGTAAGGGCAGTGGTTATTTATCCCCGCATACAGAACCATTTAAGTTTAAGCAACCAATATGTAACTACGCCATCTGAATATCACCCCCAAAGAGCAAACATTTTATGAAAAAAAACTGTAAAAGCATTAACATTATCTCCTTTTAACAGAAGAGTCAACTAAGATCCAAGATGCAAATATATGCCCCAAAGTTACCCAAGTTAATAGCTGGACTGGACATCAGCATCTGGCTTTCTGGACTCTAGATATAACAGGCTGATAATTCAACAGGTTGGATGATACTGTTGCTCTTCCTGGATCCCCTGGAATTCCTGTTTACCATTTTTTTTTCTTCCCCTTCTTGGGGGTGCTTTTGCTTTCGACAAGCAACATGTGCCGTACTTCTATGGAGAGCTCCCTTCTAGTTCCTGGATCCCCCTTGCCTGCAGGCAAAGTCCCTTGGGGGTGCTCTGAAACCCGTGACTGGTAGGGTGCTGGCACAGGAGCTCTAGCCTCCTGTCTAGGGTGAGCTCACCCCTAGGCATCCTTCACAATCCAGAGTGCCCCAGGGGCCAGGTGACATCACTGCCTGTGGAACTGGGCCAAGCACTCTGCGCCCTCACCCCTCTATTAATGGTGTCACAGGAGCACTTCCTTAATGAGTCACTCCCGTATCAACCTGATTTGAGGAAACCCACCTGTATTTGTTTCCTAGGGCTGCTACAACATGCAACAAGCAATGGGGAGCTTCCTACAACAGAAGTGAATTCTTTCACAGTTCTGCAAGTCTGCAATCAAGGAGCTGGCTTGGGTGATGCTCCCTTGGAAAGATCTAGGAGAGAATCTGCTCCACACCTTTCTCTTCGCTTCTGGGGTTGCCAGTAATCCTTGGCAGTCTTTGGTTCGTAAACACATCACTCCAGTCTCCACCTCTGTCTTCACAAGGGGTTCTCCTCTGTCTGTGTCATCCCTTGTTCCTGAAAGGGCAATAGTCATATTGGATTGGGACCATACTCATTTTAACTTGACTGTATCGGCAAAGGCCCTGTTTTCCAAATTTGGTCACATTCATGGGTCAGGGAGGCTGGTATTTGCTTAGGGCCCTGAAAGAAGAATTAGTTTCAGGCCTCTCTCCTGGGCTTGTAGATAGCTGTCTTCTTCCTGTGTCTTTTCATACCATCTTCCCCCTGTGCATGTCTGTCTCTGTGTCCTATTTCCCCTTTTTATAAGGATATTAGTCATATTGGATTAGGGCCCACCCTAATTTGATTACCTCTGTAAAGACCCTTTCTCCATATACTGTCACATTCTGAGGTGATAGGAATAAGGACTTCGATATAAGAATTTTAAGGGAACACAATTAACCTATAATAAGAAGTTAGGACTTCAACATATCTTGCGTGGGGGGTAGGGGAAGCACAATCCAATCCTTAACCCTGACGTAAAACGTTTTCTTCGTTACTTTAAGATTTCATGAGAAACAAAACAAATGAGCAAAGGGGTAAGAAGAGAGAAAGAGAGATAAACCAAGAAACAGACTTTTAACTGTAGAGAACAAACTGATGGTTACCAGAGGGCAGGGGTTTGGGGGATGGGTGAAACAGGTGATGGTGATGAAGGAGTGAACTTGTGATGAGCACCGGGTGATGCATGGAATTGCTAAATCACTATAGTGTACACGTATATGTACCTAAAACTAATATTACATTGATATAAACTAATATTAACTCAAAATAAAATAAAAACAAAAGATTTCATGAAGGTCAAGAATATAAACATGGAGGCACCTGGGTGGCTCAGTCGGTTATGCATCTGCCTTCCACTCAGGTCATGATCCCAGGGTCCTGGGATCCCTGCTCAGCAGGGAGTCTGCTTCTCCCTCTCCCTCTCCCTCTGCCCCTCCCCCTTCTGCTCGTGCTCTGTCTCTTGCTTTCTCTGTCTCAAATAAATAAAATCTTAAAAAAACCAAAAAAGATTATAAACTCAAAAAGTCATGTGAACTATATGTATAACACAGATGTCATATTTCCCAATTGTTATTCAAGTGTCTTAAGATACGATATTTTTATTTTTCTGAATCATTGACCATAAAATCAGAAACAATATTATGGCCTTTATTTATGGGACTTAATGAATTTACAACACTTGTGTTTTTATTTCCTATGGTCAAGTTTAGATTCTTTTTTCTGATAAGTATTTGTTTTGAATTGGAAATTATGTACCCTTAAGTATTGTTTTGTGTGAAACAAATGAGTCATTAACAACACAATAAATAAAAATAAACTGCAGTGGTTAAGAATGTGGGCTCTGGTGTCAGACTGCGTAGGTTTGCATCAGCTCCCTAACTTCCTAGCTCTGGGACCTTAAGCAAGTTAATTCATTCCTCTGAGCTTTCATTTCTTCATCTATAGCAGGGAGATGAAAACAGCACTATAATTTTGAAGCACTTCACACAGTATTTGCTCACAGCAAACACTATTAATATTAGCTATTGTCTGAAGTATTAGTTTATACATAGCAATTCTGAAAACAGAAAGACATCATAGAAGTGAAATTTCATATTATTTCTTTAGGTAAAATCTCACACTTTTCCAGAAAACATGGCTAATCCTTTCTTTTAAAAGGGCAGGATAAAACTTATTCTTTTCACTTTATCTTTCAGAATTTAACTTTACATTACCAAAATTATCATTTACACTTTTATGGGAAAAAATTTCAAATGATATATTATGGTTTTTTGAAAAATAGGTAATCCTCTAATGTTGTACAAATTCAAATGTTATAAAGGAAATATAGTAAAAAGCAAGTCTCCTCTTCCTTACCCCTAATTCTCTGATCATATTTCCAGAGGCAACCACTATTACCACTGTCTTGCATATCCTTCCAGAAACAGTCTATGCATATGCAAGAAATATGTGTATTTCCCCACCCATATTTTAAGACATGATAGCATATTATGTATGTTCTTCTGCCTCTTGCATTTCACAATTTAATAATATTTCTAGGAAATTTTCTCTTATCAGTACCAAGTCCTTTTGTTTTGTTCTTTTCACAGTTGCATAGTATTCCACTCCATGGATATACCACAACTTATTTAACCAGCTCCCTACCGGTGGGCATTTGGCTGGGTTTTTTTGTTCCTTCAGTGTGTAGCTGCAGTTTTAAGCTCATGTACATATATATCTGTAAAATAAATTTCTAAATGCAGCATTGCCAGGTCAAAAAAAAGTAAATGCATGTGAAAATTTGCTATCACTTTTTAAATTGTCCTCCAAAGAGAATGGACCAATTTACCCTCCCTGCAGTTCCTCCATCAGCATCAGGGCATTATTAAATTTTTAAAATTTTTCCAATCTTATAAGTGTCAACAGGATCTCATTAAACTTCAAATTTCATTTTTCTTGTTAGGGTGTGACTGACCGTCTTATCATTTATTTATATTTCCTTTATTACAAAGTGCTCAAATAATTTGCCCATTTTCTATTTAAATATTTACTTTTAAATAATAAACTGTATTTTAAAATAATAATAATAAACTGTATTAACTCTTTATATATTAAGGAAACTAAACTTGGTTTTGTTGGGGGGGGAGAGGGATTTTTCCTGTTTAGTCATTTGTCATTGATTTTCTTATGGTATTTTTTTGTCTTGCAGAAATTTAAAAACTATTTTTTGGTTGACTCTATGAATAAGGTAGGAGACTATTGCAGTTGTCCAAGTAGGAGGGCCGACTGGCTTGGGCTGGAGTGATGTTGGTGGATGTGGTGATGAGTGGTAGGTTTGAGAATGCAGGCGCTGTGAGGCTAGAGCTTGGCTGATATAGCAAACATGGTGGCGGGGGTGGGGTGGGTATGGTGAGGAAAAGAGATGTTGACTCTGAGGCTTTGGCCTGGGTAACTAGATATACAGTGATGCCGCATACTGAGACGGACAAGATTTTAGGGAGAGCAAGTTTCTAACCTGTCTTGGAAACATGCTTCCACATGCCTCGTTTCAGAACATGACACACATTCAGGTCTTGTCCATTCATCGTCTTCTGAGGTTCTTCCCATCAAAGTGAAATGCTGTGTCAAACTATATACTTGGCATGTCTGAAACGGTCACGACTACGTTGTATATTTTCACAGGTAGTGACTTAGAGACCAAGAGCACTAACATAATACCTGCAATGTCATCACCTCACCCAGTGTCTGCTCGTCCTCTCTGCTGGGGACTTCAGCACACACTATGCAATACATGGGAAAACATCTCTGTGTCTAGGATTGATTTAAATGAGTTTGATTAGTTTTCCCTGAATTCACAGTATTTAACCAATAAGTTGAGTCAGTTTAGCAACTTGGCTGGTAACCCAATAGCAAAGAAAAAAAAAAAATCAGACTGGTTTGTGCATGTCCAGAAGGCCATGGTCTGTGAGCTCAGTTGGTGGGGGCAGGGGAGAGGGTTGATTTTTTTCAGAGACTTTGAAAACATAAAATTCCACACAGATGATTAACACTTCTATGCCACATGATGGTTGTTGGCATACAATGGGAAGAAAACGTTATTGAAAGGAAGAAAACAATGTTCTATAGAACAATCTCCTCTCAGAATTCAAGCCAATCTCAAGGAAATCTCTGAGAGTCTTTTAATCTGTCTTTTTCATGTATCCCTTTGACAGTAAGATTAGTGCACAGCATTACTGGACATGAGGAAGAGCAGCTGCCAACTAAGAACTGGATTCAATGACAAAGGTAAATTACCAGCTCCGCCTGGTTCCTGCTTGTTCTCATGAAGCCTATTTTGCTTCCTGATATGCTGATCAAATATGCTGGTATTTGAAGTGAGATTAAGTGTAAAAGTAGCCATGTGACTACACAGTGATAAACAGAACCAGCAAGCCCTACTGCAGGCAGACCAAGCAAGGGATCCCCTGAAGGTTGCAATTCTGCCATGCAGGTGATATAGGGGGTCAGGGAAAGTGACAAACTCACAGTAAGCATAAGACTCTCCGGAAGACAGGAGTATGTATGCAGTAGAGATGGGGAGGAAGGACATTTACATAAAAAAGTAACAGAGAGTCCAAGGTAGCAGGTGATTCCTAAATATAGGTGTTCAGGGCCCAAAGAAAGAAGAGAAAGCTGGGAGTCTTCATGGAGGAGGGGAGACTAGAAGTGGGAATGAAAAGACAGGGGAGTACACCCAGGCAGAGAAGCAGCTTGAGGAGGAGAGCATGGATATAGGTAAGGTTTTAGAAATGTGCCTAACGCTCAAAGATCAAATAGATGGACTTGGCTGGAACACAGAATTTATGTGCATGTGCAACTGGTGACGATGTTGGAGATAGACCTTGATTAATAGGCTAACTGCCTATCAAGAGAAAGATTAAGGCAAGAGTTTTAGATTGAAGAGCTTCAAAGGTTAGGGCAAGAAATCTATCTATTTATTTATTATTAACTAATTAATTAATTTAGATTGGGGGAAGGGCAGAAGGAGAGAGAGAATTTCAAGTGGACTCCCTGCTGAGATTGGAGCCTGACACAGGGCTCGATCTCACAACCCTGAGATCATGACCTGAGCCAAAATCAAGAGTCAGATGCTTACCGACTAAGCCTCCCAGGGAACCCAGGGTAAGAGTTTTAGATTGAAGAACTTCCGTGTTTAGGTGAGAGGGGAAACCAAGGAAGTGAAGGTCTCTGAGGAAAACAGCCCCCCAAAAACTTTTGTTTGTGGGGAGACTATAATCCTTTAAACTGATCAATTATTTAAAAACAAAACAAAAAAAGAATCCAATTTCCTCAAAAGCAACACCACATCAAGTAGGAAAAGAAAGGAGAGCCATTCAAAGGAAGAAAAACCATTTAAGATTATCCTTGTTCAAGAGAATGGCAATAATCTCGAGTGGTTTCATCCTAACCAAGGAGAAAATTGGGGGTCAAAGGTAATCTAATTGGAGCTGAGAACACCAATACAAGATGGTAAGGATAGGGCTATTCTAGTTATTTCATTTACTGTTGAAACCAGTGTTGGGAAGGATGCACAAATACACCGAGTTTACGGTTTTGCAAAGGTGTCACAGGGTCGGTGCTCTGGAAGAAGATACTGAGCTGGAGTTTGGGGAATAAGATATTTATGACACGTGTTCTGAGGAGAAAAGAATTGGGTCAGGCAGAAAGGAAGGAAGAAGCTGAAATGCAGTGTAGACCCATCAAAACCTTGGTGTTGGCCAACCTGACAGGTGGCCTAGAGTGAATGCTGCCCATTAGAGTTGTCTTGCACTGAGTTGAAATGACTGGGCCTTTATTCTCACATTACTCATCACTGGCTGTGAGCTGCCCAGGAAGGGCATGACCCCAAGTGAGGTGAGGTGACCCTCTGCATTGGAGACAGACTCCAATAGAACTGCCAGCTGGAAGCTGCTTGCTGACCCTGCTTCCCACATCTGGGCATCAAGTCCTTCCTTGAAGTGGTAGAAGGAGGATCCGACTCTCCACGTCTAGCACAAAGGGGTAACCAAGCTCAAAGTCACGTAAATGAGAATATACTTCTCTTTTATGAACCTAATAAAGTTAGCAATGTTGTGGGATTGTTGAGTGCGATGGTCAAGAAAGAATTCTTGAGACATTCCATGGTGCAACTTAGGAAGTGTAAATAGCACAAGGACAGGACCCAGGGGCGGCAAGAGCTGCACTTCCGCTGTATGAAGCTGGTGGTCATCTGCTTAGTGCTCAAGGGCGAGGGGACATGCATAGAGTATTAGATCGTAAATGTTTCTTCAAATTTCTGCTCATAAAACCACTGCCGCAAGATTTCTCTGGGGCTTATCATTCAGATTATTTTTATTATTATTATTATATTAGTCACCCTACAGTACATCATTAGTTTTTGATTCATTGTTTGTGTGTAACACCCAGTGCTCCATGCAGTACCTGCCCTCCTTAATACCCTTCACGGGGCTAGCCCACCCTTCCATCCCTCTCCCCTCTGAAACCCTCAGTTTGTTTCTGGGAGTCCATAGTCTGTCATGGTTCGCCTCCCACTCTGATTTCCCCGCTTCATTTTTCCCTGCTTTCTCCTACTGTCCTCCATGCTATTCCTTGCGTTCCACATGTAAGTGAAGCCATATGATAATTGTCTTTCTCTGCTTGACTTACTTCACTTAGCATAATCTCCTCCAGTCCCATCCATGTTGATGCAAATGTTGGGTATTCGTCCTTTCTGATGGCTGAGTAATACTCAGTGGAACATTCAGTTTGATATTAACTGTCGATGAGACGTACAGGACGTCATGAGATCCTTTAAGAAGGTAGCAACCAGCACTTACTTCATCCTTATCGAAAACTATGCAGGTTATAGGTCAGCCTTTTGCGCTAAAGGTGAACGTTTTTCTGCTTCTAAGACTAATGCTTACCTTGATAAGTGTGTCTGCTTATTCACTTGATAAGTGTGTCTCCTTATCTACTAAAAAAAGAAATCAGTCACATTCAGCATTGGTCAAAGATGGAGTTCCCCATACAAGAGTCTGGAGCCCACCATCCCCATCCCCACCCCTCCACAGCCAGAATCTTCCTCCAGATGGCAAGTGGTGGGTCACAAGGCAGGCAGTACTGAAAGAAGAGTGTGGTGTAATAATAAGATTTGGTCTTTGTCCCTGGTTTCTGACACAGAGCTTCAAAAACCTTTGGAATTTCCTCAGAGCTAGGCGTGCCTTTGCTATGCTAATGATGTGACTGGGGTGGGCGTGGGAGTTAGACAGCTTCAGGATGGGGGCAGCTGCTGGAAAACCCAATTATAGAATTAGAGGGTTAGAATTTTCAGCCCTACCCTTAACGGTTGGGAGGAGAGAGGGGCTGGAGATTGAGTTTAACTACCAATAGCCAATGATGTAATCAATCGTGCTTGTATAATGAAACCTTGATTTTAAAAAACTCTGAACACGAAGGTTTAGAGGAGGTTCCTGGATGGTGAATTCACGTACCAGTTGGGTGGCATACCCCAACTATACAGGGACAGAAGCCCCTGCACTCTGGACCCCTCCAGACTTCACCCTATATACCCCATTCATCTGGCTGTTTGAATCCTTTATACTAAACTGATAATTATAAGTACAGTACTTTCCTGGGTTCTGTGAGTTGTTCCAGTGAATTATCAAACATGAGGAGGGTATTGTGAGAACCCCTGAATTTGCAGCTGAGTTGGACAGAAGTTCAAGTGGTCCCCCCAAGACCTCAAGCTGGTGTCTGAAGTGGGAGCAGTCTTGTAGGACTGAGCCCTTCTTAATGTATGGGGTCTGTGGTAACGCTGGGTAGTTCGTGTCAGAAATGAATTGAATTGCAGGACACTCAGCTGGTATTGGGAAACACAAAGGGTCAGAGGAAGAGAGAGGTGATGTAGATCACGAGGGAGGGAGAACTGAGGGCACCATCGTTCTGAAGTCCCATGCTTGTAAGGCAATGAGGGGAAAGGAGTCATTTTGATGAAATCCTACACTTACTGCTTAGGTGAGAGATCTGCCCACACATCCGGTGTCCTCTGGCACCTGGTGCTAAGTCAGGAGGAAACAGGAAAGGGATAGGAACTGCTTCCCGGGTGTCTTGAGGGGAAGAGGGAATGAATTTAGGCAGAGATGAGGTTGAAGAGGAATTAAATCCCCACAGTGTGTGGATCTGCTTTCCTATATGGACCCCCTTTGGGTTGGAATGCCTTTCCTGCTCTCAGTGAACATGGGCGGGGTAGGGAAGACCTCACCACTAGGCCTCTGACTGAAGCCGATGATTGGTTCAGAGTGGGCCACTACCTATGCCCGGTGAATCGGAATGAGGAAGCATCAAGCCAGGAATTTTGCTAGCACTCCTGGGGAAAAATGCTCTTCACTCTGGGCTTGCTAAGTTAGTAAGATTCAAGCCTCAAACTGGGGGTGTCTTGACTCCAGTTGAGGTAAGCTTGAACTACTGAAGAGCAAAACCAACAGAAAGGAAAGTGGAGTGGAGAGGTGTGTTTGTGTGTGTGTGAGACAGAGAGAGGGAGTGAGACAGAGACACAAAGAAGTACAGAGAGACACACAAAGAGACACGGATGACATTATCTCTCCAAGGGTTTGTGTGAGGGTAGGTTGTCTTGGGAAGTGATCCCCAGGCAAGAGCAAGCAACTGAGAAGAGTGGGAGAAGGTAGAACCAAGTGGAAGATGTTTTATTGGTCACATTAGTGACCAACTGAGGCTGGATCCCACTGAGACCTTCTAAGGAGCCATACTGAGCACCTCAGAGTCATTTGTAAGGGGGAAGCATTTATCCAAGGCTCCAGTTACCCGTTGGATCAAGAGATGCCCCATGAGATGTTAACTTCTCTTCTCCACCTTTCTTGGGTTTTTCCAGAGAAGCAGAAACAACAGGAGCTAGCTAGCTAGCTGGACAACAGATGGATTTGTTTTCAGGAGATGGCTCACGTGATTGTGGAGACTTAGCGAATCTGAAAGCCCCTGCAGTAGGCTGGCAGGCTGGAGACTCGGGAAGAATCGTGTTTTAAATCTATAGGACCACCAGCTGGCAGAATATCTTCTTACACCGAGGAGAGTCCGTCTTCTTCCCTTAAAGCCCTCAGCTGATTGGAGGAGAGTCACCCACGTTAGGGAGAACGGTGTGCTTTACTCAAAGTCCACTGATGTAAACATTCATCGCATCAAACAACACCCTCAAGAAAACATTTGGAATAATGTTTGATCAAGTATTACGGACCAGTGTGTCCCACCAAACTGACATAGAAAATTACCCCTGGAAACCCCCCACTTCCAGGTTGCACGTACCTGAGCGCCATGGAGACATTTTCAGGACAGAAAACAAGAAGCACTGGGAGGAGCTGAGGCAGGGGGCTGCCAGTTCACACCTGCCGGAAGCCAGCGGGTTTCTGTGGCAGTAGCTGCAGGGGTCAAAGGGCAGCTGAGATGTCAGGCCAAGCTCTTGAGGTCTCTGAGATAAGCACATAGCATACTTTCTTTTTCAACACTGAAGAAAAAAAAGGTGTTTGAATCAAAATAAATAGCTCCCTTTGTCTCAATTTACATTTAGAAACCAAAATAAGGGAAATAACTACATTTTCTAATGACTTTTTTTTTTTTAAAGATTTTATTTATTTATTCGACAGAGATAGAGATAGCCAGCGAGAGAGGGAACACAAGCAGGGGGAGTGGGAGAGGAAGAAGCAGGCTCATAGCAGAGGAGCCCGATGTGGGGCTCGATCCCATAATGCCGGGATCACGCCCTGAGCCGAAGGCAGACGCCCAACCGCTGTGCCACCCAGGCGCCCCTCTAATGACATTTTTGAGGCAATCATTCATTTTTAGTAAAACTGGACTACTGCTAAGAAAACACTGAAATTTTTAACCAGTTACTTTAGTTATTTGATTTGATGTGGAAAAAAAAAATGTGTTCCCCTTAGCAAATATTCTCCCAAATTGATACAGGTGGGGAAAAACCAAAACCTAAACCTCTTACTTTCACAATTAAAAAACATAATCTTCTTTCCTAGAGGCTGGGGAAATCCCAGAATTCTTGGGATAGCTCCCCTATGAATGGGAAGTGAAACCTCTGTAGAAACTCCAAGTGGCTCAGTTGGTTAAGCGTCTGCCTTCAGCTCAAGTCCTGATCTCAGGATCCTGGGATAGAGCCCTGTATCCGGCTCCCTGCTCAGCAGGGAGTCTGCTTCTCCCTCTCGTTCTCCGTCTATGCTCTCTTTCTCTCTCAAATAAAACAGTCTAGTTAATATGAAACATTAAAAAAAAAACCCTCCAAGTGGCTCTAGCCTATGTTGATGAAGCTCTTTGGTACACATACGGGTTGAATAATCCTTCCTCTGCAATCTTTTTTTGAGAGATGAAGGGATTTTTTTTCTTTTTAGATTTTATTTATTTATTTGAGAGAGAGAGAGAGCGTGTGCTGGAGAAGGGGCAGAGGGAGAGAATATCCAAGCAGACTCCTGCTGAGTGTGGAACCTAATGTGGGGCTTGATCCCAAGACCCACGAGATCAGGACCTGAGCCGAAACCAAGAGTTGGACACTCAGGCACCACCCAGCCGCCCCAGGATGGAGGGGATTTATTTAGGCTTTTCTACAAACTCAGCCCCTTTGTTTAATCAAAGATACTTAAGATTTACATAACACATGAGGTTTTTGGTTTTTTGGGAGGTTTTTTGTTTTTTTTTTTTTAAGAAGGACATGATTTAAAAGTATTTAGTGCTTGATTCTACTTATGTGAGGTACCTAGAATAGTCAAATTCACAGAGACAGAAAGTTGAATGGTGGTTACCAGGCTTTTCCAGGTTGCTCCCTAGTGGGAGGGAGAAATTCAGAGTTATTGTTTAATGGTACAGAGTTTGGGCTGATGAAAATGTCGTGGTGATGGATGGTGGTGATGGCTGCAGAACCATCCACCAATGTACTTACTGCCACTGAATTATATACCTACAAATGGTTAAAATGGTAAGTTTTATGTTATATATATTTTACCACAATAAAAGAAATATTTACTGCAGAAACTTAGGTATAATGAGTGAGCAAGGGGGTTACACCACCTCCTCGGCAATGACCAGACAGTGAACTTGGTGATTAGGCCTGATTGGCTACAAAAATCAACAGTTTCAAGGAGTATTGCTGTGGCTTGCATGATAAAATATAAATCCATTTTCTGATTTGCTGACAGAATAACTAAGAATGTGATTAAGAGAATGCTTTCAAGGGCAAGAGGTCAAAAATTTGGCCTGTGCCCTATGTTAGCAATGGGAAGCACAGGGCAGGAAAAGAATTCTTCTCACAGAGCAGGAATTCACTACAATTTCTCCTTAAAAGCCACTTTTAAAAAATAGTGGATAATCATGATCTAAAGAGAAAAAATACGGGGTTTCTTTTGTTGTTATGGGCACAATCTACAAACAATCCATTCTTTGATTTTATTAATCATCACCCTCCCCTATGTATTATCATTTGATTAATATACACTGATTCTTTTAACTACCAATGTATTGTGTTTTTTTTTTCAAGTAAACTCTACACCCAACATGGGGCTCGTACTCTGACCCTGAGATCAAGAGTCGCGTGCTCTACCCACTGAACCAGACAGGCGCCCCACTACCAATGTACTTTAAATCAAAGCTTTTTAAATCAGGGGCGCCGGGGTGGCTCAGTTGGTTAAGCATCTGACTCTTGATTTCAGCTCACGTCATGATTTCAGGGTTGTGGGATCAGCCCCACATTGGCCCTGCACTCAGTGTGGAGTCTGCTTGGGATTCTCTTTCTCCCTCCCCATGCTTGCATGCTCTCTCTCTCAAAATAAATAAAGTCTTTTTCAAAAAAGCCCTTTTTAACAAAAAAAATGAAATTCCTAAACATGAGTCTACCTAAATGGGAAAGTTTAATTGTATTTCCTCTGACACTTAATGTAATTTTAATTTTGGAACTTATACATTACAAGTTAGTGAGTTATTAAGTTATACAAAAAGTAGCCAAATATAAAATAGTTGTAAAATAGCCAAGCAAGCTGAAAATACATATAAGTATTATTTATATAGAAATATCTACATGACAATTATATGCTATAACACATGAGAAGTTCTTAAGACAGAGTCTAACACACAGTTAAGTGTTGTAAGTGAAAGTTGTTTTTTGTTGACAAATATTGATATCATTAATTTGCTTCATTTGAAGTCCATGAAATATGTAATAAATGCTAGGTAAAAGTCATCTTACTAGGCTGTATGGGGGAAAAGAAAGTTGAAGGAGATACATACACCATTGAGAGAAACATCACTTCTTCTAGGGATAGGGAAAAACAATGAACATAAGTAATGAAGTACTTGACAGAAGAGGGGTCCCCAAGTGTTATGGAGATTCAGATAGATGAGGGGAAATTTCACAGAGGAAGAGGCCTTTTTCCTGGACCTTGAAGGATAGACAGGCTTTCCACTGGAGAATATGAGAGAGGGTAGTGAGGTTCATTCTCAGAGGAGGGAGGAGGGAGAGCACAGAGGCAGAGGATGAGGAGTGAGTGCAGGAACAGAGTATCAGGTGTATTTGGAACACAAGACATGGCAGGAGAGTTCTTGGAGGTCAGCCTGGAAAGGCTGATTGGGGCCAGAGCATAGAGATCTTGCCTTTACTGCTCTATCTGTATGGATCTGCAGGCCAGGTGTCCCCAGCGGCTCCTGGATGGGCTTCCTGATGGACTTCTAGAAGCAGTTAGTAGCTTAGTAGGATCCATGTCTTTCTGCTGCCCTCCGAGAGCCCAGGCTGCTGTTCTCCCAGCCCCTCCCCCAGTCATGCTGCTCACCTCAGTATTCTGGATGGAGTGAGAAAGAAGTGGGTCTCTCCGCACAGCTGGGGAAGCCAGGTGTTCACTCACACACTTTCACTTTCCCCCAGGGGAGAAGTTGCCAGCCAGCTGACAAGGTCTTTCTTGGCACTGAGCTGTGCCACTTTGGAAGAGGAGCAATGTGGGTAAAATAATACTGTTCCTCTTACCATCTTCATGTGTCCACTCCTGATATTTTCCTTCAATGATGCACTGGAGCTTCTCTGTTAAACTCCTGGACTTCCCAAAAAGCACTCTCACCCGTGGGCAACTGTCAAAATTGTGTTCCTCCTGGGGAAGACAGAAAACTATTCCACCATGTTGCTGACATCACTCTGCAGGTTACCATCCAAAGAATGAAATGAATTCTGGGAAGATTAATCAATCTTTATTCACTCACACCTTGCAGAGAATTATTTTATTTATACTTTCTGACTATGTAAAATCTAAACAATTGAAGGCATTTTCTTTAGAATCAGATATCAAATTGATGGACATCAAAGAGGGATATCATTCATATGATAGATAAATTCAGTCTTTTGAGGATTGGCTTAAACCAGAATGCCGATGCAGAACTGAACTTCTGTGCTGTTTCTGAAGGAAATTCCAAAAGTGGGGGCCCAAAGAACATTTTTTTAAAACAGCACTACTTGAATTAAATATATGACCTTGTAAAGAATCTGCTTTGAAGTTCAGTCCTTTTCTGGCTTTTCTAAAATTTAACAAGCTTGCTTGCTTTTCTTTCTTTCTTTCTTTCTTTCTTTCTTTCTTTCTTTCTTTCTTTCTTTCTCTCTCTCTCTTAAATTTCATTTACTTATTTATTTATTTGAGAGAGAGTGGGGGGAGGAGCAAAGGGAGAGGGACAAGCAGACTCTGTTCTGAGTGCAGAGCCTGACGCAGGGCTCCATCTCACAACTCTGAAATCACCACCTAAGCTGAAATCAAGAGTCAGACACTTAACCGGCTGAGCCACCCAGGCGCCCCTAACAAGTCTGTTTTCAAAACTGAGTTTCATTCTTTTCATTCATCGAATGCTTGCAACAGAGGCTGCTAGTGCTCACCAATATCAAGCTATCCTTTCCTTCCTGGTCACATAGCTAGACTGCACCTCCCAAGTCCCTGCTGTGTAGAGGTGATCATGTAACTAGTCTTGGCCAGTAGAATGTGGTCTCTAATCTCTCCTTGGATTCTCCAAGAGTCCCTTTCCCCTCGTCTGTTGGTTGGATGCAGAGAATCTTCTGAGGAGCCTAGGGCTCCAGAAGATGGAAGGGCCACCAGATAAGTGAAACCTGAGTCCCTGAGTGACCACGTGGAGCAGAGCGCCTTGCCCCACATCTGACGTCTTGGATTGTGACTCTTTTTTGGCTAAGCCAGTTAGATTTTGCTATTGCATATTATGGCAGTGAGCCTCTCCTGACTAATGTACATCACACCTCTTAGAATCTGATGAAGTTGCTGAAACTTACTAGGTGACATGTATCTTGTGTCTAAACCCTGACAATCTAGAGCACTGGACACAGCTGCTGGTTTTGGATTTATTTAACACTAGTGTTGTGCTTTTGTAGCCCCCTGGGGCAAAGCACTCCTCTTGATTCAGTTTCTGTTTCACTATCAGTCATCGTCATTAAGTCCAATCACCTCTGCAGGAGATCTCTGTGAGGACAGTTAGCTGTGCCGCTGATAAGAAGCTTGGACTGTTCAGGGCTCCCTGCTTTACAGTTTGCCACCCGCCTTCAACAGCTCTGTCAACAGGCCTTAGAGCCTCACTGCCTCTCTGCAAAGTGCTGGAATCTTTCCCATGTTGTCTTGAATGTGTACTTTGACATTGTGAGCTGTCAGCACCCAGTAGAGCCTGACCCACAGTGCCAGAACTTTCGATAACATAAACAGCCTACTGAGTTCTCAGAGAATGAGAAATCTATTTTAATATCAGCCTCAAGTTCCCTTTTTGTGTCTTCAGGGAGAGAGATGCACAAATTCATTCTATTTGTGTTGTGGAATGAGTCAGTGTGTTAGTAATTTGACCAAACTGACCAAATTCTTGTGTATTATGTTCAAAAACCCTCAGTAGACATAGTAAGTGAATAAATTTCTCTGGCTACTCAAACTTGCCAAATGTGTATTTTTGTGGTTCAGCTACATAGCTTCACTGGCTTAGCAATAATGTAAGGTGGATAGAGGTCTGGATAATGTCTGTATGTCTCCTGGAGGGGCTTTGAAGCAAAGACCATGTCTGTTAGATAACCCTGTGTGTAAATGGGGGATGTGACTCTGGCAGTTGTGGTGAACAAAAATGTATTGTAGTATTATTCCAATACTGTAGTATTTTGCTTCAAGCAAAAATGTTTCTGGTTGTATAAAAGAGTAGCCCATGGGCTTGTATTCTGGCTGAAAAGAAGGGACTGAGAACCACTAATCTAATAGCCCTGGATTTTCTGAGATTTAACATTCAAACACCTTTGAAGGTGCACTCATTCGAATTGCTTGTTGGTTTCTCACAACTATATCCCTTTTATGTGAAAAACTGAATTCCAGAGCTCATGGCCTGAAGTCATCTAAGATATGTTACAGTTCAATCTTCTCAAGTGACAGTCACACACCTAATACTGCATAGAACTGGGAGTAACAAGTGTTCTGAGTAATACATCTTGAGACCTCCAAAGGAAGAGATATTATCGCTGATATTCACAAATATAGGCAAAATCATGCCTCTGAGGGGGTGCCCGGGGGGCTCAGTCAGTTAAGCATCTGGTTGCAGCTCAGGTCATGATCCTAGGGTCCTGGGATCAAGACCCACGTCCGTCAGTCTGGGCTCTTTGCTCAGTGGGGAGCCTGCTTCTCCCTCTCCCTCTTCCCCGCCCTCTCCACTCACGTTTGTGCGTGCATGCGTGCACGCTTGCTCATTCTCTCTCTCAAATGAATGAATGAATGAATGAATAAATAAATAAATAAAATCTTTCAAAAAAATCATACCTCTGAGGATTAAATTCATGCTAGGAGAAACATGATGTATATAAACGATCTTCACAGGCTATCAACTGTTATCTTAAATGATAGTTATCATTGCTTCTTTTAATACAAATGTTTATTGTGCATCTAAACTAGACCAGCCACTGTGCTTAGTCATTTAGATGCATCACCAAACAATTCAAAGTCCATGCCATATATATTTGAGTGTTGGACAAGCAATATAGGATAGATTTCTAAATACAAGGTCAGGAGGTGACTGACGTTTCGATATAAAATAAAGCAAGGTAAGTGTATAGAGAGTTACAGGTACTGATATTTCGCATTGTATGGTCTCTGAGGAGGTGACAATGATGGGAACCCTGAGAGATGTGAAGGAATGAGCTGTGTGGAGACATGAAGAGGGTAAAGATAAGAACTTGGGGGTGTGCAACATCCAGATGTTATTTATAGCCATGGACTTGGATGAGATTATCTAGAGAGAGAATGTTGAGAGAAATCTGGATAGACAAGAGAAGAAGGACACTCCCGGGTCACTCCATCAGTTAGAGGCAGCAAAGAGGAAGAAGAGGCAGCAATGAAGACCAAGAAGAAGCAATGAGTCAGGGGCAAGGAAGACAGGGAGTGTGTGATGTCCCAGAAGCCAAGTGAAGAAAGTGTTTTAAGAAAGAAGCCTGAGCAAGCGCTTATCTATACAGAAACAAACATTATTATTAAATTACCACCTCACCTAACCTAGAAAAACAGGTTCCACTTGGATTAGAGATCCATGTGAAGAGCAAACCTGAAAACCTTTTCGAAGGATGTATAGACAGGTATTTTATGACCTCAGTCAATGGAAGAATGTCTTTTTTAAAAAAACATAAATAGCACATACCACAGAGGGGAAAACATGAATAAATTTTAAATTTCTATTCATTGAAAACCAGTATGAAAAAGTAAAAAGACAGGGGCACCTGGGTGGCACAATCAGTTGCGTGTCTGACTCTTGGTTTCAGCTCAAGTCATGATCTTGTGGTTGTGGGATCGAGCCCCAAATCTGGCTCTGCACTCAGCACGGAGTCTGCTTCAGATCCTCTCTCCCTCTCCCTTCCGTTCACTCTCTCTCTCTCAAATAAATAAATAAAATCTTCAAAAAAAAAAGTAAAAATCAAAGTATAAATTGGGAGGAGATATTTGCAGCACATATAATCACCAAAAGCTTCTTAATAATTCAAAACATATATATATACATATATATATGTTCATATATATATATATGAACTCCTATAAATTAGTAAGAGAAAGGCACATGACCAGGTGACGTATATATGCATTTCTCATTAGAGGAAGGCTGAATGAGCAATAAACATATGAAAAGATGTTCAACCTCATTAGTAATTTATAAAAATGCAAATTTTAATCTGCAAAAGATACCATTTTATACCCATCAGACTGGCATAAACTTAAAAATCTGACAATACCAAGTATTGACAAGTATATGGAGCATGGGAAATATTATTTACTGCTGATGGGAGTATAAATTGGTTAACTACTTTGGGTCAATTTTGGAGCAATTTGGTATTTTCTAATAGATTTGAAGATGCACATACCCTGTGGCTCAGCAATCTCCCTCTAGAGAAACTATTGCCCATGTGCACCAGGAATTCTGAACAAGAATGAGTATAATAATTATGTTTGTAATAGCAAACAAATAAAATAAAATAACATGGAAATAATATTAATGTCATTAACATGAGAATAGATTGATTCTGGCACAGTCATTGTGGTAGTCAGCTTCCAGGATGGCCTCCAGTATCACTTCCTGGTGTTCACGTGCTTTCTATTCAAGTGTACTTCCCCCCAACACTGAATAGAGCTGACCTATATAACCAGTGGGATTCTTCAGAAATGATCAAAGTCATTGTGACTTCTGCCTTGCTTTCTTGGTTCGTTCTCTCTGGAGGAAACCAGCTGCTACGTTATAAGGATACTCAAGCAGCCCTATGGAGATATCCACATGACAAGGAGCCGAGGCTTCTTTCCAACAACTAGCACCAACTCTCAGTCTTGTGAGTGTGCCATCTTGGAAATGACTTCTCCAGCCCTCGTCAAGCCTCCAGATAACTATATACTTAGCCAATATCTTGACTGCAACCTCATGGGAGACCCTGGTCTAGAACAACTCAGCTAAGCTTTTCCTAAATTTCTGACATACAGAAACTGTTTATTGCTGTTTTGAGCTGCTAAATTTTGGAGTAATTTGTCACACAGTAATAGGTAACTAATACAGTATGCACTGGACCACCGCATAGCAGTGTAAATAAGTGATGTGCTTACAAGTAGCATCATGAATAAATCTCATAAAAATAATGCTGAGAGGGCACCTGCGTGGCTTAGTTGGTTAAGCGACTGCCTTTGGCTCAGGTCATGATCCTGGAGTCCCAGGATTGAGTCCCGCATCGGGGGGGGGGGTAGCCCTGCTCAGCAGGGAGACTGCTTCTCCCTCTGATCCTCCCCCGTCTTGTTCTCTCTCTCTCTCAAATAAATAAATAATAAATAAATAAAATCTTGAAAAAAATGTTGAGAGAAAAAAAGTTAATCACAAAAATATGTGCATTTAGTAAATATGTTTGCATATATAAGGTTCATAAAACTAAAACTAATACCTTGTTAGAGATATACACATATGTAGTGAAACAATGTAGGACAGCAAGGGAATAATAAACACAAAACTCCTTCATCCAGGAGGCAGCAAGTGACAAGCAATCAGAAACAGACACACCAGAGCTTCTAGCAGAAATGCTCTTTTTAAGCTGACTGGTGGGTACAGTGTGTTTATTATATTAATCTTTGTATCTTTTGAATGCATGAAAAATGTCATAATAATTTTTTTTAAAAAGAAGATGGGAATGAATGTCCAAAGTTGCTGAGAGGTTGATTGTGCTAAGGACAAAGGACTGACCATTGGATCTTGCCAGGTAGATGCCCTGATGACCCTACTGAGCACAATTTCAGTGAGTCATGGGTCCAAAGCCCACCTGGATTGGGTGGAAGAGAGAATGGGAGCTGAGGAAATGGGCACAGCAAGTACCAGCCAGTTTGAAATTCTTCATAATGGGGAACAGAAAAATAGTGTATTTATATAAAAAAAGATATGTATTTTTGAACGAAATATTTTTAAAGCATCTAATAAGAAGTGAAAATAGTTGTTTCAGGAGAGACCATTAAGAATTGCATCTGGGGCGCGCCTGGGTGGCTCAGATGGTTAAGCATCTGCCTTCGGCTCAGGTCATGAACCCAGGGTCCTGGGATCAAGCCCCGCGTTGGGTTCCCTGCCCAGCAGGGAGCCTGCTTCTCCCTCTCCCTCTGCTGTTCCCCCTGCTTGTGCTCTCTCGCTCTGTCAAATAAATAAATAAAATCTTAAAAAAAAAAAAAAAGAATTGCATCTAGGGGCGCCTCGGTGGCTCAGTCATTAAGCGTCTGCCTTTGGCTCAGGGCGTGATCCCAGCCCTGGGATCAAGTCCCACATCGGGCTCCTTGCTCCACTGGGAGCCTGCTTCTTCCTCTCCCACTCCCCTTCTTGTGTTCCCTCTCTCGCTGGCTGTCTCTCTCTCTGTCAAATAAATAAATAAATAAAAATCTTAAAAAAAAAAAAGAATTGCATCTATTCCTGAATAGTTGACAGATGAAGAGATACAGTCAACAGTGTAGGAGTCAGCCTTAGGTAAGAGTGTGAGAATTGTATATTGATATTATTCATGGAATAGCAGTCATACCAAGGCTGGGTGGGCAGCAGTCTTTATGCAAGAAAATAGACCACACAGACTTACATGATCTTAATTAAGGTCAGGATACTGGTGATGGGGAAGATATCAAAACCATCCCTGGCGTCTTAGGACAGGGATGAAGACAGATGAGGAAGCAGATACATTGTTTCCAGAAGCTACCTTCCGATTATTCCTTTGTCCTTATGGTCCTATCTCCTTTCCTTTCTTTTCAGATTCTCTCCCCAGATTCAACCTTCACAGTCTAATCTCAGCCAATGAATCAATCACACTGAAGTACAAGAAGTTGGCAAATTCATAAGACTCCATTTGGGGGAACTTTGACACTTAAATTCATTTCCATAGTTGAAGTTCTAATTTGGAATGTCTAGGTCTCTCCTCCCCCTACCATTGTGTGACTTCATGAATTTGAAGTCCTTGGGACAAGTTAGTAGACATCTTCTCAACCCAATCCAAATCAACCAGGAAGGTAGGTATTAATATTACCCTTCAAATGGCAAAGTGTGAATCCTGGTTATAATGGAGCCACCTTCTTTTACTGCACAGGTGGAGCTACATGGGTACACCAGGTATGTCACATGGGCAAGATCTCACACAACTGACCCAATGCTAGAGCTGGAGCCAACTGCCTCTATACTCAGGAACCACACCTGAGAATAGAAGGCAGGGAAAGGAGATGAATCCTTTCATGAAGTCAAATACCTAGGAGGCAGGTAACTCTTTCAGACCAGAAACTAGAATCAGGAGGGAGGTCCTAAGTGACAAAAAGAGGCCTTTTGAGTTTAATTTCAGAGAGGCCAAGGCATCCAGGAGGAACCTCATGGTGGGAAATTGGCTGGGATGACCTAAGAAGACAAGCCAAAAGTATTCTTTCTTTGGGATCCCATATGTAAAGGAATGGACCATGAGCTTTGAGGACAAAGGGAAAGCAATGGTGGTATTAGAGTTTATTTCTATTTGTATTTCTGGTATTCCCTGTGTTTAGTTACCTGTTCATCTCCACTGCCACCCACTGAAGTCTTGCTCTGTCTAGCGTGTCTCCGCAATAATGTAATCTAACCTCACTGAGCACAGATCCAATCTCTGTGCCAGACACTGACCTCCCCGTGAGCTGGACCTAGATCAGCCATGGCGACGCACCAGCTTCTAAGTCTCGGACTCAGTTTTGGAGGCATTGGTACTTCCTTCCACAGGGGATGTGAGGTCCAAATAGGAGACAGTATAGAATCTGGAAGTTGAGAGAAGCAAATGAGGTCTGAATGAGGAAAAACTGGTGGGAAAAGGAGGATCCAAGGAAATGTATTCAATGGAATTGCTGCTGAAAACAGCAGTTACAGGGAACAAAGAATAGAGGATATTCTGGAAAGGAGTGCATTGCACATCTAAGGAAAACACACGGTATGCTAACGGCATTAGGTGTCTGAAATTATACACTGGTTGCCTGAATCTTTCATGTTTTTTTTTTTTAGTTTATTTTTATTGATTTATTTAGGCAATCTCTACATCCAACATGGGGCTCAAACTCAGGACCCAGAGATCAAGAGTCACGTGCTGTTCTGAATGAGCCAGGCAAGGTATCCCTGAACCTTTTATTTTTAGTATCTAATCCACTGTACTTCAATCTAGTTTGGAAGTAAGTAGCTTCTTCCCTTACGTCAAGAACCACTATTTTATATGAACCACTACCTTATACAAACCGCTCTACATTTTCCAAACCAATTTTGAGGGCACTAGAAATATTTACTGGCTTCACAGTATTTCAAAAGGATTGTCTTATGATAGTCCTTGCCCTTGGATCTTTTATCGCTGCTGCTTCGAATTCATCTGACTGGAATTTGGTCACTGTCCTCAAATGAAACAGGGTCAGTCTGTGTGAAAATTTTTGTTCCAAACATTTCAAAGTTTCTATTCTTGTTCTGTCAGTGGGGGGTTGAAGTGTGGGGACCTGTGGGCTGGGTTTTGCTTCTTTTTTCTTTTCTTTTCTTTTCTTTCTTTCTCTTTCTTTCTTTCTTTCTTTCTTTCTTTCTTTTTTTTTTTTTTTCATGTCATAGGTCAGAAACTGTAGTATTTCCTGCCTCTGAGCCAAAGAGAAGAAAGAAAAATGTGACATGAGCTTGGCCCCAGCTGCCTCCACTGAGTGGCAGGGTCACTTCTGGACCCCAAAGTCTATCTGGTCATGATCCTTTAAAGTGTCCTCTAGGCATAACTTTTTTTGAAATAGAGAATAACTGTGGACAGGGGTGAGGGTGGTAATGATGTTCTCAGGGCAGAGAGGGGTGTGGGAGCAGGATTCCCAACGGAAAACCTGGGCTGGACACCTTTGCTGTAGCTGGCTCACAGCAGAGCAGAAGTACTCCTACATGAATTCAGGTTAATTGCTGCTAAAATTATAATGGATTTTCTTTCTTTCTTTCTTTCTCTCTCTCTCTCTCTCTTTTGGTACTCTTTATTGTCACAAGAAAAAAAAATCTAGGAAATGCTACAAAAATACATTCTGTCAAAAAGGAAGTCCTTTGCACTTGTCCTCAGCAAACCCTATGGCAGTGAGCTTTCTCCACCAGTCGAGTCAGACCTACCCAGTTTCTGAGCCAATATTTATGAGAGTGAGAGTACATCAGTGTATTTCCTCACTTCCAACACCATCACTACCAGGTTGGGTTAAGAATTTGTTGGTCTTTTAAATGCCTGGTATCTCCTGGGTGGAGTGTGGGCTCTGCTAGAGGCTGAATTGTGTTCCCTTAAAATTTTGGGGTTGAAGCTCTAACTTCCAACAGCTCAGAATGCGACCGTATTTGGAGATAGGGCTTTCAGAGATGTAATTAAGGCTGAATAAGGTCATTCATGTGGGCCCTAATCCCACCTTAATGGGATGATTTGTGTCCTTGTAAGAACAGGAGATTAGGATACAGGTGTACACAGGCAAGATCATGTGAAGACACAGGGAGAAAACAGCCATCTACACACCAAGGAGGGAGAGGCCTGAGAAGAAACTAACCCCACTGACCCCTTGACCTTGGACTTCCAGCCTCCAGAACTGTGAGGAAATAAACGTTTGCTGTTTCACACCACCCAGTCTGTGGTACTTGGTTGCGGTGGTCCTAAGAAACAAATGCGAGCCCACACATTCATCCCCAACAAATACCAACTCTTCTCTCCTCCTCATTCAACAAGCCAATATGGATGGACTTCTGCCAGGATCACTCTCTGTCCTGAACCCATCCCTTAAACTAGGGGTTGGCAAACTTTTCCTGCAGAGCGCCGGATAATAACTATTTTAGACTTGGAATGCCAAGAGGCAAGAGGGAGAGAATATTATGTAGTTGCTAATATAAATTTAAATCATAACACTTCTGCTTGTGCACCAGTGTTCCTAACAGCATTATACACAGTAGCCAAAAGGTGAAAACAACCCAATAAGACAATGGATAAACAAAGTGTGGTTTGGCAATACAATGGAATATTATGCAGCCTGAAGAGGAAGGAAATGCTGACACATGCTACAATATAGATAAATCTTGAAATAAGATTTTACACCAAGTGTCACAAGCCAGACACAAAAAGACAAGTATCGTGTTATTCCACTTATATGAGATACTTAAAATAGGCAAATTTGTAGAGACAGAAAGTAGAACAGTGGTTACCGGGAGCTGGAGGGAGGGAGGACTGGAGAGTTATTGTTTAATGGGGACAGAATTCTGTTGAGGATGATGGAAAAGTCCTGGAAATGGATAGTGGTGATTGTTACACAGCATTGTGAACGTACTTAATGCTGCTGAATTGTACACATAAACGGAGTTAAAATGGTAAATTTTTTGTTAGGTGTAGTTTGCTACCACCACCACCACGACAAAAAGGCTATTCCCTTTCCCCAAATGTAACCATTTCAAAATATTAAATGCAAGGCTGGGGGTGGGGTGGAGGTGGGTAGGAGGGGAGGCAGACTGGCCCACAGATCCTAGTGTTCCTACTCCTGCCCTAAACGGTTGAGTTAGTGTCCTGCCTCTATCTTCTGTTTTTTTAACAGTAAGCAAGAGGTCGGCTCTAGACAGACAGATCACTCTGTCAACATCCGGATGGTTCCCCTATGCCAGGTGCTCTGGGTCCTTGTTTTGCCTTTCTCCATCATCCTGTGCTGCTGGAGGCTTACAGACGTCTCTGCATGTTTGGAGCCCTGTCCGCTAAGGCTACGGATGGAGCTGTCTGAAGGCTTTGCTTGGGGAATGAGTCCTCCGTGGAGGATACAATCAAATTAAAAAACACGATTCTGGTTTTACTATAACAGGACCACACTTGATGCCTGAAATAAGAAAACAAGGCTGACTGCATTGCTTATATAATAAGGGAGAGCTGTGCTGGCTGGACTCAGTCTCTCCGCGCAGACTACAGTGTTGACTCACATAGGGTTTTGGGAACACGAGCTCAGGGATTGGGAGACTTTCGAAGGCATAAGTGGGTTAACATCATCTGTGGAAGTGTGGTTGCTGGCTGAGCTATTGTTGATTGGTTGGCACTCAGGTGTGTTTATTAAAGTGAACCAATCTCTCATTGGCTTATTTTCATAAGAGGGGTTGAACTAATTGGTTAGCTTGTAAAAGCATGTTCACTGGGGCAGGTTGTCATTGATCGATTGAATGGATACAAAACCGATTCCAGTGACTACTTGTTACCATGGCTACAGAACAATGAGGTTTTCCCTAAATCGGTGGGAACTTTTCAATTTTCATGTTTAATCTGTGTAGCTGTCTCTCCAGCCATTAAAAATCTTTGTTATGTTCCATGGCAAAGACTGCCAATTGCCTAATACCTATTCTCCCCTTCTGCCTTACTAACAGAGACCTGTTTTTGTTTTTTGGGTTTTTTAAAAAGATTTTATTTATTTATTTGAGAGAGAGTGAGAGAGAGAGAGCAAGAGCACACAAGCAGGGGGGAGGGGCAGGCAGAGGCAGAGGGAGAAACAAGTTCCCTGCTGAGCAGAAAGCCCATGGAACTGGATCCCAGGACCCTGGGATCATGACCGAGCCAAAGGCAGATGCTTACCCGACTGAGCCACCTAGTTTTGGGAGCCCTGTTTTTGTTAAGGACAGCAGTGTTCCCAGACAACCTTGCATGGGCGGTTGACCACATGACACAGTCCTAACCAGTGAGCAGAGTCACTCAGGTGCTGCTCTGGGGAAAACTCCTTCAAAGCGGAGCAGTCAGTAGGCATGCCCCTTTTCTCCTTCCTGCCTGGAAAGCAGTCAAACGTCTGAAGGACAGAAGCCAGGGACCCGTGGGAACTAAAGCAATCCCCTGATGATGGCAAATAAAAGAGAGAACGAGAATATGGTGAAGCTATCATATCAGCGCCGGACTTGCAGCTGTGCAAAATACAAAATTAAAACCAAAACCAAAATCTGAACCTCTACTTGGTTTAGCTACTGTGAGTTGAATTTTCTGTTATGTGTAGCCAAAGCGATTCCCAATTGATAAGCCTGCCGTTGTGGTTTTTTTTTTTTAAATCTCTCACCTCACAATCATATCAACGGCACCCAGGCATCCTCACTGCACAGCAGAGTTCTTGGCTCACCACAAGACACACTATCAATATATATTTGTTGAGCGTGTAATTCCCAAAGAGGTTTCTTGTGCCTCATAATATGAGACAATAAGTATAAAACGTCTTCTACAAAGTATTCTTGCCAAAAATATTTAACCTGAATCTAATCATGAAGAAACTATTAGACAAATTCTGCATCAGAGACAATCTAAAACAACTTACCCGGACTCTTCCAAAAAGTTCCACGAGACAAAACAATAAACTATCAGGTGGGAAGGAGGATTATTCTAGATTAAAAGAGACTAAACACACATAACCACCAAATGCAATGTAGGAATCCTGGCTCAAACAACAAACGTATCTGCATCACCGGACAGACCAGGACTTACTGGCCAGAAATCCCGAAGGCACCCCCAGTAGCCCGTGTATTGTGGAAAAGGCACTTCTCGAGGAGCAGATCCCCCACTCACAACCCCACGCAGACCATCAGATCAGGAGAGACAGTTGGAGAGTTGTTGCCTTTAGAAAACACTGTATAGCTGGGATATAGACATCCAGGAGTTTCTTTATGGTTCCAAGGATCAGTACAACCAGAGAGTCTTGGGGAAACTGAAACATCTATCACAGAGGCTCCTGCAGGGAGTGACGGAACATTGTAACCAACACATGACAATCCTCTCACAAGCCTCAGTACCACCAGGGCTGCTCCTGGGGGAGAGGAGCTTCACTAGGCATGCAGCCAAACTCGGCCACTGCGGCCACTTGCCATACGCAGCCAGTGTGGTGCCAGTGCTGAAAGGAGGGTCGTGCTGCGGAGCTCGAGACTGCACTGGAAGCACAATGTAACAACTGCTAAATGACTTCTTGCCCAGTGGGAAGGACATCGGGGTGGGGGTGCTCCTACCTGAGTGCAATGGTGGGGAAACACCGCGAGCCCAGGGTCCACCAGGGGGCGGTAGAGTACAGTGGTCGGGGTGCAGGCTCTGTCTGGGAACCTGGATCAGTCCCGGCTTCTCCACTTCGCAGTTAGGTGACCTGAGGCTAGTCACAACCTCTCTAAGCTTTGGTTTCCTCATCTGTAATACGGAGATGAGGACAGGATCTACAACGGAAGTTTGTGCTGGTTGGTACCCGTGACTGCATATTGTAAATACTCAGTTAATATTAGCTATTAGTGGGGCGCCTGGCTGGTGAAGTGTGCAGCTCCTGATCATGGGGTTGTGAGTTTGAGCCCCATGTTGGGTGTAGAGATTACTGAAAAATAAAATCTTAGAAAAACATTCTAAGAAAAAAAAGACAATGTGGGTTAAAAAGATATATTTGCTAGTAGTATCATCCACTACAAGGACAGAGGGCTGCTTCTGTGCTTATGCATCTGGGGGTATGTGTGCAGCCGAGCAAATGAGGACACGAGCTCACTGGAACGTATGAACCAGGGCCTGGAAAAGGCCGCTCACAAAGTTGAGTTGAGGAATGAATCACCAAATAGAGACATGTGACCCACCAGGCCAGGGGCCACCCACCCACGCCCTCCAGCTGTAACCTTGTTTTTGGTCCTTTAAAAAATTTTTTTTCATCGTGGTAAAATACACGTAATATAAAATTCCCCCATCTTACTCATTTTTCAGTGTACGCTCAGTCGCATCAAGTACATTCCTATCGTTGAGCAACCCTCCATCTAGGAGCGTTCTTCATCTCGCAAAACTGAAACTCCGTACCCATTCAACACGAGCTTCCCATTTCCCCTCCCCACCGTGCCCTGCTAACCACATTCTATTTTCTGTCTTTATAAATTTGACTACTCTAGGTGCCCCAAATGAGCAGAATCATACAGTATTTCTCTCTTTATGACTGGCTTCTATAATGTCCTCATGGTTCATCCATGTTGTAGCACGTGTCAGAACCTGTAACCCATTGCTCTGACCATCACCAACAGGCCAGCATCCCTCCTCTGAGGACCAGGTCCCGGTCCCAGGGGACCACTCCTCTAAGTTATAATGTTTTAATTATTCCAGGCATTTCCCTTGTTTGTCTAGCCCGAGAGGTGGTAGCTGCCTCCTCTGTGGTATCCTGGGGTTGTCCTGGAGTAGGTTAACAATCCTTTATATTTAATTCTGTCTTTTCAAGTTATTGCTGTGGTTTTGTCTCCTGACTTGTTTCTAACCGATGCACCCCCAACTGCTATTTCAAAATCTGAATGCCTTCAGCCTCTGTGTTTCCAGACCCCACCCTCTAGTAAGGATGACCTAGCCTCCTGTTTCATTCAGAAAATGAAAGCTGTTTAGGGGCACCTAGGTGGCTCATTCAGTTAAGTGTCTGCCTTTGGCTCAGGTCATGATCTTGGGGTCCTGGGATCGAGCCCCACATCGGGTTCCTTGCTCAGCAGGGAGTCTGCTTCTCCCTCTCCCTCTGCTTGTGCAGGCGTGTTCTCTCTGTCTCTCTAAAACAAACAAATAAATAAATCTTTAAAAAGAAAGAAAATTAAAGCTGTTTAGGTGACCTCAAACATGCCTCCCCCAATACCAGCCAATCTATAAAAATTTCCGTAGCCAATTTCCTTTTCTCAGTCTCAGAGGATAAAGCATTTCTTTCTGTTTAATTCCAAATCTTCCACAGGTGCTTTTGAGCCCGACCCCTCAATGTCCCCTTTTCTGCTCTGTCCCTTGTATCTTCTCTCAATTCTTAATATGCTCTTTTTTCTAGAAAAGCTCTCTGGGAAGCTGACTAAGGGTGGGTAAAGGGTTGGCAGGTACTCTTTTCCTCTTGTTAACCACATCCATATTTCCCCCATAGCATGCCCACCTAGGTCTGAATTCCCGGACAGCGCCTGGCAGGGAGGAGGCAGAGAGAGGACAGTCTGTGTCTGCTGAACAGGTATGGTAGATAGAGGCTGCCTGCCGAAGGAATCAACCAATGGGTGGCATTCTGTAGTTAGCAGAGCTCATGGCACAACCTCAAGCCACATTTCTCACCTTGCAGTCCTTGGACCTCCAGCACCAGAATCACTTGGGAGCTTTCTGAAAATGCTGACTCAAGGGCGAGTGGGTGGCCCAGTCGGTTAAGCATCTGCCTTCAGCTCAGGTCATGATCCCAAGGTCCTGGGAATGAATTCTGCATCGGGCTTCCTGCTCAGTGGAGAGTTTGCTTCTCCCTCTACTCTCCCCACTGCTCGTGATCTCACTCTCATGCTCTCTCTCAAACAAATAAGTAAAATCTAAGAAAAAAAAAAAAGAAAAGAAAAAGAAAAGAAAATGCTGATTCAAAACCCACACTGATTGGGGTATGTCAGTGTGACACAGGAGCCAAATGAAAGAGCTCCCAGAGGCCAAAGGTGAAATAACTTGAGCAACAAAACAAATGAAGTGATACTGGGTTATAACCCGAAGTATAAAATAAATGTCCATGAGTCTATGCTGATATAAATAAATTGTTGAATACATAATGGGGGAGGAGAGACAAATCTGTGCAGAAGAATTCCAAATAAATTATATACATACCACATCCTCAAAGAGGTGAAACAGAACTCCCTAAGTGTGGGCTGCCCATAGTGACTTCTTCCAGAGAGGATAGTATGAAAGGGGTAGAGGGTAATTTTCCAGGGGAGAAACCTGACTAACATGACCTCAACCAGGTGATCAGGGTCAACATAAGCACAGATGAGAAAGGTTGATAGTATGTATACTTGATACTGTGTGATGAAAATGGCATTTTTACCTTTGTGGATATTTTCCCCAATAATCTATAACCTTAATCTTATCATGAGAAGAATATCAGGCAAGTTCCAATAAAGGGATACCTTGCAAACTTCCTGGCCAGTACTCCTCAAAACTGTCAAGGTCATGGAAAACAAGGAAAATTATAAAACCGTCACAGCCAAGAAGAGCCCAGGGAGACATGGCCGCTCAATGTAATGGGGCGTCCTGGATGGGATCCTGGAATAGAAAAAGGACAGTAGGTAAAAACTAAGGTTATATAAATAAAGTAGGGACTTCAGTTCATCATGATGTATCAATATTGGTTTCCTAATTGTGATAAATAGACCATAGTACTATAGGATGTTAATAACAGGGGAAGCTGGATGTAGGATTTATGGGAATCCTTTGTGCTATCTTCCCAATTTTCCTGTAAAGCCAAAGCTTTTCTAAAAAATGAAGATGACTAAAAATGTTTTTTTTTTTTTTTAAATTCAAATTCCTGGGCCTCCCCTCAGAATCTCAGGTAATGAGCCTCAGGGTTCTGCATTGTAAACAAGCATCTCAGTGGTTTCATGCACACTGAAGTCTGAAAACCAGTGTCTTAGAGACTCTGCTCGGAGACAGAGAGATCTTTTGCTTAATGTGGTTTGGATCCACGCCACCTTGTTGCGCAACTCCAGGGTCGCCCTTGATATCATGTCCAATTTATAATGTTAGTGGCACCCCATGGCACTGTGGAGCGGACACCCTGCACCTGCTGCCTTTCCGCACCATTATCTTGATCAGTCTCCATATGTTACTGTGAGCCAATGTTTAACAGTTGGGAAGTTCTTTATTGAAGTCCAAGGCTCTGGGCTGCATTTCTGCTCACCCCATTCCCCCATGGCCTCCCAAGCAGAGCTTAGGAGTGGCTCAACTCCTTAGATGGGACATGCGCTGGTCAGTTCGACACGATTCCTATCACTCCCTGTTGTTCCAAACTCTTCAGTGGCTGTTATTAGCATGCCTGTATTGTCGACTTCTCTATAAAAACAAAACAAAACAAAACCCAAAAAACAGTTCTCTGTATCTGGGTCCCTACCAAAAGAGGAAACAAGAAAGATAAATTGAGTGAGCCTATGTCTTTAAGAACTGGGAGAAAACGGACACTTGTTTGTGTCAGTGGGAGAATATTCCACGTGTGATTAATGTGCAAGCTAAGTGTGTCTGTTGGTTGCTGGTGCCCAGCCTGCTTCCCTCCATGAGGGCCCCTGTGGTCATCTGAGGCCCCATTTGGATCTCAGGCCAGCGAGAGATGCTATGGCGGAAAGCAGACCAAAGATGGGTCCCGGAAGAAGGAGGAGGAAGAGAATGGCTTCCTCTCTCTCTCTGTTTGCTGTTAGCTCGCCCTGGGAACACCACGGGGAGAGCAGCTAAGCTAAGCCAGAACCGGCATTCCTCGGGCCTTCGTCAAATGGCATGATCACACTGTTCCGATTCTTCATTTCTAATTACTACTTGAAGAACGAACTATCTCATAAGAGTTCTGGCACAAATAGACAGGCTCAATTTTGAGAACTGTTTTAGCCCCCTTGCCAATGCTCAGAGTATAATTATGGAAATGATAATGATAATAATCGCAGGAACTTACTATGGGCAGGACCTGTTCTAAGTCATTTTTCTTTTTAATGTTTAAGTTACTTAATGTTCAGAAGCCCCCTAGAGGCAGGTGTTATTATTACTATCATTCCCTCTTCTTGGATGAGGAAAGGGAGTTAAGGAGACCTGTCTGGGGGTCTACAGTTAGCTGAGAGTAGAGCTGGGATTTGAAGCCAGGCTCCAGGCTCTGGGCACTTAATCACCACACAAGCCACTCGGGCTCTCCCGAAGAGTCTTCAGCTCCTGCATATGTCAAGGTCCCATATATAAACATAGAAGACATAATTACCTCTTTCTATTTTACGTATATATTTGTGTTCGCATTTCACGATGATAACATACAATGTCTGGTAATGGTATACAGATTATTTCTTTTAAGTAGAATTGTTGCTAAAAGGTTCTGATCTTTTCATATTTGGTATGATGGACTGTTAGCTGGAATTTATATAAATTACCAAGAATAAAAAGCTTTTCTGTTCTTAATGAGCATGGAATAATTTTTTAAATGATAACATTTTATCTTAAGAATTCAGGTGCATTGTCTTCCTTATTGATCCAACTCTATGGTTTATCAGCAGATTGTGTTAGAAGCTCTTTTCCTTTCCTTTAGGAAGTCTGGAATAAGAGATTAGACCTTGTCAGTTATCATCACAAATATGTCATCATCATTGATATTTTATGCCTCTATTTTGTATGTAGAGTCTCATACACTATTTAAACCCTATGGTGTAAGAATATATGGAAAATTGGAAAGAATTCAAAAAAAAATAAAAATAATCAAAGGGTTGAAAAGTTACAGAAATATTTAGTCTGGAGAAAAGAAGTCTAAAGGTGTTTGAAAAACTCACTTCTGAGATGAATAACAAATCAGGAAGCTATTGAACAGATGTTCTAGTCATCTGGTGGCTGGTGGAGCAAGGTTTGGGTTGAGGATATTACACAGAGCAACAGTAAGGGAATAAAATAGAGCTATCAGCACCAGAGATCAGGATTATAACCAACAATGGGCATGTTTTCATTGGAAGAACATAGGAGCACCAAGTCAGGGTCTATTAACGGACACTCAGCCAGACGGACATATGGTCCTAGGGACTATCCAAGGTAAGTGTCAAGATCCCACCACTTCTATGAGCGTTCCTTCCTCCTCAGAGTCAGGCTTGCTCACACAGGGTCCATCTGAGCCCCAGCCGGTCTGGCACATTTGCATAGGGCAGAAGAACCTCCTTGGCTGGCACGTGAAGACAGACTACTATCTGCTGGTTCAGAAAAGTCAGGTGGTTATTCTTTCATACCTTTTAGGCCACTGGTGGGGCACTCGTTGCTGAATAATCCCTTCTAAATAAATATTCTAATCCCATAGTTATGTCCATAAGGATGTAAATAATTGCCAAATCAGAACAATCACCTCGCTTTAACCTTTGAACTAACCCCAGTTTCTATACATACATAGTATCACTGAAACAACATAAAGGGCAACCTTAGGGACGCCTGGGTGGCTCAGCTGATTGGGCGTTTGCCTTCAGCTCAGGTCATGATCCCAGGGTCCTGGGATTGAGTCCCGCATCAGGCCCCCTGCTCAGTGGAGAGCCTGTTTCTCCCTCTCCCTCTGATGCTCCCCCTGCTTGTGCTTTCTCTGTGTGTCAAATAAATAAATAAAATCTTTAAAAAGGGGGGGGGATTTTAAATCCCATTGTTTACGCAGTTCTACCAGTAGACTTTCTGAGACTTTCCTAGACCATAATTTATCTTTTTTTTTTTTTAGGTTTATTGATTTATTTTTAGTCATCTCTACACCCAGTGTGGGGCTTGAATTCACGAGCCCAAGATCAAGAGTTGCATGCTCTTCCGACTGAGCCATCCAGGTGCCCTAGAACATAATTTATCTTGTAATGGTTTTGGAAATCCTTTGTCCGTACTTGCATGCACTACCCACTCCCTGGGGCATGAGGTAGGGACGCTGGATATCTGGACAATCTGAAGCCCATCAAACTGTCAGAACGGAGAGAAGCAGCAAGTATGGCTTGATGCTGCCTTTCCCTCATTCATCTCATTCAACTGAATATATATATTGAAGCCCTACTGTGTGCCAATCACTGTGCTAAGCCTTGGGGAAACAAAGATGAAAGACAGACTCCACTTGCAGTTGCGTGGAGGAGACAAGCAATTAGACAATGGCCTCCAAGTAGCGTGTACCTGCCTTTTTTTTTTTTTTTTTTTTTTTGGTTACACAACTCCGCTAATAACACTGAGAAAAATAAAAGAGCCCTGGGCTTCGTTTTCCATAAAAAAATAGAAAAGCTAAAATCAGGGGCGCCTGGGTGGCTCAGTCAGTTGAGTGTCTGCCTTCAGCTTGGGTCATGATCCCGAGGTCCTGGGATCAAGCCCCATGTCAGGCTTCCTGCTCACCGGGGAGTCTGCTTCTCCCTCTCTCTTCTCATGCTCTCTCTCTCTGTCTGTCTCTCTCAAATGAATAAATAATATCTTTTAAAAAAAAGCTAAAATCAATAAGCAAAATTAAGTGGCACAGTTATACACAAGTAATGAATCATGGAACTTTACATAAAAAACTAGGGATGTACTGTATGGTGACTAACATAATTAAAAAAATATTATTAAAAAAAAGAATACTTGAACAGTTTTCAGTTTATTTCCAGAAATTTCAAAATATTTTCATGTGTTCGTTTTTCACTAGCTGCCATGGTAGTGACATTCGTCGTATGCACACTTCAATTGAATTTCTATGGATTCACAATAATAAATACTGCCAACAATGGAAATAAGAATGATAAAAAATGTCCAACACAGTATTTTTGTGATTATCTCACCTTGGAAAATGGAGAAATAGAAGACCAAATGGATGCATTTTGTTTTAGAACGTTATGCTGAATAAGTGAGTCTGAATCCGTTTGAATCAATGTGCTGCTACCCGGTCAGCATGAACTGGCCATAAGGGTGCACAAGCAAGCAAGAGGAAACATTTAAGCCGATAATGACCCTCACATCTCTGAGCAGGTCTTTAAAGTGAGCAAGTGACAGAGAGGCTTACACTTAGGTTGACACAACCTTGAGGGAAGTAGATCTGCGGGTGTTGGCCTTGTTCTGATGGACAGGAGATGTCTGGGCAGTTCGGAAAGAGGACACAGCCTGGTCAGGGAATGGGATTTTGATGTTTGGCCTATCCTTCCTGTTCTGATGATGTCCTGAAATCCGGCTTGCACTTTGGCAAGGATCTAGGGCAGCTGCACCAAGAGGAGTCACTTATGTAGTACCAATCAGTAGCCATATCCATTAAAAGGAAGAAAACGTTGGCCCTACAAAAATGTCTTATCCTGGTATCAGAGGTAACAGGATAAAGGGAATTGGCAATTTGGTTTCACTTCCTTTTCCCCACTTTTAGCAGATGCTGCTGGTGTCCCAAGCACATCCTCCCTGTCCATCCTGGAGGTCACAAGAGCTTCGGTGGACACCTCTCTAACAAGCACCCGCGTCTCTCTGTCTAAGGGCTCTCTCTCGATGCAGGAGTGTGTTCGGTCTACACATGAAGCAGGATAAAAGTGCCAGGTGGTTTATAATCCCCAGGAGCAACACTCATCCAATGAGGGAGGGCTGCTGGGCAAATAGCCCAGTTTTCTTGCCTGTTGGTGAGACAATTTGGAGGTTTGTTCTGCTCAGTCTCTTAGGGGATCTTTAGTAGGATTTAATTCCCGGCACCCATAGCTGTGATCTGCTCATTATTGACCCCCCTCTTCCCTAGCTCCTCACCGTACTTCCTGGGATTGCCTCTCAAATACTGGGGTGGGATTTGCATGCAAATTGTTGTCTCGAGGTTGGCTTTTGGGGGAACAGAAGCTAATAGCATTATATCCAATATCCTCTTTCATGGAGAATATTCAATTTGTTTGAACAATATGGATGGGCCAGGTAACGAGTGGTGTGATATTAACAGCATTGCAGTGGAAGGCTAGGAATCCGTTTTACTTTTCTCTCTGCAGTGTGACTATCAACAAGATCCTGTTCACTTGATCAAAACCACTCTCGGGAAAGAAAAATGGATAAGGAGCAGAATAATCCTATTTGTGTACAATTAAAAATATTCTCACCAATGGTTAGAGTTATGGAATATGTATGGCCATATTAGGATAATAAAAGCTTCTGTGCCTCCTGTGTATGTAACATACCTAAAAGCAAGGTATAAGAAAATGTCTTTTATGTAATGTAATCTGATACGTAATTTTGAAGATTACCTAAGACTGCATTATCTTTATTCACATCAGGCTATTCAAAACCCAATTACCTTTTGTCGGATGTATGCACGGCATAAATGGCATACATCTAGCATAATGGCTCTCGATCCAAGTGACCCAACTCTTACTTTTATAACAAATATTCTGCAGTTCTGTCTTTAATATCCTTAGTGAAACTCAAGGAAAATATGCTATACCTCATTTTTTTTTAAAGATTTTACTTATTTATTTGACAGAGAGAGACAGCCAGTGAGAGAGGGAACACAAGCAGGGGGAGTGGGAGAGGAAGAAGCAGAGGAGCCTGACGTGGGGCTCGATCCCATAACGCCGGGATCACGCCCTGAGCCGAAGGCAGACGCTTAACTGCTGTGCCACCCAGGCGCCCCTACTGTGCCACCCAGGCACCCCTCTATACCTCATTTTAATAATCAATATAACATCCTAATGTTGATGGAAAGAAACAAAGGAAAAAATAAAAATACGGAAAGTAGCAACAGCCGTGTTAGTGAATTTTTTATGATGTTTTTATTTTCATTTTTATTTTTTTATTTTGTTTTTATTTTTATTTTGATCCGTTAGTGTTTGGGTGTGACTCCCCAGGGGGCACAATGCTTGCATCCACTATAAATACGTTAGTTTGTACGGTATATGGAAGTAAGGACGTCAGAAGGGATGCTGTGCAGGATGCACAGAAAAATGAGGGGACAGAACAATGCACAACAGAATAAAAACTAGTGCAGGACAAGTAAGTGCCTGTCTGGTATGAACAGATGGGACATGTTTGTATGGACATAAGAGAAGTAACCTTAACTCAGCCTCTGAGAAAGAGCAGATGGTCTGGGTGGAGAAGATGAGGAAGTGTGATTGTCTCACAAATGTGACAGGTTCTATATGAATGATTTAAAAATACTTCCCTATGGGTAGTGATGAAGAAACAGAAAACTGATCTCCTATTCTGAAATCCCATCACACATTAGGTCCTGCACGCCGTCTCTAGAACTTAGATCCACGAGACCACATCCTTTGATATGTGATGGGAAACAGATGAATCAGAAAAAGAAAAAGCTCTAGGGAAACAAGGTGGTAGACTAGGGTGGGTACTGGAGGAAGACCAGAAGAAAAAGGCAACCAACCCTAGCACTTCTCAATCCCCGCCCCATCATTCCCATATGCAAATTTCTCAGTGGAGCTTTCTTAGGAGTGTGCCCTGAAAACATGAAACCCATAGGCAGAATGGTCTCAGCCCTATGCCCCAACGCCTTAACCTCTTGGAGGCTTACTTCCTAACTGTAGCTTTCTCTCTCTCTCTTTTTAAAAAGATTTTAATTGTTTATTTGAGAGAGGGAGCACGAGCAGAGGGGAGGTTCAGAGGGCAGAAGCAAACTCCCCGCTGAGTAGGAAGCCTGATGTGGGACTCAATCCCAGGACCAGGAGATCATGACCTGAGCCAAAGGCGGATGCTTAACTGACTGAGCCACCCAGGCGCCCCCCTAATTGCAGCTCTTAGCTTGCAGGCTTGCCCTGCCACCACAGCCTCTGCTCACTCACAGGGTGGGCTGCAAGTGCTGGGAAACTGCACTGCTCTCGGGTAGCCCTCTGGGCCTGATGGGAGTCAGTGGAGAAGTACCCCTGCTGCCTCCCGCTCTGGGGCGATGACTTAAGGGAACTGGCTCCAGCTGCCCACAGTGCTAAGTTGTTTGATAATTCGTCTCTACTGGCTTCCACCCTTCCTTTCACTGTCTCACTTGCCATTCTCTCACTGGTCTCTCCTAGGACAGCTTCCAGACAACCTGAAACTTTGTCTCAAAGTCTGCCTTTGGTGAGACCCAAGCTAAAACAGATGGGTGATCATCTGAAATATTTTTTTGATTAATTGATGAAACTTAATGAGGTTCTAATTCTATTAAAAGAAATCTCAAACGTTCTGTTACATTTTGTTGCTTCTGTAGGGATTGTTCCACTGCACTGAAACCCCTTCCACATAAATATGCAGTTGGGAATAATCTAACTAATGATGTTGAAAAAGGATGTCCCCCCTAAATCACATTTTAGTTCAATTAACATTTCCTACAAATTGGCTAATATGTGGCATCATTTTCAAGTGGATTAATCATCTAATTTGATATTATAAATCCACACTGATCTCTAGATCTAACCATTACATGTTTTTAAGTAGCATGAAAATTAGCAATACAATCACAAACCAGTATTTTACACCTACCTAGTCTTATCTGCTATAGACATGGGAACTGTGAAAACTCCGGGCAAGAAATCATCTCTTAAAATGACATGTAAGTTTGTTGAAAAATTTCATGATAATTCCTTCCTCTTTAGTGATCTTAATCTAATTTACTTGTAGTTGAAAGAGTTCATTTAACATTTCTGGTACATATGATAAATATGGCAAATCACTTGGTAATATTTTGGTATCACTTTTTAATTTTTCATTGATTAACAAAAATAGCATGTTAGTATCAAAGAACAAATAAAGTATTTTAAAACAACTTTCTTTGGAATACCATCTTATTTCATATGTAGCATAAAGCAGTCAAACTCCTTTTCAGTCACTGCAAAGATTACAAAATAACCTTTTATTCAAGGCATTAATTTGAATTCTATCAATAGCGCTGATAGGATTAGTTGATTTGTGGGTCTTTCACTAAGATTTTTGGTGACTGACGTTGTCAATGAATAATTCAATGACTCACTAACACGGCTGTTGCTACTTTCCAGTTGTTTATCAACCCAGGTTATTCACTGACCATCTGTTGCAAAAGGACATTGGAAAAGGAAAAAATTTCCTGTGAAATAATTTTTAAGAATTTCAAATTTTCACAACTCCAAGTATCCACTGTCTATACATATGGATGTACATTTTCTGCTCAATGTTTTTACTCCCATGAATCTTACATTTGTGGTCAGCAAAGTTTCACTACCATGTAGGTTACTTGCATTCACTTTCAACAGACATTCTTCTGTTTGTAGATCACCTCATAGCCTATTTTTCACCTCTTTGGATTCCTCATAGATCCTTCTACATACAATATTGTTATTGCTCAACGGAATAGAAGAAATATTTAAAATTTCTTACTCTCATAATTAGTAACCTTTTATATGGCTGGTAAAATTAATTTTTCTCTCATATTGTTCGGATTACCATGGATTGCTATAATTTATGCCATTCTGTAAGAAACAGTACCTATATCTTTCAGATTAGGTTTAAAAGAAACATTGCAGGGACAATCCTATGAATTTCAAATTTTCCTTAAATCTCTGAAGTTTCTACCCTTGCCAACTCTGTGTCTTCATAAAATATTCACTTAATCTTGGTGGAGTCATCTAAATGAATTAGAAAAAAACTATGTTGTGCATATGGTCACTTTCAAATATTCAACGGAGTATTCTCAACACCTTTTCTTAATATTTCACATTATATGTAGTATTTTTATGATAAGGGCTAGGTTTGTACATCTTTTTGAAAGATACAGAATCACTGAGAGTGCATCAGCCACCCATGTAAATTGGTACTGGTGACTTCAATGGGACAAGCAGAGTTTTTGCAGGTGGTATGGTGCTTTGAACTGGTGAACAACTCTTGATTAAGTTCCAAATAACAACCGAAAACAGTAACTAGTTGCATTCCTGGAAAATTCAGCATGAATTAAAACCCTGCCAAGCACATGTTTACATGTAAAATGGACTTGGTTCTAGATTCAGATAAATATAAACAGACTTTTACCTACATATGAAGCATGAGACTGGAGAGTAAAACATAGGTTAGGAAAGAGAATGATTCACTTTTTTGGTGAAAGGATTGTGTCTGGCATTTACTGGACCCCACGCAGGACTCTCCAATTCATTGTGACAACCAAAAATACACTTAACAGATTCCAAAATGCTCTCTGCTTAGTAGACATCTATTATGAATATTATTGAATCAGTCAAAAGATGTAACTACTCTTTAAAATGCCTCCAGACTTATTTTCTCATAAATATTAGTTTCATAGATATTATATGCTGAAAATGCATTTGATGCAGTATAAAGACTACTTTATCCAAGGATTGACCATCGACCCTAGTCATTATCTACTGATTCCTCCAAAAGGGTGCTGACTACAATCCCTGGGGATTTGGAAAGGGGGTTCTCAGCCAGAATATGGAAATAGGATGTGGTTTACCAGCTTAAAGCATAGCAGCTATCATAAGATCAGAACTTGGTACTTTGGAAGTCTGTGGTTCTTAATTTGGTTGTTGTTGGCCCCCTCTACTGTTAGTAATCTTTAGGAAAAATTCTTTCTAGCTCTGCTCTATCAAAGCAACGTTGTGCTAAAGGCAAGTTGAGAGCTACAGGAAGGGCACATGTCAGGGATGCTCGGTCAGCAACCTTCAGCTAGGACTCCCCTGGAGATTGCTTTCTAATGCTAAAACCTTAGAGATGCTGTATTTTATTTTATGAAAGGAAGACAATGCCTTCACACCAAGAGATTCAAAATGGGTGGGATAGAAAATTTTGTAAGACACATTCCCTGCCCTCTAGGGGCTTACTCTTTCAAACTTACCACTACTACCCCAATGTAGAAAGCAGATTCAGCAAGACGTGGCAAGGCAAATGATGATTCCCAGTAACTGATAGAATTAGTTCTCCGAATACAATCTAGAGAAGAGACGAGGTGCAAATACAGGCAAGGACTTTAGAAATGATATACACTGAGCACTCTGGGACTGTGTGATAATTGCTGGCTAAATCACACCAATGTAGGAGTTCTCAACCTCACACTATTGACCTTTTGGGCATGAGAATTTTTTTTTTTTTTAAGCAAGTTTCACGCCCAGCATGGAGACCAACGCAAGGCTTGAACTCACAACCCTGAGATCAAGAGCCAGACCCTTCACCCACTGAGCCACCCAGGTGCACAGGAGAAGTTTTCCTTGTGGGAGGCGGCCCTGTGCATTGTAGGATGTTTAGCAGCATCCCATCTGCCCGTTGGATGCCTGTGGTGGAGCCCTCTCACAACTGTAACACCAAAAGTGTCTTTAAATACTGGCAAGTGTCCTCTGGAGGCCCCAAACTGCCCCTGTTGAGAATCACTGCACTAATGCTTCTCACACTTTTGCATACAAATCACCTGAGGGTCCTGTTAAAACAGTTTGAATAGGTCTGGGAGCGAGTAGGGCCTGGCACTCTCTAGTCCAAACAAGATCCCAGCGGAAGCCAATGCTGTCCATCCAAGGACAATACTTGCTTCTTAGAAGACAAACCTACAGCTTTTTACCAGTTAATATGTCCAGGTTCTGAGTACCAAGTAGATGTACACTCAAGGTCTGCATCCCTGAAAATACTCTCAAGCAAGGTCTGCATACCATATTAAGTTACTGTGCATTTAGTTAAGAATGTTGCAGAATTGAACATAAATAAGTGAAGGTTTTTTTGTCCTTGTTTTTCCAAACTTCAGAATGCTTTATCTCCTATTTCAGTTCTCAAACCTTTTATCTTGGGATCTCTTCAGAACTCTCAAAGATAATTGAGAACTACAAGAGCTTTTGCTAACATGGGTTTCTATCAGCATATTAGAAATTAATTGAGACAGAAAAATTTATTAGATAAATATTAGAAATTGAGACAAAAATTTAAAAAGAAAAATTTAAAAACTGAAATTCATTTAAAAATAACAATAACATACCCATTGCACATTAACATAATATATTTTTGTGAAAAATTACCATACATTCCCAAGCAAAAAATTATGGGGAAAAATAGCGTTATTGCACATTTTTGCAAATGTCTCAGATCTGGCTTTATAAGAAGTCAGCTGGATCCTCCCATCTACTTTGGCTTTCAGTTTGTTGTGATACATTGTTTCAGTTGAAATATATGAAGAAAATCTGGCCTCACACAGCTTTGTAGTTGGAAAAGGAAGCACTTTAATAGTCATTTCAGATAATATGGACTTTTTTTGATACTACAGCATAACTTAACAAGTGGTAGTTTCTTAAAGATTGGTTGCAATGAAAAATCTGGAACCTTATTATTGGGCTTCTTATACTGTTATACTAAAATGTATTGGTTTATCTTGCTGTTTGAATTGATCTTACCTATGCATGATTTTGTAACACAATGCATTGATCGACTGGAGAATGTCGGTTCACGAAGTTATTCAGACCTTCCAAATGCACACTGGGAAACTCCGTTATATATTCCTGATTGAATAGGAGTAAAAAAAAAATGTCTTAGTACAATTACGAAAATAGTTCTGGCCTTCCAGATTCCCTAAATTGGGGTGGGATGGAGTAGCCACACCTACTTTGAGAACCAGTGACCTATGCTGGCCACAGGTTGTCTTGCCAACCAACAGCTTCTGCAAAACAAAGAAAGAAAAGTCTAAGGAAAATAAGTCACTTATGCTTTTGCCTTCTAGCAATAAATCAGTGATAAAATTTTGGGTCACTGGCACCTCTCCTTAAAGGCAGAAACTGTGTTTTATTGATCCACAAATTCCAGATTTAGCTCAGTGGTTGGCCCTTACAAGAACTCAAAAAAGTATTTTCTTTTTAAAGTTTGCCATACAGTTGTGTAGCCTGTCCTTTTCATTTAGCCTTGCAGTTGGTCAATTTCCCCATAATACGTATTCTTTAATAACTACATAATATAAAATTAAAGTTTTCAGGCTCACGCTCATTTTAAAAAACATGACTTTGCCTTAGTAAAGATTAATTTCATTTTGCAAGAGGAAAAAAATGAAATGGCTAGGTCTGGAAGGCCGCTAAGGCAGAAGTTTGGGGAGCAATGTCGCTCAGCCATAGACTCGCCACGCCTGGGATCTGACCACCTGCCAGCGCGGTGTGGAAGGGTGGGGTCGCGTGACCACCACACACAGCGCCTGAGGGAAATCCGCGCGGGATCGACGTAGAAAGGGGGGGGGGCAGGTGGACAGCGCAGCTCTCCGCGACTGAGCGGCCTCTCGCACTTGCTGGACATCACCAGTCTTCGGGGGAGCGAGCTTGGGGGGGCTGCCCAGAAAGACTGAGCATGCGTGGAACGCGCCGGGCGTCCCGTCCGGGGAGAGGTTAGAGGTCGCGAGGAATACCCCCCCACGCTGGCACTCTGGAGGACTCCTTTGCCACGCGGGTCCGCGGGACGTGGGGCGGCGCTGAGCACTTAAGCGCTGCTTCCAGGAGTTACACTCACGCCCCCCTTACGAATTCCCATTCCTTTTCAAAAGCAGACCCGCAGCAGTCGGGAAAACCTGGACAGACAGATCCCTCCGACTGCGGACCGACTTCCCTTCCCAGGCAGGAAGGGAGGGGGCGGGCGGAGCGGTGTGTCCCACGGGCCGCGCATGCGCCGCTCGCGGGCAGCCCTTGGAGTGGAATCCAGTTGCCGGATTCGCCGCCACGCCGGGAGTGCGCCTGCGCGGTCGCTGGGTTCCCTCCACCTCCACTTCCCCTCCCCCTGTCCCCCCGCGGGGGCTCCGGGTCCGGCGGGACCATGTTCACCAGCACCGGCTCCAGTGGGCTTTGTGAGTACCGGCTGCCGCCATCCTGGCTGTTCCCTACGCGCCACCGTGGGCACCTCCTTGAGAAGCCTGGGGGCAGCGGGGACCCACGGGGTTGCAGGAGGTTTGGGGGCCGACCCTCCATCCCCGCGCCCGAACCTTAGGGGTTCCTTCCCGTGAGGGGCAGCGGGAACCGCCCCCACCTCAGCCTGGAGGGGCAAGTGCGTACTGAGTCCCGCCGTCAGCCCCGGCCCCCACCTATGAACCCCAGGTGCGATGCTCAGGTGTTCAGGGGCTGCTGCAGGTGGGCTGGACAGTTAGGGTCGGGCTGGGTGTCCTGGTGTTCTCCGGGCTCGACCCCTTGGGCTTAGCGGCGCGTGTGCCAGGCTGGAAGAAGAGGCTGTCCTGGTGGAGCAGATGCTGGAAGCCTGCCCCCTTCCCAGTCACCTTGCTCCATTTAGGCTACAGAAGGACCGAACTGGCTCTCCCCCAGTTGCAAATTTCCAACCCCTGTCTCAGGAGCTGACCCCTCAGGTTTACTTAGATTCCTTTCTTCCTCGGTCTCTCTTAGAGTTTTTAGACAAATAAAAACTGGTTAAAGTACATTAAAGTGGAAGGAAGTTAAGTCATTTGGCAGGAAAGTGCGGACATTGCTGCTGGATATTTCTGCGATCTTTCACTTGAACGTCAGTGGTGGTCAGCAGATAGAGGGCAAAGAAGTGTATCTAGCGTTTTAAACACTTTTATTTTTTTCCCTGAATTTGTTTAGTTGACTATTGGTAAGGTGGCCTATGTGTTAAGTAAACAGCACCGAAATTAGGCACTGGTACAGCAACAGTGAACCGTTTAAACAGGCGTAATTTGCAATTGCTTGTCACTGTTAGTACTTCGTATGTCTCTACATGTGAACTTAATCATACCCGGGTATGGAAGCAGTTGACATTTCCAGATATTAAAGATCTATTGTGATTGTTAGAAATTTTTTCTGATAATACAGGTCTTAGGCTGAGAGTATCAGAGGCACAGGCATAATTTTAAATCTTCCTCACTCTGAGGTTTTGGAGTGGGTTGAATATTTATGATTTCCCTTGTTTCATAATTAACTCGACTTACAGTACTCATTGGTCTCAGAGTAGGTTACAGCTACTGGCCAGTTAATCTTCCCCAAACCACCCTTTGGATAAAGAACATAGAACTGTTGACACTGCTGGTCAAGAAGGTGGTGTGTTTTTCTTGGGATCACACAGTGAGCCCTACAGTGGTGGATATAAAATTAATGGTAGAATCTTCAATTTTGGTTATTTCAACCTTTTGAGCTATCTTGCTGACCAAAATACATGAAAAAATTAAAAAGGTTACTATACTGCATCACTGGGTTACTGGTTACTGTACTGTAGTAGTCATTGGCAAAGTTTATTCAGATTTCATACATGGTGAAATACTTGATTACTTATGGCATAGGATTGATGAGTACTGAATTCTAGGAACCAAACTCCTGCCCAGGGAGAGGCACAGGCTAAGGCTTCTCCTCAGCTGTCTCACCCTTTTTCTAAAATAAGTGTATCCTCAAGGTAAGACCTGATGGGATGGCCATTCCTCAGAAGGCCATGTCTTATGTGCTCATTTAACAAACATTTTGAGCATCTATCGTGGGCTAGAAACTGTGCTAGTTGCTGGGATTGCAGTGTTGAACAAGTCTCGGTCCCTTGTGTTTGCAGTACTTTAATGGACATTGGGCAGTTTTTCCCGGACAGGGCTTTGGCAAAAATTTGTCTTTGCAAGGCTACCCACTGAGAAGGAAGTGATTTCATTAAGTAAGTTGTGTGGCTCTTTGGTAAGTCAAAGTTCTGATCTTGAATAAGTATCCTGAGGAAGGATAATCTGCCTACCCAGGATCCCATGGATGATGAGTAACATTCTCTTTTCAAGGGAAAAAGTCCCTGCCATTTCCCACCACCTGCACATGTCCCCCATTATGTGACTGGTAGATGATGGTGTTTTAGTGTTACATTTGCCTTCCTCTCATTTATTTATTCAACAAGTGTCTGTTGGGTACCCATGTGAGCTGCATACTTTTTGTGTGCAGAGGATGAAGAGGTAAACTGGATAAGGGGGACCAACATCCAATAAGTTAACAATGTGATTTCCCATAGTGATAAGTGTCATGAAGATAATACGAGCGTAATAACATGGAGATTGTGGTTATGGTGAATGCCTGCTTCAGCAAGTGTGGTCAGGAAAGATATCTGGGAACGTGACATTTGAACTGAGACCCAGATGGTGTGAAGGAGCCAGCCACATCAGAATTTGTTGAAAATGTGCATTTTGCAGAAAAGGAACAGCAAGCACAAAGACTGAAACAGGCACAGCAGGGCATTTTCAAGGTAATAAAGAAAGTTGGGGCTGCCAGGGTGTTAAATCAAGGGTAAGGCATTTGTGACTTTGTCTTTGAAACTGTATTACTGTCTATGTAGTCATGTAATTATGACTAGATAAAAGTGCATAGGAAACATGTTCAAGAGTTATTTTAGATTGCTTGCTTATAGACCAGTGCATCACTTAATTATGTGTTAAGTAATAGATGTATCATTTCTTATACTTACCAATAAGTTGTCCCATTACTTAGTCACTTCACAGTATATTCACTGTGTAACAATAGACTTAACCAATGTTAATTGTATGTCTCATGTATTCCAGGCTTGGTTCCCACCCTTAAGGAGTTCATTGTCTAGTGCGGAAATATATATATATATTTTTTAAGACTTTATTTATTTATTTGACAGAGATAGAGACAGCCAGCGAGAGAGGGAACACAAGCAGGGGGAGTGGGAGAGGAAGAAGCAGGCTCATAGCAGAGGAGCCTGATGTGGGGCTCGATCCCAGAACGCCTGGATCACGCCCTGAGCCAAAGGCAGACGCTTAACGACTGAGCCACCCAGGCGCCCCTAGTGCGGAAATATTTTAAAAAGAAATGAAACAACTTGTCTACTTGGTGCTGTGGGTTTATTGCCTGGGATGGGCTGGTGAAGGGAGAGGCACAGTTGTTAGTGTAGGTGATATTTGAGCTGATTTTTGAGGGATAAGTAAGAGTTTGTCAGGCATGCAAGTAGGGAGAGGGCCTCAAAGAGGGACAGAGCGTGGGCAGGCCTGGCAAAGAGGCAGGAGGTAGTGAATTCGAGGATTGTTGGAGATTATGGCCGGACTGAGCGGTGGAAGAGGTGTGTGGTGAAGTCATCCACCTGAAGAGGGAGAAGAGGAGGAGCCAGGGAGGAAGGTGGAGGAATGGCTGAAGTTCCTCCTCTTCAGAAACACAGATAGGAATGAATGATAGACCAAAGTCCGGAGAAGCAGGAGGAGGTGATGATCTAGAACACTACTTGGGAATGTGTCACGTTGCCATGGGAAGGAAGATGGTAGCTTATTGTTGGCGATGGGAACAGTGTTGTGCAAATGCTGCCTGAATCCTGGCTGCAAAACAAATCAACTGTGAGCTTTCTGAATGTCCACATTCCTGGATCTCATCCCCAGAGACAGATTGCGAAGGGCTCATGTGGGCATCAGAAATCTGAATTTTCAGAGCATCCCCAGGAGATTCTAAGGGGCAAAAAGATTTAGGTCGAAACAAGAGGATGGTCGGCAGAAGGGGCAGAGTGAATAGAGTCCAGCGGGAGATGCTGAAGGTTCCATTTAAGGTAGTAGCAGTGATAATAAACAGGGTAGAGAAGAAAGATTCTGAAGATGTGTGAGTAGGTAGGTTGTGTCAATAAAACTTGTTGGATTTGGGGGATAGAGAGGAGTTGAAGGTGGCTCTGGGTAGACAGATGGTGTTACCATTCATTAACGTAGTGGATGAGGAAAAGGGGGAGCTTGTTTTGGGGAAAGATGAGTTCAGCAGTGGCCATGTTTAATGTGGAGGGGTCTGTAGTGTCCTGTCGGAGATACCTGGGGACATGTTTGGAGGGAGGGAGCTGGACTGGATGTGGCTAGTTAGGTGGGAGCTCCGCCATGGATCTGAGTGAGGACACCTGAAGCAGTGAGTGCAGTTAGGAGACTGAGGACAGAACCTCAGGTAATTCTAGTAGCTGGGGGATGGTAGGGAAGGAGGAGACAGCAGAGTAGGCAGAGATGGGTGTTTCCTTGGGAGAAACCTGCCTTATTCCCCCAGTTCAATTTGATTTGCCCTCTTTTGTTGTAAATAAACTCTTGAGTTTCTTCACTCTCTCTCACCACAGTGACTGATCTCCAGACTCTCCATTCCCCTTGTTGTCTCCAGTTTACAGCCCATTTCTGGCATCTTCCATATTAAGTCTGGAACCCATAGTTAATTACTGGAGTTGCATTCTCATTGAGACTCTGAGAACCTGGTACACCTGTTCCACTACAGTCATCTGACAGAACCCAACCTTGTGTTCATGTGTGACCCCTAATCTGAGCTGAGTCCTTGGATTCAGTCATTCCCCCATGCTCTTCCCCTTTCATTCCTATCCTCAAGACTATTGCCAGTCTCTACCCGTCTCACTCTTAATGCACCCTCACAGTAAGGGCTGTTACTTGTTTCTGTCCATACTTTAACAGTTGCCAGTGACTCCCCATTGTAGGTGATACTTGAGCTGAATTTTGGTCAGGCGTACAAACTCTGTTCCTTTCTCTTTTCTCCAAGCTAAAGAATGAAGCACTCTTCTAGCTGAAGCCCATCCTCCATCTCTTCTTAACTCCTTCTCTACTGCCTTTCCTACACCACTCACTTCTTCATCCTCTCCTCTGAGGATGAGCCTGGCACATGGTTAAATCTGGTGCTTTCTCTGGTTGATGCTGTAGTGGGCTTTTCAGAGACTCCCAGAGTACTTCAGATCCCTCATCTGTGGAAAGGAGAGAATATTATCTATTCTGTTGAATTTGTGAAGATTAAGAGTTAGTGTGTGTAAAGCTCCTAGACTAGGGTTAGGTATTTTTAACTGGATTCTTCTTCTGAGTGTGTTCTCAAAAATACAAAAGCATAGCCCATCTGTTGACCCTATCCTGTACCTTCCCAGCTGCTGACTTTCTTCTTCCTTAGCCTCGGTCCTTGAAAGACGATCTTCACTTAATTTCCTCTCCCACCTCCCTGCACGCTTTAGCCTTCTGTAGTTCATCAGCTCTTCTTTGATGCTTGCCCCCTGGTCGGGCTCTGTACTCCACCCACCGCAGCCTGAATCTGTCCCACCATGCCATGAAATGACAAAAACTACTCTGGACCAGGTGACCAGCGACTTCCACACCAGCAAATCTACAGGATGCTTCTCAGTCCTTGTCTTAGTGGAATGTTCATTTTGCATTGGCCTTGATGAACACTTCCTTCTAAAATTCTTTACTGCTTCACTTTTATTTTTCACTTCCATGCTTACTTGGTTCTCTTCATACCTCCTGACCACATCTACTTAGTTTCTCTCATATCTTCAGAGTTTACTGGATTTGGCCTTAGTGGGTTATGGTTACGGTAAGGAGAGCAGTTTCAGTGGCGCATTAAGGCCAAAACCTGCTTTGTTGAGGTAAGGAGTGAACCAGAGGGAGACAGTACAAATAATGAGTGTGGGCCATAGAGGCACGCAGTGGGGAGGGGGTCTGGGGAAGACATAGCTGAGGTAGGCCCTTTGAAGACTCAGGTGCTCCGGTGTTTTGCTAACTAAAATTCACACAGCATGGAGAGGGACACCAGTGCAAATTTATTAGCGTGAGAAATACAGTTTTGAGCTGAACTGGAACCAGTGAAACTGGTTTTGACTCAAAACCAGTTAGGGAGCCTGGAGTCAGATGTAGTTAGGGAAGGTAGATGCATCGAAGGTCCAGTGAGTGGTGTCAGCCTACGGTAAGGACATTCATCCCACTCTAGAGGTGGGCAGAGCCGTAAGGGCTGGTGGGGTGATTCTCGGTCTGCATACTCTCTCCCCCGCGTGATGCTGAAATGGGCACCTCGAAAATTTACCACTACAGCTGTTTTGGTGCTCTTAAGAAGTACCAAGCGGTGTTGTTATGGACGCATTCCTTCTTTAGTTATGTATTCAGTGTGTTAAATACAAAATTTGTAGGACATCTACAATATTTTTGTATCTCACCATCTCTTTAAAATGTACTGAGCTTGGAAAGCTTTTTGCCTTTGTGGAAAGGAATCAGACTTAGGACTTTTTGTATCAAATATTTTTGTATCTCACCATCTCTTTAAAATGTACTGAGCTTGGAAAGCTTTTTGCCTTTGTGGAAAGGAATCAGACTTAGGACTTTTTATTCAGTCTTCAAGTTATTGATTCAACAGCTGTTTAATGAGCACTCCGGTGAGCCAGCCACTCTTCTAAGTGCTTGGAATTCAGTAGTAAATAAAAGATGAAAGGTACATTCAAGTGGCAATAATCTTAGGAAATAGAAGTCACAAAATATAGGCTCCATTTAAAATTCAAAATATGGATTTACGGGCTCCTGGCTGGTTCAGTTGGTAGAGCATGCGACTCCTGATCTCAGGGTCGTGAGTTCAAGTCCCATGTTGGACATGGAGCCTACTTAAAAAAATAAAAATATGCAGTTGAGTATTTGAATCAACACTTCAGTGTTCATTTAAAGGTAAGACTTTTTCTTCCTTTTCCTCCCAGTTAAACTTGTACTTGACAACCACTTGCTGTGCGAAAAAGGGCTGTGGTTGGCTTCTGCTCTTTTTTCATTCCCCCCTCTCTCACGTTTTCTCTTTCTGACCTTATTAGGTTCTGGGTTAGGTGGAGTGGGAAGAGGAAGGAATGGTGAGGAACTAGGATAGTTCTTACGTGGCTCTCAGCCTGGTGCATGATTAAAGCTGCCTCTCCTCTGGGTTCTTCAGATTCGTGTGAGACTCCCATGCCTGCTACTCCCTAACTTGGGCGGATGCATCTTTACGTTGGTGGGCTTTATTTGGTGACTTTTCCTTAGTTCCTAGGAGCTTAGGTCCACCTATGATTTCCTCTTTCTGTAGTCCTTTTGGCTTGCTTAAGGCCCTGTCGGACTGAACAAAGATGACCCCACTGCTGGCTCTTACCTGCGGCCCACCTCTGCTCTGCTGGGGTTGCTGATTCTTTGCCTTGGTTGTACGTTTTGAGCCCTGGCTCAACGTGGCTTCTCCTTCTTCCGTTCTTTAGGTTTCCCAAGGTAGAAATCCACTGTGCCCCCACCACAGCAATCACATATTTGGCTCACCGAATTAGGCCTATTGAGCCCCCAACTCAGCTCGATGTGAGGGTGTGGTTGTACTCACAGCACTTGGATGCCCACTCCACAAAACTTTTTCCTAATTTTCTCTGTTCAGTAGAGAACTCTTGCTGTTCCACTCACTCTTCTTATGTTCGTAATCGGACTGAGAGGAGGTTAAGAGTTATGGGACTGCAACTAGATTAATTGTCTTTGTCAATTCTGCATTTTGGTCTAGAACCTCTCTTCGGTATGTGGCAGCCCTGTGTGTGGTACCTTAGTGGGAACTCCAATTTTATCTTGTTTTAGTTGGATTTCTATTTTGTTGACTGGCCTCATTAAAGGAGACTTTAAGAATTTCTATATTTCTGCTCTAATTTAATTCTTTGTTGCAGTAAAGGATTAACTCATCAGGCCTGGGTTGCCCAAACCCTGCACAGTTGCCTTTAATGCCTGACTCTTGGGGATAAGCTGTTTCCTACATTTCTTAAGTTTTAGAGGAGCATATCCTTGAAATTCTCCAGGAACATACTATTTATTTAACAGTTTTAGCTGAGGGGTGCCTGGGTAGCTCAGGTCATGATCTCAGGGTTCTGGGATCGAGCCTCACGTTGGGCTCCCTGCTGAGCAGGGAGTCTGCTTGTCCCTCCCCCTCAGCCCTCCCCCCCCCATGCTCATGCTCTCTCTCTCTCTCAAAAAAAAAAAAAAAAACTTAAAAAAAGAATTTTAGCTGAGGAGGAAAGACAGGTATTAATTAGAGAAGAACAAGCTTGAGGGAGGATGCTATTATTTTTTATTTTTTAAAATTATTTATTTACTTAAGTAATTTCTGTACCTGACATGGGGCTCGAACTCAGGACCCTGAGATCAAGAGTTGCATGCCCCACTGACTGAGCCAGCCAGGCATCCCAAGGGAGAATGCTTTAATTTTTATTTATTTATTTATTTATTTAAATTCAAGTTAGTTAACATACAGGATAGTATTAGTTTCAGAATAGAATTGAGTCATTCATCACTTACATGTAACAAGTGCTCATCCCAATAAGTGCCCTCATTAATGCCTATCACCCATTTAGCCCATCTCCCACCCACCACCCCTCCACAACCCTCACTTTGTCCTCTATATTTGAGTCTCTTATGGTTTGCGTCCCTTTCTGTTTTTATCTTATTTTATTTTTCCTTCCCTTCCCCTGTGTTCATGTTTTGTTTCTTAAATTCCACATATGAGTGAAATCATATTTGTCTTTCTCTGACTTATTTCATTTAGCATAATACCCTCTAGTTCCATCCACGTCATTGCAAACGGCAAGATTTCATTTGCCATTCTTTTTGATGGCTGAGTAATATTCCATTGTAGGTATATACCACATCCTCTTTATCTGTTCATCAGTTGATGGACATTTGGGCTCTTTCCATAATTTGGCCATTGTTGATAGCGCTGCTATAAACATTGGGGTGCATGTGCCCCTTCGAATCAGCATTTTGTATCCTTTTGATAAACAGCTAGTAGTGCAATCGCTAGGTTATAGGGTAGTTCTATTTTTAACTTCTTAAGGAAACTCCATACTGTTTTCCAGGGAGAAAGCTTTTAAAAATAGTGTTTCTTTTTTAGTCTAAACATAATTAATCATGTTATAGAAAGTTTGAAAGCTAGAAAAAAAGCCACTGTTAGTATTTCAGTTAATTTTCTTCATCTTTTTTTCCACAACACATTTATGTTCTTGTTTTAAATAAACTGATTTTGTTATGATAAAATGAATAGAATTCATTAAAGAAAATTCTAAAATATGGAAAAGTAGTAGAAAGAAATAAAAATAGCATTTATTGACCTCTTGGTGTTTATATTCATATTTTTTCTAGTGCAAAAATGAAAATATAAATAATTAAAAATAAATTTATCACACTCAAATACTGTTTTGTAACTTACCTGTATTTCACAAAAAAGACTTTTAAAAAGCAGTCACAATGACTATGTGTGTATCCTGCTTTTCTCTCCTTCGTCATAAGCATTTCCCAAGTATGCTATTCTTACAGAATTAGGTTGATGCTTTTCTCCTTTCCATTATAGTGATGCTTAGAGCATCTTAATTTTCAGATGTTTCTAGAAGTGAAAGAAGCGTAAATAAAGAGTATTAATATAACTTTTGATACATACTGCCAAATTCCAACCCTGAAGGATGGTACGTATAACTTCACCAGCAATTTAAGGGAGAAAAGATTGTTTTACTTAAGTTATTATGTTTAATTTTCAAAGTAATGATAGGTATTGTTATTCTGTTTTTGCCACAAATGAACATTTTGAAGCTCAGACTATGATTTGTCCAGAATCACGTAACTAGTATGTGGAAGAGCTAGGATTTGAACCCAGGTTTGCCTACTTCCAAAGTTGATGTAAATTTAATCTCCTCTCCCTTTAAGGACAATGGCTAGGAGCAATGGCAATATAACTTCTAAGCCTTAGGAAAAATATCTGGGAGAAAGAATCATAATCTAAATGAGGATTCTGCATGTCTATATGATATCTTTAAAATTTTCAATCAATAGTAAGTGTGAGTTATTGTTAGTTTTACTTCTGTCACACTGTGAGTTTTACTTATGTAACACATAGCTTATGGGTTAGTACTAGGCTCTGTTCTAAGCAGTTTGTATATATTAACTCATTCAGTTCTCAGAACAAGGAGGTATTAGGATCATTCTCCCCAGGTTGCAGGTGAGAAAGCTTAGGCACAGACATTTAAGTAGCTTCACCAAGATCACAAAGCTGGTAAGAAGCACAATTAGAATTAGAACTTAGACAATCTGGGTCCATTGTCTATGTTCTGAATGAATGCACACTACTGCTTCTCAGACTTAAGGAAGTTTATTTCCATTTATCTCTCCGGACCACTGAGATAGTCGCAGTCTAGTGGAGAATATAATAGCTCAGCTTAGCAGTGGAGCTGGTTTCCCAGTCCTTGGAAACTGCATTCCTGTTGCTTTCCCTTCCTCCCCTTGCAACTGCTACAGGTGCTTACTCCCATGTTCTGCCATGTTCTTTCCAACCCCCGAGTCTCCCTCTGTGTTCTAAGTCGGGACCAAGATCCAGTTTTGCTCTCAGGAGGGATATTTTATGTCCTAATTAGGATCTTTTTGTCATAGCTAACGCACTATAGTTATTTGCATTTTCTTCTTTATCCCTTTTCTTCCCTTAGTTATTATCTTCCTTCTTCCTTAAGAACCTACCTTAAATCAAGCTCTGTTAAATGCATTTCTATGGAATTTTAATAAGTACAACCTGATAAAGAATATCTTGTTGGCAAGGTGCCTGGGCAGCACAGTTGGTTAAGTGTCAGACTCTTGATTTTGGCTCAGGTCATGATCTCAGGGTTGTAAGATCAAGCCCCATGTTGGTGTTTGTGCTGGGCATGGAACCTATTTAAGATTCTCTCTGCCCCTCCCCTTGCTCTCTCTTGCTCTCAGTCTCTTAAAAAAAAAAAAAAAAAAGAACACCTGGGTGGCTCAGTTGGATAAGCATCTACCTTCGGCTCAGGTCATGATCCCAGGGTCCTGGGACTGAGTCCCACATTGGGCTCCTTGCTCCGTGGGGAGTCTGCTTCTCCCTCTGCCTCCTCTGCCTGCCACTCCCCCTTCTTGTGCACTCAGGCACGCTCTCTCTCTCTTTGACAAGTAAATAAAATCTTAAAAAGAAGAAAAAGAAAAAGAATATCTTGTAAATAATTTACTCCAGCATTTCTGAAGTGTGGCTTTTGGAACTCTGGTAAAGTGAGGGGCTACTTGAGTTGGGGTTTTTTTAATTAAAATTGCTTTAAGTTTATTTTTAAGTTGAATATTATAGTGTTTATTTTTTATTTATATATTTTTTGTAATCTCTACATCTGATGTGGTTCTTAAACTCACAACCCTGAGATCAAGAGTTGCATGCTCTTCTGACTGAGCCAGCCAGGCACCCCTTATTTATTTTTACTAGCTTTATTGAGATATAATTGACAAAAGCTTTATGTATTTATGTTGTATGTGATGTTTTGTTACATATACATGTTGTGAAATGATTAATGAAATCAAGGGAATTAACCTACCCATCACCTCACATAGTTATCTTTATGTGTACGTGTTTATGTGGTGAAAACATTTAAGATCTACTCTCAACAAATTTCATGTATGGAATACAATGTTATCACCTATAGTCATCGTTCTGTACATTGCTTAAGATTTACCTCTCATTTAAATTATGATTATAAGTGAGAATTGTAATTGAACTTTCATTTAGATCATTATTCTCTTTCCCAGATATTTTTCTTAAGATTTTGTAAGTTATAGTGCCATTGTTCTCAGACATTTCCCAGTGTTATGTCATCTTAGTCCCTTGAACGTAACATAGAGTGGAAAAAGCACAGTACTCTTCGGAACGTGTTCTGAAGCCAAGTGTGGTCCTAATGTTGTCAGCCATACTGTTTCTTAAGGACTGAAGAGGCCAATGAGTACTTCCGAGACCCTTAGTAGGTCTGCAACAAAGAGATTTAACTTTACTAACTCTTTGATTCTAAGACTTACTGGAAATGGTTTTGTTTGTATAATATTTGGGAACTGTAAGGAAGAAACGTAAAATTCCATGTAATCGTATGCCCAGACTTCATCCCTGTTTACATATTGGTGTTGCGTAATTTTTTTCACCTGTATGTATATGTGTAAACATTTTTAAAAGCAAAATTGGGCCTGTATACAGTTCTGTATTCTGCTTTCTTCATTTAATCTTTTTAAATGAATTTGCCTCATGTCGTTAATAATGTTCAAAGCTGACTTCTAACATTGTTTTGTCTTATTATGAAACTGAAACATGCTTTCTGCCAAAAAATTAAAAAATTATATAAATCATAATGTAGAAAGGAATAGTTTTGTATAATTACTCCCCCATGGAAATAACCATCACTATGGTTTAGTGCTCAGTCTTTTAGACTTTTTCCATGCAAGCGCTTCCCTGTGCATTCTTTTCTCTCTCACACATGTATACATGTGTACGTGTGTGTGGTTTTACACAGACATGGCATTCAAATATGCATTTTGTTGGCTTCCCCAAAATTACGTTAGCTACAAAATCATGACTTTGAAAGATTATAACATGTTATATTAAATGTTTTTCTCCAGCGTTTTCCCATTTAAACAATGTTGTGAACATCTTTATAGTTAAGTTTTTGATCATATCTTTGACTTCATCCTGAAGAAATGATCACAGGGGCACCTGGGTGGCTCAGACAGTTGAGGGTCTGACTCTTGATTTCAGCTCAGGTCATGATCTTAAGGTCCTGGGATCAAGCCCCCACATCAGACTCCATGCTCAGAAGGGAGTCTGCTTGAGATTCTCTCCCTCACCCTCTCCCTCCACCCCTATGCACTCTCTCTCTCTCTCTAAAATAAATAAATAAAACTTTTTAAAAAATGATCACAAAGGTGGAATTACAGGATTAAGGGAAAGGAACATTTTAAAGCTCTTGGTCTATATTGCTGATCCTTCCAGAAAGGATGTATCACTTAACACTTTTCAGGAGCATATCTTTCTCACCAAACTAGTAACAGTGGAACATGGTAAATTAAAATAATTTTTGCCACTTGAGAGATGAAAAAATGGCATTTTATTGTTGCCTTAATCTGCATTTCTTTGAGTGTCTGGAAAAGTGAACTTTTTTCCTCTTTCATTTTTCCTGGCCATTTCAAAATATTTTTTTAACAGATTTGACTGTTTATGTACTTTGCCTACTTTTTTTCCTACTGGAATAGTAGTATTTTATTAAGTTGATTTATAAAATCCTTTAAGGGCATTATTATTTGTCTTGGTGTATGTTACAAACATTTTAACCATTTGTCAATTGCTTTTTAATTTTATTCATGAAGTTTTTTTTGTATAAAGTTTTTCATTCATAAATAAGTCATTAAAATAAAGGGATTTAGCTCATAAATTTTATTAGGCCAAATCTATTCTTTATCAGGTCCTAGGCCTCTGAGATCTGTTGTCTATTCATCTAACGTTTTTTAAATCTTTTTACCTAATTATGAAGATGCTATATACTGCCGGTACAAATTTGAACAGCCCAGGAGAGGAAAAAGTGAAGTGTGAAATTCTCTCTCAATGCCAGCAATGTATGGAGTATATTCTTGTAGATTGTTTTTCCCTATGAATTATGTGTGTGTGTCCTTCATATGAGTAATATAAGCATATGGTAAAAAAAAAAATTAAAGATGTAATATGAATTCTCCTTACCAGGAGTAACCACTTTTAAGTTCCTTTTTCTTTGCTGCTTCCATTATAGCTACTATTATAGCTTTAAATGACATATTTATGCCTCTACGTTCCCCATAATGAAAGATGAGGAATTTCCATATCTCCATCTCCTTCATCTTTTGGTTACTCCTTAAGGTGGTTACCTTTATGATTTTAAATAATGGAGGAAACCTCCTTTTTGTGATTTATCAGTTTTTGGCACAATCGGTAGACTCTACTGTGGTAATGAGAAACTAGACCAGGAGCGTGCGTACCTCTTCTCTCCTCTAACTCCTGGTTTGTGTTCTGGATATGCTGTGTGTGTTTACAGTCTCTTCTGTGATGTTTATGCAGCCTTCCGTGCATTGTCAGTAAGTTGATTTTTATGTAGAAAATCAAAACTGGTAGCCCTATTTATGTTATTATGATTGTATATTTGTGGTAGAACCAAGATGTGTGATTGGATTCAGAAGGAAAGAGAGCCCAGGTCAGAACACCTGTGCTGTTTCAAGGAGTCTCTTAGTTCCTTCTGTTAGCTCTTCGCTACTTTAAGTTCAGCTCGACTACTGCAGTTTCTTGAATCTTGCATCATTTTCTTCTTGGCTTCCTCTTTGTTTTTTTCCCTGATGCCAGGGACACTCTCCTGGAGTTAACTTTCACATAGAGGACACAGGTAGTGAACTTTCTGGATACGTGTTTGGCCATTCTTGTACGTAGTGAAAGACAGTAGCTGCTGTGGGTTTCATCTTTATTTGTGGATAGGTCTTTGTCCGCATGAGGCCCATACCTTAAATGTCAGGGCTGATTGTAGGCTCTGTTCAAGTATGTGAGGCCTGTGGATCAGTTAGTTTCCATACAGGGTGCAGAGGTGGGAAGCCGGCACTGGGGCAAGGGATGGTGAGAAGCTGGTGCAGTCAGCAGAACTAGGCAGGCTTGACACTTTCTGTGAATTTTACTCCTGAGTAAATCCTCTTGCCACCCGCTGTCCCCATTGCCTGTCACCCGGGCTGCCATCTGCTTTGGGAGCTTGACGTTGCCCCAAGTTCTTCTCCACTTTTTCTCAGATCTCCAACCCTCTCAGGGTCCTCCTGAAGTGGTTTGCTCCCTTTCTTTGGAGAGCGTTTCTTAGATTTTATTTTGGGGTTAAAGCCTTTTTTTTCAGCTGGGGTGGTCGAGTGAATGGCCATGTGTGGGAAGAAATGTGAGTGTCTGGGGGTGGGGTTTGGTGGAAGGGCCTGCTGGCCCAGCTGTCACCGGTGCACATGTGGTGTTTACACTACTGGAGATGGTTTAAACAGGATGTGGGTCCAACATTAGGTGTCGTTGAAACAAAGGTAAGATAATGACTCCCTTTCAGAAAGTTCTTTTTCGTCTTGATTGTATCAAAGAGCAAGTCTCAGTTAGGTACTAGTCTGAAATACCTCTGTGATAGCAGCTAGTTTCCTATCGCAGCAGAGAACAGGAGGCAGGCCCAGGTTTTTCTATCAGCAAAAAAAATAGTTAGAATTTAATAAAGTGTGTTTATTTTTGTAGTTACCACCTACTGATGACAAAGTGACACTCATTTTCCATTTACTTTGGTAATACTAAGTTTCAGTTAAAATACGTTTATCTAAATCATAGTAAGGTGATTTAAAGAAAATATTAAATAATAGCATAGGTGATACTGGGATATAGCAAAAATTATGGTGCTACAATGGGAATGACTGAAGTTTGAGAAATACTCTATTCTAATGAATAATTTTTATTATTCTGATACGTAATTCTTGTTGCTCATGCTTCTCCCCAGGTCTTGGTACTTATTGATTAGTTCCCTGGACTCATTTGGAAGGAGACATTTTTCTGGTGTTTTGAGGGTGGTTTTATTTCAGTATAACTTTAGAAGGGAGGAAAAGTGGACAGGTGTACAAGTCTGTCATCTTGAACTGAAATTTTATCTAGCTATCTCTTTGGTTTCATTGCTTTTATTTGATTCTTTACTCCCTTTAGAACGAGTTTTGGTGCTTAGAGTTTAAGTGAGGCTTTTGGTCCCCATCAGCTAGCCAATCTCAGCACCAGGGATTAGAGATGTCAGTTGCATGCCCGCTCATACACAGATTCGGTGGCCAAAGGCCACATACAAGTCCAAACAAATGGATTTTAAATTTGATTTTCTTACGCTTTTCCACCAGACATGAGTGGAAGACGTTCATTGGAGATTTAAAATCAGGGATTTAAAGTCGGACTTGGGTTTCTCCACCTTGTGGTTGTATGTTCTGTTTGCATCTTTTCTCAAAATAGACCCATTTAGCCTGTGTTAAACATCTGGGGAATACATCACCCCCTTTCCCATTTGTCTCCTCAGATATTCTAGTGTGTGTCTTTGTAGCTGTGGTATCCTTCCTTGTCACCCTGCTTTGGTTCATTCAAAGATTCATTGGGTCTCTGAACGTGTAGAGCCATCTATGGCTTGTCATGAAGCTGTTACTGGCCACACTTTCCTCGTACTTGGCCTTTTCAGCTCAGCCCTCTCTTAAATTAGCATTTCTCAGACAGGCGTCCACTTCTCTGGTGATTCTCTGCACCTGGCTTTGAAAGCTGGCAGGCCACACAGATAGGTTTTGTTGGATTCATGTGTTGGTGGTGAGGGTACAGGGGTGGGGAAGAGAGTTACTTTCCCAACATTTTAAAGTTGGAGTATTAAAGACACAAATCCAGATTTTGCTTATATCTGGCAACATTGGAACTGAATTGTTATGTGACAGAAATCTACTGATCACGTACTTCGTGCCGTCTATTTCCTCCGTTTTGTTGATCCCTGCCTGGCCTCTTTAGGCACTTGAACAGATTTCTTGCCAATAACCACACATTTTCTCTTTTTTAAAATTCCTCTTTTTCTCTTACAGTCTATTGCAGGGTTCAGAACTATCCACAGATTTACTTTTTCAGAGTCGTTCCTACTGTTGAATAATTATCCCCTCTGCATAACAATCATAGCATTCTTCTTTTGGCTTTTAAAATTATTATTTCATTATAATTGTATTATTTCATTATAATAGCACCTTTACTATTACTGCGTTTTATGCTTAATGGAAGACTTAATGTTGTTGTTGTTTTTGAAAGGCTTAATGTTTGTCTAAAATCTTACTAAGAAGAATAAATCTGGGTAGTGTCCACGTAGTGGCTGGACCGAAATAAAAGCATAGTGACTAATGCCATTGTTGATGACCTGCAGATTTGGCATGCTGTTCTCTGGCATGCAAGCCTTTGTGTTAGGCTCTGTTTTAGAACTTCTTTTTCAATTTTATTGCTCCTTTTTTTTCCCCCCTAACTCAGTCTAAATATTTTAGATATAGGACACATTTTTCGTATCTAGAGGGTAAGCTCTCCTCCTTGCCTTTTTGTTGTTGTGGTTTTCTGGAAACTCTTCGTCTTTTCTCCTATTCATTTCCCTGATGAATTTACAAGCATTGGTCCAGTAACCGGTGTTTATTGGCTGCCCTCATGAGTCAGGCACTCCGCCTGGTGTTTGGTGACCTATGTGAGGAGCGGTCAGTGTGGCAGGTGCCCAGTGTCCTTGACTTCTCCGTACATGAGGATGAATGTGGATGGCTTACAGCATTTTACTTTTGAACATTATAAGGAAATGAATGTGACAAAAATAGAGTTGAGATCTTTCGATTCTCAGGCAATTTCATGGCAGTCTTTGTTGAGATGTCATCAGAAGGCACTTGGTCCTCCCTAATTTGGACACTGAGGATAAGTTTCATTGAGTTTTCCTCCAGGAGGCTCATAGGTCCGGAGCATAAACCATGATGGAAGGCAGGTGGCCAGGTTATTGTACTTTTTTTGACTTCCATGCTTATTTTTGTTCTAGCCCCTTTCTAATGAAAAACCTTAAGTTACTTCATGAGACACCATTCTTGTGGAACCCTGAGAAACTTGAGAAATAGTCAAGTGGTCAGAAATAGGAAAACCAATATGATAGGATATGGTGGCCTCTCTTCTCTGGGGTGTGAACCACACTGGGGTTTTTGACGAGTGTATTTTTACATGGCTGACTTGTGGGGATGGGCGCAGTTGCTGGGTAGCTGCCTTTTTCTTCCCCTCAGTCCCACCCCTTCTCTCTTTAGCTGCGATGCTTCTGTAACAGCCCACATGGCCAAGCTTTGCAAGACCTGTGGTTAGTGTCTTCGGTGTGGAAAAAATGCATATTTTCATTCAGGTAAAATTCACATGACACAAAATTCACCATTTTATAGTGTTCAGTTATTGACTTCCAGTACATTCACATTGTTGTGCAGTCATTACCATTCACTGTCTAATAACAGAACATTTTTATCACCCCAAAAAGAAACTCTGTACCCATGTTAAGCAGTTACTCGCCATTCCCTTCTTCTCCCTTCCTCTGATAACTGCTAATCTGCTTTAGGTCTCTATGGATGTTTAAATTCTGAGCTTTACTTGTAAATGGAATCATGCAACATATTGCTTTCATGGCTGCCTTCTTTCACTTAACATGATGTTTTCAAGGCCCATCCATACTGTAGCATGTACCAGTAGTTCACTCTGCTGACTGTTATTCTGTTGTAAGGATAGACCAACGTTTTGTTTATCCATTCATCTGTTGATGAACATTTGGAGGTTGTTTCTACTTCTTGGCCATTATGATAATGCTACTGTGCATATTTATATTTTTATTTGAACATCTGTTTTCAGTTCTCTTGGGTATATAACAAGGAGTAGATTTGCTGGGTTGTATGGTAATTCTGTGTTTAACTTTTTGAGGAACCAAAAAGAGAACATGTAAAGTACTAAAAATAATAATAATGAAAATCGCTTTGGACCATGGACCATGATGTCAAGATACCATATTTCCTTATTCTATATTAGAAAATCTTTCTTTTCTTTAGAGTCAGGCAAAATAGGTTTAAATCTCAGCCACTCAAGTAACTAGTCGTAACTAGTTCTTAGCCTATTTTTCACCTGGAGTATGAGGATAACTAATTGCTGCCTCACGGTTGCAGTAGGCATTCACTGAGATAGTGCTTTTTAAAACACAGTGCCTGGCCTAAAGTAATCCACATATACTGTAATAATTATTTTAGGATAATACGTAGTCACCAAAGCCTGATTGCTATTCATTGCCACAAAGAGATGGCTGTGTACTTTGGTCATACCAAAGAGATGAATGACCCAAAAAGATATCTTGAACTTTGTGGTTTTATCTTGGCCATAGATGTTTTTCATCTCTACTTTTAGGTTAATATATTGTCTGTTATTCTCAAAATTTGTAGCATCTCTATTTTCAGAGGTGGTAGGACCTGTTGCAGAGAAGTGACTTTTTTTTTTTTTTTTTGAACTTCCATTTGATCACTGTTTGGGTGCTTCATATATGAACCACTTCCTGGCTCTACTCACAGGCCAGAAGATTGCTAGTGACTTGCCTATTCTCAGTGTGTAGGGATTTAATGAACCTTTTTGCTGAATTAGTAGCTAACCAAAAATTATTTTTTCTAATTCTTAAAGTAGATTTTTATTAAAAAAAACTTGAATCTCCTGTGAACAGATCATTCAGAGATTACCACTGGTAATATTTTGATAGATGCTTTAGAAATCCATGTGCTATTTATGTACTATTATTAGAAGTATTATATAATAATACTGCTAGAAATATTTTGCACTTACCATTTAGGAACAGTTTTCCAAAGCATGAAATAGTTTTCTGCTACTTAAAATTGAATATTATTCCATTTTGTGGCTAGAACATAATTTACCCATTTTCCTGGTGGACATTCATGTTATTTCTAGTCTTTTCACTATTATAAACATTGTTGTGATAAGCATCTTTGTAGCAAAATCTTTGTGTATATCCATGATAATTAGTTTGGGCTAAATCCCTAGGTAAATGTAGACTTTTTTTGGATCAAAAGGTTTATATATATTTTAAAACTTTTGTTCAGTTCAGCATTAGGTAAGTACCCACTGCTCTGTCCTGCACCCTCCCCCAACTGCAGTCTTTTTATCTCTATTCACAATTGCATTTACTTTAGTTATACAGGGCACCACTTTAATTTCTATTACTCGTGTTTGTGACTGTATGTATCTTTCCCTTGAAACCTACCATCCAGGTGAAAATCCCTTTTAGCCCTGGAGTTCTATGGCAGCGCAACATAGGAAGCAGTTTTATTTTCAGCCGGATTGTCAGGGTTTGGACCTGGCTCTGCCTCTCCCTAGCCAGTGCTGCAGACATCCTACCTTGTACAGCATTTCAGGGCATTCAGCCTCGCCTCTGATTCCTTATGTTCCTACAGTTTTGTTTGCATTAGCCAGACTGGTTTGGTAAAGCTTATTTGTCTGGTCCTCCCATGGGGCTTCTTTTCTATGGCCACTCTAGACTATTGAGGGATGATGGATAAAAATGCTTTTCTGTTTCTTTGCTGGGTGATAGTTCTGAGATACATTCACAAGGATTCTTAGAAAATCCTACGGTATCGAGCACTTGTCAGAAACATCTGTCACTCATAGTGGTGGCCAACTCGATGGTCAGCCCTTATATTTACTCTCCCTCCCTGTTTGATTCCCCGTGTCCTTCATTCCTGCTCCCTGGGATCACATTCCAAAATAAACTACCTGCCTATAAACCTTTGTCTCTCCCTTTACGTTCACTGGAACCCAGGCTAAGACATTTCATGAATATGGATGGGTAGCTTCTCTTCGAGTCACGGTTTTCTCGTGTGTAAGTTTGGAGAGAGTAGTTTCTACCTCACATCATTCATTCACCAAATACACTGAAACAGTACTGTGTGCCAGGTGCTGTTTTGGGCATGGGAATATAGTAGAGCGAGACAAACAAGGACCCTACCTTCACAGAGTTCACATTCTGGTAAAGGAGACAGACAAAGAAATTAGCAAACAAGAATTTCAAATAGTGAAGAAATGCTATAAAGTAAAAACAGCATGATGTGCTCTAGAGCAATGAAGTCGTGAGAGAAAGTCAGTCTGAGGAGATGCTGTTTGAAATGGGGACTGAATGATGAGGATAAGCTGGACATGGGAAGAACATTTTGGGTAGAGGGTAGCAGGTGTTAGGTCCTGAGGTGCAAGTGTCAGGAGCACGGTAGTACGTGCTGTGTATAGTACTGTGCACTTGGTGAGTGCTCAGTCCATGTTGGATAGGATTAGTGGTGAGAGTTGATCAAGGAGGTAGCCTGTCATTAAATACAGCAGTAAGTGGCCAGTTTTGCCTCATGAATTGACAAAAATTGACTTTGTGGAATAAGCAGAGAATTGTACACAGTGTGAGTAGAGTTATGTGGTATGGTTTTCTTTACTGATATGATGAAGTACATTGATTTACTTTACATTCCTGGTATAAACGTCACTTGGTTGTCATGTTTTATCCTTTTTCTGTGTAGCTGGATTCAGTTTGCTCACATTTTGTTAAGAATTTTGCATCTCTGTTCCTAAGAAATACTGGTCTGTTGTTTTAATGCCTTTGTCCAGTTTTGGTATCAGTGTAATGTTGGCTTCGTAAAACGAAATTAGGAAGTGTTCTCTCCTCTTCTTTATGGTGAAGAGTTTGTGTAGAATTGGTACTCTTTTCCCCTTAAGTAATTGGAAGAATTCTTCAGTGAAGCCATCAGGCCTAGAGTTTTCTTTGTTGGAAGACTTTTAACTAAGAAATTCAATTTCTTCATTTCTGTAGGACTATTCAAGTTATCCATTGCTTTCTTGAGTGAGGTTTGGTAGGTTTTATCTTTCAAGGAATTTGTCTGTTTTGTCTAAATTGTCAAATTAAGGGATAAAATGTTATTTTTAATATTTAAAAATTTTTAATTTTTAATTTTAATTAAATTAATTAAAATTAAAAATTTTAAATTATTTGTGATAAAAAGTGCATACATAAAATTTACAATTTTTAAGTGTACAGTCCCCTGGCATTAAGTACATTTTACAATGTTGTGCAACCCCTTATCCTATTGATGTCTATGGGATCTGTATTGACGCCTCTTCCTTCATTCCCGATACTGGTACTTGTGTCTTCTTTTTTCTCCGATCAGTCCTTCTAGAGGTGTATCAATTTCATTGATCTTCTCAAAGAATCAGCTTTTAGTTTTATTGATTTTTCTCTATTGTATTTTGGTTTTCTATTTCATTGATTTCTGCCCATATGTTACTTTTTTTTTTTTTTTAAGATTTTATTTATTTACTGGAGAGAGAGAGAGACAGCCAGTGAGAGAGGGAACACAAGCAGGGGGAGTGGGAGAGGAAGAAGCAGGCTCCCAGCAGAGGAGGGAGCCTGATGCAGGGCTCGATCCCAGGACCCTGGGAACATGCTCTGAGCCGAGGGCAGACGCTTAACGACTGAGCCACCCAGGTACCCCCATATGTTACTTCTTTTGATCTGCTTGCTTAGGGTTTAATTTGCTCTTCTTTCTTTCTTTCTTTCTTTCTTTCTTTCTTTCTTTCTTTCTTTCTTTCTTTCTTTCTTTCTTTCTTTTTTTAAGATTTTATTTATTCGACAGAGATAGAGACAGCCAGGGAGAGAGGGAACACAGGCAGGGGGAGCGGGAGAAGAAGAAGCAGGCTCACAGCGGAGGAGCCTGATGTGGGGCTCAATCCCACAACACTGGGATCATGCCCCGAGCCGAAGGCAGACGCTTCACCGCTGTGCCACCCAGGCGCCCCTCTTTTTTTTTTTTTTTAAAGCTTGTAGCCTACATCATCATTTGAGACCTTTCCCTTCTTATATAAACATTTAATGCTATACATTTTCCTCTAAGCACTGCTTTATTTTTAGGCTGCAAATTTTACTTGGTTGTAGTTTCACTTTTCATTATCTTTAACACATATCCTAATTTCCCTGTCATTCCCTGTTTGACCTAGATATTATTTAGACGTATGTTGTTTAGGGGCACTTGGGTGGGTCAGGTCTCGTGATTTCGGGGTCCTGGATCTAGCCCTGCGTCCACCTCTGTGCTCAGCAGGGAGTCTGCTTCTCCCTCTGCCCCTCCCTCTATTCGTTTTCTTTCTCTCTCTCTCTGTCTCTCAAATAAATAAATAAAATCTTTTTTAAAAAAAAGTATGTTGTTTAACTTTCAAATTTTGGGGGAATTTTCCATCCATCTTTCTGTTTTCTAATTTAATTCTCTTATAGTCAGGGAACACACTTTGTATGATTTTAATTTCTTTGTATTTTTTGAGGTGTGTTTATGACCCAGGATATGATCTTTCTTGGGGAATGTTCTATATACACTTGAAAAAAATGTAATTTGCTATTGTTGGGTAGAGTGTTCTATAAAAGTCCATCAGGTCAAAGTGATGGATGTTGTTTTTCAAGTCTTATATAGTTTTACTGATTGCCATAACAGTGTATCACAGATTGCCTGAAACATCAGAGATTTATATTCTCACAGCTTAGGAGGCTGGAAGTCCAAGATCAAGGTGTTGGCAAATTTTTCCTGAAGCCTCCTTCCTTGGCTTGTAGGCGGCTGTCTCCCTGGGTGTTCATATGGTCTATTCTCTGTATGTGTGCATTGCTGAGGTCTCTTCCTCTTACATGGACAGATTGGGTTAGGTTCCTACCTTTATGACTTCACTTCATCTGTTTAAAGGCTCCATTTCCACATATAGTCACATTGAGAGTTGGGGCACATGGATTTTGAGGAGACACAATTAGTCCATAACACTGATTTTCTGTCTACTTATATTATTGATTACTGACAGGAGTGCTGAAGTAGCCAACTGTATTTGGGGATTTATCTGTTTCTCTTTTTAGTTCTGTCAGTTTTTGCTTCATGTATTTCGAAGTTCTTTCTCAGCTTTCTTTTTTTTTCTTTTTTAAGATTTTATTTATTTATTTTAGACAGAGAGAGCAAGAGCAAGCATGAGCATGAGTGGGGGGGGGCGGTCAGAGAGAGAAGCAGGCTTCCGGCTGAGCAGGGAGCCTGATGTGGGATTCGATCCCAGGACCTTGGGATCATGACCTTAGCCGAGGCCAGATGCTTAACCAACTGAGCCACCCAGATGTCCCTCAGCTTTCAAATTCTGTGATTCACTGTGTTCCCCCCCCGCATATTTTATTATGAATATTTTCAAACATGCTTGAAGTTGAAAGAATGGTACAGTGAACATCATATACCTACCACCTAATTCTACAATTAACATTTTCTTATATATGCTATATCTTATCCATCCCTTTATTTATTTCATCAATCCTCTTTTCTTTCCTTTATTTTTTTTTTAAAGTAGGCTCCTTGACCATCGTGGAGCCCAATACAGGGCTTAACTTGTGACCCTGAGATCAAGACCTGAGCTGAGATCAAGAATTGGACGCTCAACCGACTGAGCCACCCAGGCGTCCCAATATATCTTATTTTTTGATGCATTTCAAAAACTGTGTAGCCACTTTATCTCTAAACACTCAAGTATGCATGTTATTAATGAGAATTTAATCACTGTAATTGTTTAAAATTCCTTTTTTTGAGGTAAAATTTTCATATAGTGACATGTACAGATCATGAATTGATCAGTAAATCTTGCTGTCCATAGTAATACTGTGTACTTACCCTGTGGTGTGGAACTTCTTGGGCATTTGTATATTGTTGCTTTCTTTTTTTTTTTTTTTTTTTTTAAAGATTTTATTTATTTATTTGACAGAGATAGAGACAGCCAGCGAGAGGGAACACAAGCAGGGGGAGTGGGAGAGGAAGAAGCAGGCTCATAGCGGAGGAGCCTGATGTGGGACTCGCGATCCCATAACGCCGGGATCACGCCCTGAGCTGAAGGCAGACGCTCAACCGCTGTGCCACCCAGGCGCTCCTATTGTTGCTTTCTGCGTAGACTTTGGAGATCTGATTTTTGCTCATCTTAAGAGGAGGACTTAAAAAAAAAAAGAGGAGGGCTTAGTGGTGGAGTTACCTGATTTAAGTTATCAGATCTGTATTTTTTGGGGTTTGTTTAGACCTGGACAGAATTAAAATGATTGTATAAATTAGGATCAGTTATTCATTCAGCAATTATTTTATTTCTTTTTAGTTCTGATTTTTAGTTGTGGTAAAATATACATAACCTAAAATCGACATCTCAACCACTTTTAACTATACAGGTCTGTGGCATTAAGTACATCCTCTAGAACTCTTTTCATCTTGCAAAACTGAAACTCTATACCCATTGAACAACTCCCTATTCCTCCCTCCCCCATCCCCTGGCCACTGCTGTTCTACTTCCTGTCTCCATGAGTGTGACCGCTTAGGTACTTCATGTAAGTGGAGTCATATGGTATTTATCTTTTTGTGTCTGGCTTATTTCACTCAGTATGATGTCTGAAAGGTGTGTCCATACTGTAGCATGTGCCCGAATTTCCTTCCTTTTTAAGATGGAATACTATTCCATTGTATGTGTATGCCACATTTTGTTTATCCACCTATACACGGATGGACCCTGCGGTGGCTTCCACCTCTTAGACGTCAGTCACCTTTCATTAAACAAACATTCACTGAGTGCCTTAATGGGCCAGATTCTGTTCTCGGCATGGGAGATCTGCAGCATACTATCCCAGACAAAGTTGCTGCCTTCAAGAAGCCATACACAAAGAAACATATTTCTTGATTCTAAATTGCATTTTTCACATTTTAGCATTTCTAAAATTGGGTGTCCTTTATAATTGATAACATTTTAGAATTTTATAAGGCAGTGTTTCTTTTTTAGTGACACCTAAAATAATGGTGTCTCTTACAGTCATTTTGAATCATAGATTTGATGAGTCATTATTTAATAAGCCAGTTGTTGGTAAGTGCTATGAAAAAAGTAATCCAAAGTTAGTTACATGGGGTAGTTACAAATAAGGTGACATTTGAGCAAAGCACATGTTCAGTTTGGTTGATTTTTTTTTTTTTTTTTTCAGAGCAGGACTTCCTCCCTGAAGGATGCAATGTGCTGGTTCACGTTCTGGTGCAAACTCTGTACCTCACTGTGGACTGCTAGCAGTTTGTGGACTGGTTACATTGAGTAGCAGGGTAGAGGATAGAGCCCTGACAAGTGGGGTTAGGGATGGGGGTTGGGAGTATTTTGCAAGATGGGCCCGGATCTTGTATGCATGGGAAGAGCAAGGGTGATGCATTTTCCATCTTAGTAACTGGCAGCAGTGTTTCCAGTTGCTCAGAACAAAAACTTTGGAATCATCTTTGATTTTTCCATTTACCCATACTTTACACCCAGTCAGCTAGCAAATCCTGCCTGCTGTGCCTTCAAAGAGCATCCCAATTCAGACCACTCTTACCACCCCCACCTAAACCACCGTGGTCCAGACCATCTTCCTCTCTTGCCTGGATTATCACATCAGACTCCTAACTGGTCTCCTTTCTTCCATATGTGCCTTCCTGTAATCTCTTCTCAATATAGCAAGTGAAGCGATCCTTTGAAAATGTGTCTGATCATGTTATTCCTCTCCTTAGGTCCCCCAAAAGCATCCCGTCACTTTTATAGGAAAGGTTAAAATCCTTATGCTTGCCTACGGGGCTCTACTCCATTCGCTATGCCACTTCTTTGACCTTATATCCTCCCTGTCTGCCTTGTGCTTCTTTGGTCTTAGCTGCCTCTGGCAGCCTGGCTGCTTCTTAATCACATTGAGCATGTTCCTGTCTGAAAGTATTTGTACTTGCTGTTTCCTCTGCCAGAAGTACAGTTCCCCAGCTATCTGCAGGGCCCATTTTCTCAGGTCCCTTCTCAAATCTTACTGTATCAGAAGGGCCTTCTAATCACCCTATGTAAAATAGTACCCCTCTTTCCCACCAGTACTGTGTTTTCCCCTGAATCAGGATAGGTTAAGTTATGCTGCAGTAGCAAACAGCTGCAAAATATCGGGGGCCTAAAACGACAAGATTCGTTTCTCACTGAAGGTACGCCTCTGTTGCCTGTCACCTGGGAGGTCTACTCCTTGTCATCTTCACCTCTGGGATCTGATAGCCTAGCTACCACCTTGAGCACTGGCAGAGGGAAACACCATCCACTGCTCTTCAGGTATCGCCACAAAAGTGACGTGTGTCACACTGACTTGGCGAAAGCAAATCATGTTGTCATACCTAACTTCAGCTGGGGGCGGGTATGAGTGGCTCAGCAGTCGTATCACGTGTCTGGAAAGAGACCAGGAAATGCATGGTGGATAGCACAACCACACTTTTTATCCTGCTTGATTTTTCTATAGCATTTATTTCCCTCTGACACCATACATATTTACCTAGTTTTGTGTGTTCTCTCTTCTCTCCTGTCTAGACCACAAAGGAGTGGGACTTTGTCCATCATTAATTTCTGTACCCCAGGGGCATAGGGTAATGTGTGATCTATCAGAAGTACTTACTAATTTTAGGAAACGATGGAGAGTAACCCAAGAAAAGCATTCATTTCTTCACTTGGCGACATGTAAGCCAAGCTGGGAGTGTGGAGCAGGGAGGTTTGAGGAGAGAGGAGGAGATAATATGAAATAAGAAGTTGGAGAAAAGCAGTAGAATTGCTGGTCGGTGAAGAGTGTCCGTTGAGATTTGAGATCATGAACCTGCAGGGAGATCTTGCAGCTCAGCTCCAATTTCTTCCAGTAACGCTGAGTTGCTCAGAGCTGGCAAGGCAGAGGCAGGAATGAGTGTTGGGACCCATTTCACAAGGATAGGCGGAAGCCCAAGTTGAAGAAGGAGACAGGAGCCTTGCTGCCCCTTCAGGGTGCAGCTGCATCACCCCGGCTCCGTCTTCCAGCCTGTCACACAGATGCAGGAGCTCACCTGCCCCGAAGGAAACCCTTTCTCCTGGGTGGTGTGCGTGTGGTGGTGGGAGCCGTCTCCCCTAGAGGCATTCTTTCTTTTGTTTGCTTCTCATACACTTTTGAGGTAGCTTCTTTTCTTTTCATTTTACAGGTGAGCAGAACAGCAACTGCAAGATAGAATTTAAGTTGGTCAAGCTCACAGCCACAGTGCTTTCCTGTACTTTTGAGGTGCTAGGACATGAGGAGCTCTCTTAGTTTTTAGATTCCCTGGAGTCTTGGTTGAATCTGGGTCATGAAGACAGTTTGCAGCTACCTTACTAATGGTTCCAGTTTAGATGTTTGCAAGACCTTACCAGAAAGGAAACAGTTGGTCTATTTTTGTATACTTAAACGGGTGCAATAACCACATTACCAACTGTAACTAGTAAATTCACTCCCAGGGAATTTCTTATGAATACAGTTAAAGTGCACTTCACACGATCTGAGCATGTTGCCATCGGTGATACTTTCCTGTGGTCTTACCTGTCGATGATCTGAACATTTTGTATGTGCAAGGAACTGCGCTAGGCTCTGTGGCCACTGTAGAGAAGAGAAGGCAGGTGGCCTCCCCTCAGGTGTGTTCAATGTGGTCAGGAAGGCAAAAGAAGTATGAAACCCTGACTATTCAAATAGTACCTGGAAACAAGGGTGCAGAGTGGGGGCAAAGCTAAACGCTTCACTGAGACTGACGGAGGGAAGTGGAAATTGAGCTGTAACTTGATGGCTGCATGAGACTTAGACAAGGCTCTCCAATGGAAAACTGACTTGGGCCCCAGTGGTAGTGCTGGCTGAAAATCTCAGCATGCCATTGCAGTCAGCAAAGGTAGCACTTTTAACTGCTTTTTTATTTTTTTGAAAAAGTGTTATGTGTGTGAATCTCATACATTCTCAGGAGCTAACTGGTCAATTTTGTGGAAAACATACTCCTCTATTTCTTCACACTTTGGTGACCGTTTCTGAAAAGTGTCCTGTGGAAGTTACTAGTTATAACCATGGTTTGGTCTCATGTGAGAGCCAAATGACAGTGAACCCCTGCCAGCAAATTCTCCTTGTTTTCCGGTGCCCTTTGATCACTTACCTCTGCAGATAGAGGTTGTGAAGATATACGTTAATACAGATTAAATTCCAGAGCTTGTGAACGTTGTCTTCATTCTAATACAAAGAAAGTGAATTCTCATGCTCTTCACCCACGTGGTTTTTTAAATCTTAGAATTAGTAATTCTGAAAGAAGTTTTCTTTTCCCTCTAGATAAGGCACCTCTGTCCAAGGGTCTTCTGCTGGTCCCCAGTGCCCTGTCCCTTTTGCTAGCCCTCCTCCTGCCGCACTGTCAGAGGTTCTTCGTGTATGACCTCCAAGCAGTCAAGGACGACTTCCAGGTGAGCTCTGCTTCATGGGCCTTTGTGAGGAGAGAAGGCAAAATCTTTTCTTGATGGGCTCTTTCTTTTCTGCTATTCTTTCTGCTTTCTTTTCTGCTATTTTTTCTTTTCTGTTCTTCTTTGTCCCTCAAAGCCTCTAAATTTTTAAGAAATATTATTTATTTTTAATACTCTATCAGCAAGTGAATTTTCTAGTTGTATTTATTAATATTTGCAGGAAAGCTGGTTATAATAAAGCAGTTGCAGTATTTCCTTTTACTAGTAGGCACATCTCACAATCACTTCTTACTCATGGAAATGCAATTTACAACTTCAAAAGAAAAGCAATGTTAAATCTGTTTTAATTATGATTAGTATGCATTCTTAACGTTTTTAAAAGCATTTTTGTACTTAACATTTCAAAACTTTATATTCCAAGTCTGAGTATTGATTAGATGATCTAAGCTCTTCCAGCTCTAACAGATTGCGAATGTATGAATTACTTTTATAGTGGTGGTTATATCAAGTAGGAGATTTGCTTGGGTTTTTATTTCCGGGAAGAGCAGAACTCTATGGCTTTTGAGATTTATGGGCTGATCTCTTTGAAGATGCTGGTGCTGGGTCTTGCCTGTGAGTTGGAGCATAAATGGCATGTTCAGACACCAATTCCAGCGTGGGGCTTTCCTCACACCACCAGGCAATTCTTGGATACCAGCCAGGTGTCCTACAATTCAACTAAATCCCGACAGCGTCTACCTGGAGATAATATCAGATCCCACAGGTGAAGGCTTCTCCCACAGGCTGCCTGACCCCACACTAGTTGCAAAGCCCAGGTTATTACCTGTGCTTCTGACCAGCTGGCAACAGATGAGAGATTACCACCCTCTCCCCCAGGACATGAGATGCCAGTTGCAAGTCCAAGTTGTTACTAGTACTTAGTACTAGTACTGACTTTAAATCAGAGGTTCCCATGACCCTCTCCTTAGGTTTGATTAGTTTGCTAGAGTGGCTTACGGAACTCAGAGAAACATTTTACCTACTGGATTACATGTTTATCAAAAAAGGTTAGGATAAAGGACACAGATGAACATCCAGATGGAAGAGATGAATTGGGCAAGGAATGGTGGGGAGAACACAGAGCTTCCATGGTCTCTCTGGGGCACCTTGTACTCACCAATCTGGAAGCTCTGAATTCTGTCCTTTTGGGTGTTGATGGAGGCTTCATGAAATCACTGGCCATTGGCAGTTGGTCCAACCTCCAGCCCCTCCCTGTTCCCTCGTAGGTCAGTCAGAGGGTGGGACTGAAAGTTCCAACCCTCTAATCCCAAGGTTGGTTCCCTTGGCAACCAGCCCCCATTCTTAGGTACATCTAAAAGTCACACATTGACCCAAAAAAAGACACCTTTCTGCCTTTCATCCGTTAGGAAATTCAAAGGATTTTAAGAGCTCTGTACCAGAAATGAGAGTGAAAACCAAATCTATATTTCTTTTCTTTTCTTTTTTTTTTTTTTTAAGATTTTATTTATTTATTTGAGAGAGAAAGACAGAGCACAAGCAGGGGAAGAGGCAGAGGCAGAGGGAGAAGCAGGCTCCCTGCTGAGTGGGGAGTCCCATGCAGGACTCAATCCCAGGACCCTGGGACCAGAACCCGAGCCGAAGGCAGATGCTTAACCATCTGAGCCACCCAGGCACCCCCAAATCTATATTTCTTATTATAAGTCACAATATCACAGAGTGTTAGTGCAAATTATGGTATGTAACGTACTACCTTTTCTTTGCTAAATACTTGGTCAGCCATTTTAAACATAATACTCTACTTCTGGAACACTAACATCTTTTCTTCATAGTGATGTAATTAATACCATTGCTCATGTTGGCTTTATCAAGTTCCTCTGAATGTCTTTCAGTTATTTATCCAAATTACTGCTGTCAGAATATAATATTACTTCTGTATTATTTCAGTTGCTATAATGCACTTCTTCTGGAACCTTGGCTGTGCATTAGAATCACCTGAATAAACTAAACACACACACACACACACACACACACACACACGTTGATGCCAAGACCTCACCCTAGACCAGCTGAGTTGAAAAATCTAGTGGTAGGCCTAAACATTAGTGTACTTTTAAAAAAATCCCCAGGGGATTCTAGTATGTGGCCAGCCCTGAGAACCACTGCCATAAGGGAACATAAGGGCCCTTTGGCCCCAAGTTGGTACCTTTCTGATTTGGGGGATTAATTAGGTTTATCTGGCCAGATAGGCAAGAGTCCCCTTCTAATGCCCTGCTTTATAGGCACCTGTGCTGTAAAGGTGAGTACCTGCCTACATGGAGGAATTTTCCTTTTGTGTGTACATCACTATTTTTATTAAATTAGAGTTAAAAATAAGCAGTATAAAGTAAATGTAATAAATTTGCTAAGGCAGAAATCTGAACAAATCTTATTATTCTTTTTTAAATCCCCATTTAGATTTGGAGGTTGTTATGTGGAAGAATAATTTGCCTTGATTTGAAAGATACTTTCTGCAGTAGTCTGCTTATTTATAATTTTAGGATATTTGAAAGAAGATATGGAAGCAGAAAATTTGCAGTAAGTTTTTATGTATTTTCCCTTTGCTACTTAGGTTATGGAAAAAAGTATTTTTGTTTTCTTATTTTTAAATAGTTTTATTTTGTTAAGCTTTGATAATACTTATCTTTTAATTACAGGATCCTCTATCTGATTTGGAGCATGGATATTAGCCAAAGAAAAATTTGAAATTTAAGCCACTTGCGTAAGAAAATAATAATGATAATAGATAATATCAGGTGTGAGTGGCTAATAAAAATTATTAGGATTTGGACTTCAGTAAAATTTTAATCACTTATTTTGCTTAATGGTTTGTGTGTTACTTGTTAAAAATAAATCATGCTATAAATATCTTTTTTTTTCACCATACTTAGAAATTATGAAGGTGTTAATGCATTTGACCAATATGGCTTTAACCCCCCATTTTGAAAACTCTGTGCTAATAAAAACAAATTAAATGTGCCTGAGCTGGTTCTAATTAAATAAATGTTAGTTTATTTTTCAAAGACTCCTTTCAGTAATGTTCTTCCTGTTGCATTTTTAGTCCTTTTTGCTGGGTTCCTGGGTTTTGTCAGCCTTGGTTGACTTCATCCTCGTTGAGGCCGTGTGGTATTTCTTTGGTATCGCTGCAGCCGGGAATTTGCCCTCTGGATTGTAAGTAGCTCTCAAAGATTAGCTTAATAATTACTTAAATCTGATTTAAGTTATTGTACATGAAAGTCAGTAAAAGAATATTTTAAACTCATGAATATTGTAAAATTGATTTTATGGGTAAAAAAATCCAATGTATACTTAATCACATTTTCATTACATTCTTGAAACAGAATTGGTATTACACCCTTTTTTTCAGCTTTGAAATCCCATATTTCAGAGAATTTTTAATGAATGTACTGTTCTGGTCCAGGAGTAGAATTAATTTTGTATTTTTATAGTGAAATTTTATCTGTAGTTTTATGAACCGATTAAACAAAATTTAGTTAGATTCGGAAACAATTTGTCTGAAGTTAAGCTTCTGAAAAGTGATGTTTTTAAAATTGATATTTTTTAGATACTTATGCTAAAGATAAAACAAAGTTTATAACTTCATAGCCAGCCTGCCATGGCCAGCCTAACTCAGTCTGTGTGTGTGTGTGTATATGCTTTCACATTGTGTTGATCCTCTTTAAAAACAAAACAAAACATGTATTAGTTTATGAAATAACCAGTATCTAAAAGTAGAGTAGTTAGCACATATAAATGACCTTAAAGCATCTTGGAATTAAGTATCTGAGAGATAAAATACTATGAAATAAAGATATAGGTTTTAAAATTCTGTGTATACTAACTTCTGCCTTATTTTATTTTATCTTATTTATTTTTTTAAAAGAAGTTCTTTTTTTTTTTTTTTTAAGATTGTATTTATTTATTTGACAGAGAGAGAGACAGCCAGCGAGAGAGGGAACACAAGCAGGGGGAGTGGGAGAGGAAGAAGCAGGCTCCCAGCGGAGGAGCCTGATGTGGGGCTCGATCCCACAACACCGGGATCATGCCCTGAGCCGAAGGCAGACGCTTAACCGCTGCGCCACCCAGGCGCCCCTTACCTTATTTTAACTTAGATATGTGTTTTTAGAGAACTGTTTGGGTAGAGAATGTATCTTAATTCAGATTCACTTTGGATCTCTACATTAAAAATATAGTTAGTGATCTAATAGCCTTCACACTTTTGTTGTTAATATTTACACTATAGCCTTTATGGGATTTACTTAATTATAGTTGCACTCATTAAATGAATGTTGACCATTAGCTGTTTAAAATTGTGTGATTCTGAATGATATCTGAATGGAGACAGATTAAGTTCTGTGTCAACAGTTATGCATTTTTTGTTGAGTTCCATGAGTTGTAATTATAATTAGACGGAGATGTTTAAGTCGACTCTTCTGCTGTTGTGGAAAATAGTGTAGTCGTCAGGAATGATTCATGTTGATTTAGAAGAGAAGCAATGTTACTAAGTCATTAGTTTTCCCCAAACATTTCTCATCCAGGCAAATTCTTTTTGGTTCTTTATGTGGCCTCCTGAGATATGAAAGTATATTGAAAGATAATATGAATGTTAATTCAGCCATCACCTGAATGAGAACGTATTTCTCTTTCCTTTTCAAATCATGAAACATTACCTATGGCTTTTAGAGTCCTGAAGCTTTCTCAAACATAGACTTCTTGAAACATTAATCTTTATTTCAGTAAACTCTGCATTTTGTAAACACATCTTTCATTAGATGGTAACAAAGCTTCAGAAACTCAAGAGAAGAAACTACTCTTTTTTTAGTGAGTGTGCTTCATAATTTGCAGTATTCTTCACATAACATCTTGTTACCCTTTCTTTTGCCACCAATGCCAAGTTTTTTGCACTCTCTACAATTCTTCATTTCTGTTTAATTCTCTTTTCTTTTTTACCTCACTGTTGTTAAAATTTGTCTTATAAATGTCACCAGCAACCAACTAATTTTTAAAGCCAATGGATTATTTTCAGTTGTTTTATTTGACCTTTCAGTAGCTCATAAATACTGTTGAGCTCCCATTATTTCACGAACTAATCTGCTCCCTTGAGCCCCAGCACACTGCTCTCTCCTGGTGCTTTTGATCGTAATTACTGTGTGCAGCTCCTTCCTCAAGCTCACTCTGGGCTTTCTCTGGCCTTCCTTGTCCACTCCCATGACTTCAACTACAGTTGACATCTGTTGTTTGTTTCCGAGTTCTCTATCTCCAGCCCGTATTACTCTCCTGATCTTGCTAGAATCATATTTCCTAGTGACTTCCAAGACTCAGAGAAAATTTGTCGTGTTTGGAGCTCTCATCTCTTCTGGTCTCCTCTTTTGCTGGGCTCCAATCTCCATTAATGGCATTTCCGTCTACCTGGTCATCTGGTCTTTCTCTTTCTCATCCTTGGACTAGGGCACCAGGTCCTGTTAATTTGAAGTCCTGTGTAAATCATTCATTAACCAAATCTTCTCTACTGCTGTTGGTCAGTCTAAACTCTGAGATGTTATTTATTTATTTGAGAGAGAGAGAGCACGCGAGAGCGAGCGCAGAAATGGGGAGGGGCAGAGGGAAGGGAGAAGCAGACTGCCTGCTGAGCAGGGAGCCTGACACCAGACTCATTCCCAGGACCCCAGATCGTGACGTGGGCTGAAGGCAGACACTTACCCGACTGAGCCACCCAGGCTCCCCTAAACTTTGATCTTTTCCATTAATTCTCTAACTAGTCTTCCTATCCACTTCAAAGCATCCCATGCAATGTGGTTAGAAGTTATTCTTTCAAAATGCAAGTTCAAACATGCCAGTATTCCTTTTAAAATATTTTAAATCCTCATTTCCTTCAAAGTAAAAATCAGACTCCTCCAAGATGGCAGCAAAGCAGTCTGGAATAGTGGGAATGCAGAGGCTTTGCGATCAAATATACCAGATTTGCGATTCCAGCTCTCCCATGTTATTACTTGTGTATAATCTTGAGCACGTTACTTCTCTCAAGTTCCCTTCCTGAGCTCAGTTTATAGTTGACCCCCATATGTAAATTAAGGGTCAGTACTCTATACTTCCCAGGCAGTGGAAAGAATTAAGTGATCTCTTTCATGCAAACATCCTAGCAGTGACAACCCCCGACCCCTCACCCTGGTTTTCTTCTTTCCCTTCAGAGCCCTCTTAATCTGGCCCCAGTCCAGTGTTTCAAGCCACCCCATCAGTCATTCAGCTTTCTTAACATGTATTTATATTCTCATGTCTGCTTAGTTTTCTTTCTTTCACCCTTTTGCCCTTTGGCAGGAGTAATTGCCCTTTATGTGTATTCCAGACAATTTATTAAGATCCCTAGCACTTATTACATTGTCATTGTCATTATTACCTCAGCCTTCCGTGCCATCCTTCTGGCTGTTTGAGGGAGAACTAATTTTACTTTAGGTACTCATTGCCTTACTTTCTGTAGCGTTGAAGGGATAGCCTTGATTGCAGTGTAGCCCCATAAGACTATAAGGTGAGGTCTTTGAACCACAGACCTGTTCATTTCTTTACTGGTGTCCTGTATAGAAATTATACCTAGCATCTGATAGATTCTCAAGACTGTTATTTGAAATTCAGAAAATGTAACCGTTATATTTTGAAAGTAAAGATAACTCCATTAAAAGCTATGTATATTAGGTGCTTTTAGAAACCAATGCCTATCACACAACTGTCCTTAAATACCTATTATTTTTTAGTTGTTAGTATTTACATATGGATGTTATATTGTTTCTCAGAATTGAAACTCTCCAGAATATGTGGAATTTTGAGTTCTCACACATCATGTTAAAATGTATCTGATTACAGCTTAATAAAATTATTTTTAATTGCGCTTTAGATTATGTATTGTTTTACTGTCAGAACCATAATACATATTTTCACTTTGTGTCAATAAAGTTTTTTGTTGTATTCTGTGCTCCCAAATTAAGTTCTTCACATCAAAAAAAGCCATTGTAGAGAACTTGCCCTTTAATAAATTATGCAAGGGGCGCCTGGCTGGCTCAGTCAGTGGGCATGCAACTCTTGATCTCAGGGTTGTGAGTTCGAGCCGCATGCTGGGTGTATTTAAAAATAAAATCTTTTAAAAGTAAAAATAATGAAATAATAAATTACATAAGTGTGGATTAGACTGTATAGTTGAGTTAGGCTATGACTGTAAATACGTACCATAAACCTGTATATCAAATATAGGAGTTATTTCCCGTGTTTCAGAAATTATTTGTTTAAAAGATATTTGCTAAAGTATCTTGCTCACTTGACTATTTAAACTAAAAACTTCGAGTAGTTTTCTCTTTGTGGAGAAACTACCTCTCAGTACCATCTTGACTCATTTATCTTATGTAGCTCTGAGAATGTTTACGTTCTGTGAACTTGTTTGCTTTTTATTACTGAAGATTGGTGGTTGACATAACAGGAACTTGGTTTCTAGTCCTGGTTCTTCAACTGAACAAGTCACATAACCTCTTTGGACTTTAGTTCCTTTATATATAAAAGAGAAAAGTTAGACTAGAAGATCATCTAAGGGATCTTCTAGTATTAAAATGCTATTTTATGGGGCGCCTGGGTGGCACAGCGGTTAAGCGTCTGCCTTCGGCTCAGGGCGTGATCCCGGTGTTATGGGATCGAGCCCCACTTCAGGCTCCTCCGCTATGAGCCTGCTTCTTCCTCTCCCACTCCCCCTGCTTGTGTTCCCTCTCTCACTGGCTGTCTCTCTCTCTGTCAAATAAATAAATAAAATCTTTAAAAAAATAAAATAAAATAAAATGCTATTTTATGATTAGGCTCCTTCATGTTTATCTTTTCTTTCTTTCTTTTTTTTTAAGAATATGAATTTACCCATGTTAATTATAGAAATCTGTTTCTAACTAATGCATTTATTTGATTCTTAGTCCCATTAGGAGGTGATCAGGTTAAGAGTAATGAAGGTGATTTATCAGAGAGGAAGTTATGGTAGACTCATTTGCATATCTCCATAATATTTAGAATAATATGTACTTGACACATTACAGTTCACTTCCTTTTCTTTTTAAATGGGGAAGTTACTTTGGTTTGCCACTCTATTAGGGGAAATTAAATGGCAAGGCTGGAGTAAGAATCCAAGGTCCCTGACTAGTGCTGTTATACCATGATAAATGGCCTGGGAAAAAATTATTCTCTTATCATGTTTAATCAGTAAGAAGAGTAAACTTTATATTGGAGAAATATATTTTACCCTACAGCAGAAACTTCGTGTCATAGGAATGAACTTGGGTTATTGGGCAGAAATAGGGTCTCAGATTAGGTTTCCTGCATTGGTCGTAGTCTGGTGCACAGTAGGCTCTCAGTAAGTGTTTATTGAATGACTGTTGTCTGTCCCCCCCCCCCCAAATGAATTCAGAATAGGGGAGGGCTGATGGAGATTGCCTTTGCAGGCCCCTTCAGGTGATTGCTCCTGCTAATTTTCGTCGGTGGCAAGTAACAGTGATGGGTTGAACATAGTTGTTTGTGTAGGAATCTTGGAAGTTTGGTGTTTAGAACACAAAATATTTTAAGATTTAGACCACCAATTCTGAGTGTAAATTAAAACCAAAAGGACTTTGGTTTTGGTTTAATCAAATTATAATTTAATAATTTAAACTATTTAGAACACTAAGTGGATTTTTTTTTTTTTTTTTTTTTTTGGGCCTACTGACTTGATTGACGTTGACTCACTTGCACATAGAATTAAATCCAAAAAATTGTCAACTGTTTAGGTTAGGCTTGATTGTGAAATACAAATCGGATATTTTTCTCCCAGTAACTCACAAATGTGTTTCATACAAGCTTTGAAAATAAAAATAATGAGTTCATTAGAATACTTAAGAATATTTAATTACGTTGTCACATAATAAGGTCCCACAAAAGTGTTTTTAAGTTTGGTTTTTTTCAGGAGAGAAGAGACTTGGTAATATCATACAGAATATCCACTGACCTTAGGGTAGTTAGTAAAATGAATATAAAGAAACTAAAGACAAAAACCGGCTTATCGTTCAAAGCATTTCACTGTTTACGTTGCTTAGTGACCGTAAACTACCAGACCGGAAGCTTTTTCTGCGCACGCTCCGAAGGTAATTGCGATAGAGCATGACACTGATGACGCGAGCCTGAAATTGTTTTGAAACAATGTAGTAGAGAATCACATCCAGACAGGTGCTGAGGTTCATGAGGAAGGTGGTAAAGGCCCCCCAGGGACTGTAACTGTTCTCATCCCCTTCCAGCATCAGGAAAGCAAAACAGATGTGGAAAGGCATAAAGCAGACGATCACCTGCACCATGAGTGTGATGATGATTCTTATAGACTTCTCCTTGACTTTGGGTTTCAGCTTAGATGTCTTCCCGTGAAGGAGACTATGAATAATGACTAAGTAGCACCCAATCATGATGAACAGGGGAATCAAGAAAAAAAATATCAGTCGAGTGAAATTTAACATGTTAATAGCTTTTAAGTGGATGATGTCAGAAATCTTCAGGCAGGTGGGGGGTGTGGAGGCTTTATCTGGGTCTTCATAGAGCAGCAGAAGTGGGATGGTGGTGGTCAGGGTCATTATCCAGACCCCCACGCATGCTAGCACGGCTTTGCCTGTGTTTTTAAGTTCTTTGGCATATTTTGGCTGCACAATGGCCATGTATCTGTCGGCGCTAATAAAGGCGAGAAGCCATAGAGCAATACTTGGATAAAACACCGTGAGGGCCCCAAGAATCTGGCAGAAGTACTCTCCAAATGGCCATTCACCTTTTGCATAATAAAACATCCGAAAGGGTAAGCTCATTATAAATACTAAGTCCAATAATGCTACATTCATCATATAGATGGTTACAGTGGTTCTCTTCTTGGTGGTACAGCTAAAAACCCATAAGGCAGTGGCATTAACAAATAATCCAATTATGAAGATACAGCTGTAGAAGACAAGGGCTGCGATCTTGTATTCTTCTGGGTGTGAATGGTTCGAAGGGCCAGGTTGAGCTTGATTGTGAGGAGTGGTCATCTTATGGCTTGTTGGAGAAATGACCACTTAGAAACTGTAAAATAGTTAAGAATAGGAGGAATAAAACCCTTTGTTGAAAAATAAATACTTAACACTCTCATACTTGGGATGTCAGTGGATTTTAATTGTAAGAGTATTTTATGTTGTAGAGTCAATATATGTGTCTTAGTATTTATTAAGAAATACATTTCCTCGGTATTATGACTAATATGCACTAACCTATTAAAATGATCTGGTGTGTTATAAAGCACTGGCAAATTTATTCAGTTTCTCTCTGCTCACTTCCCTTTTCCCTTAAAGAATAACCTTTTTAAAAAATGATTTTTCCTGTACTGTGAAATTGGGTAGCAACTATTCTTATAAAAAACATTCTTTGATTGGGACTAAGTAGGCCATTCAGAATTTCGAATCTTACAAAATAGCTTGCTACTTTTTTATCATCTTTATTCTGCTTAAATGGTTTTTAACCCAGGTTAGTAATGTCCAAAAAATGAATTTTTACTCACTAAATATAGTTTTAATATGTAAAATGTGTATTAGAAAACTAATGAAGGAACCACATAACTGGTTAATTCACAGTAATTCTCATTTGAGAGCAGGAACTTTTCCTTTTGCCTATTATATTCCCACTGCTTCTTGAGTCCATAGGAGTGCTCATTAAGTAAATGTTTGCCAAATTGATGGATGAGTGAAGGAGAGACCTACAGCAACTACTCTGGTTTGTCAATAAATATTTGCTTGGTTAGTTATTAAACCTATTTTTTTTTAAGTGGAAACACTTTCTCATAGTAGTATGTTCTTTCTCAATTTTCAGAGGTCTAAAAACAGCAGTGTGTTGTGCCATGGTCTACAGATTAAGAACTTGACTCTTAGAACAATAGATGAGCTAGTTTTTAATACACAGTTGCAAGTGCCTAACACTGTGTTCCAGATGGTGTTTTCCAGTGTCCTAGGAATGGATGTCACTGGTGTGCACAGAAAGTAGCACCTTGAGAAGAGAACACTGCTAGTGTAGTAACTGTCATGCCCTCACTCTACCTAGATGGAGAAGCTTAAGTATTATTGGTCAAATTAAATTTAAAAAAGAAATATCAAAGACAAGTAGTTATTAATTAGAAGCCACTCAATAACTTCAGGTGTATGCAGAAACTAATTCCCATCACCAAAAAAACAATGTCTATTTCTAATGGAAAGGAGTTTAGTTGCGATTGTGAATATCATCAACCCTTCTCAGAGTGAAACTTCCATCACCCATGATGCAACATCAACAGCAGTGATTTTAAAAATAAACTTGCTTACAGAAAGATGGAATCTTGTGGTATCCCCTTGAAACATGGAGGTGTAAGAAAAGTTTCCTTCAGAAATGTCACTTGGCAGAGTGGGCTGTCTCTAATTCAGCCCTGAGTCTCTCTTTAGTGAGAACTGTGGGGGTGATTAGTAGTCTGGTTAGTGGCATCATGGGCTGTTGATAATTTAAAATGAATTTGAGCAAAAAAATATAAAATGAATGTGAGCAACTGCTGTGAACAAACACAAGATATGAGTTTATTTTTCCATTTCCTCCCTCTCTTCCTTTTTTCCTTCCTTCTTGACTACAGCTAGTTTGCCAAGTAATTAGGTTAGATATGATTTTGGATTAGAATTCTATGTATTAATAGCCTGTATTAATTAAAATTTCCAAATATTGGTGGGCCTAGAATTTTAATTTCTATCAAATGAGAAAAGTACTACATAGAAAAATCTCCAGTATTATACAAAGGAGGGTAATTTTGGAGGCTTTTTAAATTTTCATTGAATTTTTAAATAGTAGCAATTGTAATGTAAATGAAATTTTGTATCTTTTTTCTCTTTTGATATTGTTTCTGGACTCCCTTCCACCATCCTCATCCCTGAATTTTGTTGTAAATTTCATAGTTAGAAAACTTGAGTAAATCTTTTAACCCCCATTGGGCTCAAGCTGCTTTTATGTTGCCAACATTTGTATTCATTTGCTTAAGGTTGAAAACAATATGTGTGATGCATGTTTTAAAGTCATTACCAGATAGGTTGTGCCGTGTACACACAAACACATTTTGGACAAATATTAAAAAGTGATTGGCTTTCAAATCAGCGTTTTAAAAACTTTAGAGTCAGTAACTATAGTTTTTTTTTTAAAGATTTATTTATTTGAGAGAGAGAGAGCGAGCGAGCGTGAGCGGGGGAGGGGCAGAGAGAGGGAGAGAGAGAATCCCCCGCAGACTATGTGCTGAGCACAGAGCCCCATGTGGGGCTTGATCTCAAGACCCTGAGATCATGACCAGAGCTGAAATCAAGAGTCAGATGCTTAACTGAGTGAGCTACCCAGGTGCCCCATAGTCTTTTTTTTTTTTAAGCATTTAAGTACATTTTGTGAAACAGTGTAATTGAAACCAAGTGACAAAGACTCCTAAATATACTTAGGATTTATTATAACAGCATTTTCCTTAAGCTGAAAAAAAATTACATTTACTATTAATGTAAAACAATGTTGAAAGTAAATAAAAAGTCACAATAGTGCAGGAACATGACTGTATAACCCATTTCAAGGTCCTTTGCCAGCATAGTGTCAATAATGTATTATTAAGACAAATTATTTTGAAACTTAGTAAGTATAGCACTACTTTTTTTTTCTGTCACATACAAAGTTATTACAATATTATTGGCCATTTTTCCCATGCTGTACTGTTCATCCCCATGCCTTACTTACAACTGGAAGTTTGTACCTCTTAAGTATAGCATTCCTTGGTGATAATCTGTGATGAAATTAACTAAATGCTACTTACCTCCTGTCCATCAAAAGGCGGTGTTAGAGAGGAGCATTTTTCATTATATCCAATTATATAAAAGAGCTATCTTGGTTAAAGTAGCTCTTTCTAGAAATGGTATATTTAAGAAATGCAGTATTTCTTTTGTTTTAGGCTCTTCTTTTCCTTTACAAAGTTGTTTCAAATATAATAGTTGGCATAGGAGTTGGTACTCGTTCGGCTGTAATTGCTGCTTTGTTTCTTTCAGGAAGTACTCTCTGAAATGAGGCTTTTTCAACTTATGACTTTACCCTGGATGTGGTTTCTCTCACAAATGATTTGTTTATGAAGTCATGATTAGCATAAACTCCTCTTGAAATGAGGGCATATGGTTAAGAGAAACAAAAGAGGAAGATGTATTCAGTTCATTTACTTTGATGCTTAAAATCTTTTGCATCATCTATTGAAAGAGATTGAGATTTGGTGTTGACTAGGATGGGATTCATAGTATAGCTTTTTCACTTTTTAAGCTGTGTGACTGTCTAGTTACTTAACCCACTGAGTCTCAGTTCCTACTTAGCCTCTATACAGTTAAGAGAGAGAGAATACTTATCTGATAGTATTGTTGAGGACTCTAAACCAGAAAAATCCCAGGTGCTTAACATAGTGCCTTGCACTTTGTACTAATTTAGGTACTCCTAAACAGAGTTAACCCTTTACTACAAATTTCCTGAAATCATAAAATACCCACTTCTATTGTTCAGATATTTCTAAGTGGTTAAAATTGGGATCCTCGGTTATTTGCTTCTGCCTTGCATATGCATTTATGGTTTGCCTCCACCCCCCCCCCCAAGAGAGAGGAGTGAGTGCGAGGTGGGGGGGGAAGGGGCAGAGGGAGAAGGAGAGACCATCTCAAGCAGACTCCCCGCCCTGAACACAAGGCTCGATTTCATGACCCTGAGATCATGACCCGAGCTGAAATCAAGAGTCAGATGCTTAACTGACTGAGCCACCCAGGCGCCTCTACTCTATTTATTTATTTATTTAATTTTTATTTATTTTATTATTTTTTTAAGATTTTATTTATTTATTTGACAGAGACAGCCAGCAAGAGAGGGAACACAAGCGGGGGGGGGGGGGGGCTGGTGGGAGAGGAAGAAGCAGGCTCCTAGCAGAGGAGCCTGATGTGAGGCTCCATCCCAGAACGCTGGGATCACGCCCTGAGCCGAAGGCAGACGCTCAACGACTGCGCCACCCAGGCGCCCCTTACTTTATTTTTTAATCCCCAATGCATTCTGTCCCTTTTCTGTCACATGGAAGTCTAGAAATAATCGCTGTTGTATAAACATCTCTGCAAATTGCTAAGAAAGGACTGGAATTCTTCAGTGGAATAATTTGCATGCTGGGAGTATTTTAACCTCGGAAGGGAAGTGAAACCAATGGAAAGGGAAGTGAGCGACCCCAGTCATCGCCTGCCTCATTACATTAAATATTTTACTTTCGCTTTTCTTAAAAAAAATTATCTCATTTGCTTGTCTTAAAATTTTACTTATCTTTATTTTTGGTGATGCATGATTTGTCAACTTTGAAAAGGTACATGAACTTAACTATTTGCTTTTCAAATTTAAGACAGTTTGAGGGCCTGTGCTCTTTTTGTCCTCAGATAAACACCGTAGTAAGTCTGTGACTTATAAAAGTTATTTAAATTCTTGCCTTCGGTGATTAAGTGCTTTTGATTGTGATACACTGCCATCATCATAGTAATGGATTTTAGAAGCATTGACAGCAACCTAAAGCAACTCCTTCTTGTGTGGATGGGGATGCAAGGCTCAGAGAGGACCAGTCACTTGCTGAGGAATTCAGAACCCATCCCCCATCCGTACCCCCGGTCCTCCCTTTTCCACCCTGGCTGCTGGAATAAACTTGTTACAAGGCGATTGCATTGGCGTATTCACCAGACAGGATTTATTCATTGCTCGGTTACGTTCATCAGATTTTATGCATGTATTTATGTTTCATGGGCAGTTCGAGAGTTTGATATTTCAACTGGAGTAGGAGCCCCCTATCTGCAGATCCAGTCTTTTCATTGAGTTAATTTCATATACCTGTGACAAATTTTTTTCCTTAAATATTGATGAATGCTCCCTGTGCTGCTAAAATCAACCGGTACAGCGATGGCACGTAGCTCATTAAGGTTTGAGTCCTTTATTGTACCTAGGGAGATTGTTTTTTTCCGATTTGCCTGTCTTTCAGAGAGAGGGGTAGAGGCGCAGCTCAAGGGCAGATCATCTCTCACTGCCCACTTCCTCTCCATGTGACTCATGTGACACCTTCTGCATTCGCTCTTCCCTGCCTTTCGAGAGCTGTTCCACCAGCTGTCACATCTCTTGGCTTGGCCAGCAGCTGTGTGTCTTTAAGTCTTAGTTCCAGTGCTGCCCTTTCCACCAAATGTTCTCTGGCTTCTGAAGCTGGGTTGGTTATTCACCCCTGTAAGGTTCCTTGGCACTTGGTACTTGCCCCTGTAGCAGCCTGTGTTTGTATTATCATTGAATAGTTCCTTCCCTTTTATCCTCCACTAAATCGAAGTTTCTCGGGGTTGGCATGTGTAGTATATGTGTGTGTGTAGCAAGCATTTAATAAATATTGGTGGAATGTGTGACTGAAAACGTAGGTGAAGAAGTGGAGGGTTGAGGGAATCGTAGGTGTGTTGCTGAGCTGGGTGACAGCATCAGGGACGCTTTGACCCACTTAGGGGAGGGGACCTGCCAATCACCAGGCTGACATGGAGACTCAGGCTCTGGGCGGTGACCCTCCTCTCCTCCCCATGACCCCTGTGGCACTTCACACCGTTCCCTGTGTTCCTGGGAACACAATACCTTTATGTTGGTTGTAAAAAGAATGACAGTGAAAAAATTCCCCTGAACCATTTGGGAGCAAATAAACAGTGGACCAAGAAGTAAACTCTTAGAGTGTCCGGTTTGCTTTTTTATTTGAGTGGAAGAACTTCCCTCATTCTGGGACTGTTCATGCCACTGTACTTTACTCGCTTATTTTGGAATATGAGTAGAAGAAATTTTTCATCTTGCAGAAGAGGGATTTCACACATCCCAGGGGCTTCACTTCCCTTCGCTTTGTGAAATGATCTGTCTTCACTCCATTTTTGAATTCTGGTTTAGATGTTAAAAGCCCTCAATTTTTATTTTAGCACTTGAGCCCAGTTTTTGAGTGAATGTAGCTTAGTTAGGCCGATTTCATAATTCTTAGGAAGAATGTAGTTAATAGATTTACACAGTAAGTCCTAGTTATATCTGTCTACACCACAGATAGAATTATATTTCCTGTTCTTAACATATTTCTCTTTACCATTGCATGTGCAAGGGGAGGAGATCTTGTTCTAATTCCTTACCCCAGCGTTTTGGGGAGGGAATCATTGTCCTTAATGTTTGCTTTTCCCATTGTGGGTGGCCATCAACACAGAAGGCTGGAGTGCTTGGTAGAGAGCCTGCCTGTCCCCAAAAAGAAGGATGTGAGGCAAGTGAGGAGTGCTATGAACCGGGGTGGGGGGTTAGGGGGGTGAGGGTAGAGGTGGAATCTTACTGTTTGGTGGCCCTAATGGTCTTCCACTTTGAGGTTACGGAATTTTTGTTCCCCTACCCCTCTCTCTGTCAAACTTGTATCTAAACCGACTGCTCTGTTGTGTGTGTGTGTTTGTCTGTTTGTTTTTAATGAGGAAGCTATACTGAATAGTGTTTTCTGGATAAAGAAGATTGAGGTTCTATTTGTCTAAATCTGTTTTGAAGAAAAATGTCAACACCTTATAGCTATAATCCTATGGCCAAGTTGATATGAACCTCCCTTTCACTTGATTTCCTAAATTGTATTATAAATTTAGCAATTCTCAAATTCTTTTTCCCTGGCAATTTTTGTACAGTTGAAAAATTTTACAAGCATATAGATAATCGGGCAGTTACTTAACTTACAGCAAACAAATTGAGCCTAGAGAACCAAAGTGAACTATAATTCTAGTTAAAATAGATCTAAATCAGCAATGAAGGTTGAGTTCCTTAAAGATATTAAAAATTCTCTCACTTAGAGGATTTTAGGAGAAGGCTGCTTATGGGACAATGAAATTAGTCCTGGACCCGCTGAAATCCTGCAGGACCCCAGGCCAAGAGCTAGCAGTGTGACATTGCACTAACTGACCAGAGATCCAGTCAGAGTCCCGAGGACAGCTGATTGATAGAACTCTGTGATTCCTGTGAGGTACATGGTGGCCTTCTATAGACTCTTGTCTTACAGCTAAAGGAAATAGTATATTCCAGCAACTGGAAATTCTTGTGCATTGCTGGTGGGAGTTTCAACTTGGAAAATAGTTGGTTATTAAGTAGTAAAATGAAAATGCATCTACCCTATGACTCAAATTCTACTTAGGTAGAAAATAATGCTCCCGTGTATCAGGAAACATAGATAAGATTGTTCATAGTAGCATTATTTCTAGTAGCTCTAGGAACAACCCACATGTTCAGGTGTAGAATGGATAAATCAGTTGTGTAGACATGCAGGTGAATGCTTTTCACAATCGAACTGAATCCCATAGCAGACACATGAAACAACATGAGTCAATCTCAGGTATATAGTGTTTAGTGAAAAAAGCCAGACATGAAGGAATTGATATTGTATGATTTCATTTATATGAATTGCAAAAAGAGACCAATTTGAAATCAGATGTTGAGAGAGTCATGCTTAGGTGTCGAAACTCTTTGGAGGGTTGTAGGAGCATATAATAGTAAGGAGGGCATACCAGAGAGCTTCCAGTATGCTGGCAAGTTCTAGTTATTGACCTAAGTGCTAATAACTCTAGTGTTTATTTTGTGATAATTCTTTATTTTTGTTTTGTCCTCGTATCTGTAAGGGTGTCAGTAGAAAACAGATTTTAAGATAAGTCAGGGAGGGCTTATTCATAAGGGTCTCATGACACAAGAATGGAACCTCCTGAGGAAAGGGGAAACTGGCAAGACTGTTGCCATGTTGTGCAGCCCCCCCCCCCCAGCATGACGAGATTCAGGGTGGGAGAGGTTACTAGAACCTGGAGGGAGGGACCTGCGTGGAGAACAGTAGTGACTTTCTGTTGAGGGACGGTGAGCCTGAGGGAAACTTGCAAGAGGAAACCAGGGGAATAAGTCCCCCAGCCTCGGGCTTCTCTCCAGTGAAATCTGCTCTGAGGCTCCCATTAGCACAACACAGTGGAAGCTGGGGACCTGGAGCCTTCTGATGCAATCCGTTTCCTCAGCTTCTTGGACAGAGCAGGGTGGAGAAGGGAAAAGAAGCAAATGGATTTCCTAGCATGCTGCACTTTTTTGTATGTGTGTTACATTTCATATTCAAAAGGGGTTTTTTTTTGTTGTTTTTTTTTTAAACTTGCGCTTTGACTTGGCGAAGACTGGCTTGAGTGTCTCTGCCTCTTGGAAGCTGTTTCTACGAGTAATTTTTTTTTTTAAACACCTTGTCTCGGTTCTTACCTGTGAATCATCTCATTCCTTAGAGCTTACATAAAGTACATGTTTTAGACACCAGATTACTAATTCTCTTTGTCTCTCTCCTGCCTCAAATGTCCCCTTTTTTTCTTTGCGGCACATTTAAATTTTTCCCTGGAATTTTCAGACTGGGAATGGTTAGTGTGGGAGCTCTGCTTCTGCCACTAAATAATTCGCTGACCTCCCTTAAAAAAAAAAAAAAGTTCACTTCTCTGATCATCACTGTCTTCATCTGGAAGAAAGGGGAAGTCGGATAAGGCTTTCTGGAAAGGCCTCCCACCTTTGGCACTGCACAACTCTAAGGAACTCTTCCCCCTGAAGTGAGTATTTTCTCTTTGTCTCCCTCTGCATTTTTGTGGGCCTACAGATGAGAGACATGAGGCAGAACTTGGGGCTCTGTGCCCTCATATCGCTGCACAGAAACCTCAGTGTGTCCAGGATTCATTTGGGGAAACCTTGTCCCAGAGAGCCTCGAATGTGTGTGTAGGTGTCTCTTCCGAAGCAAAGCACTCAGAGCCCTGAGAGGTTTGCACATCTGGCCTTTGTCCTCCGTCCATGTCTCTATTGTGGGGGTGTTCTTTAGTGTGTGTGGTGTTACCTTGGTTTCTGTTTATCTTTAAATAAATTTTACTCCTCTTAACTGATTTGATTTTATTCATTCTTTATACAGTTACCCATTTCTAGTAGCTTGTTAGATGGTCGCAGCTAATTTGCCTATCTACTTTGACCTTTCTCCTGTAACCATTCCTTTTGTACATGGCAAGCAGCAGGTGTGGCTTCAAGAACACGCCAGGTCTAGGCTGCCCTGTCAGTCACTTGGTCCCCCACCCTCTCCCGGGAGACCTGTCATTCTTGGTGGCGGAGAACCTTGTGAAGACATTACAATCAGCCTGCAGAGGCAGACACAAAGATGGTGCAGGCTTTTTTGTTTCCTTGGTAATGAAACTGCACTGATTTCTCGGTTACTCAGAAGAGCTGTTTGCCAGAACTCTCCCTCTTATGCTTAAAAATTAATGTGGTGCCAGTGACGAGTCAGTTGAATTTTTGCAGCGATGCTATCTTCTTATTGCTTATACTTTTCTTGTGAATATTCCTTTTTTTTTTTTTAATTTTAAATAGGCTCCACACCCAATGTGGGGCTCAAACTCACAAGCCCCGAGATCAAGAGTCACATGCTCTACCAGCTGAGCCAGCCCAGTGCCCCTTGTGTGGATATTCTTGATGAGAAGTGTATATGACCTTTGGCTCATACAGCCTCTTGCCACCAGCAAGCCCCACGGTCTGAAAGAATCTTCACAGACGGGGAAGGGAGCAGGTAGGGGTGCGTGTTTGGACCGAGGCACGCAGACCCTTGGGCTGCTTCATCCTGCCTCTAGTGTAGGCTTTATTCTCCTAACAGTAGTCAGAGCTTCTTAGAACTGGGAGTTAGAGGTGCCTGGGATGTCTGTCCTTCATGGTTCTGGCTCTTCCTCCCTTGATGGCACTCTCTTCTCTCGTGTTGCTCTTCACGTTCTGTCTGTGTCTTGTTAACGAGCCCTTGGCAGCTCCATCTCAGGGCCTTCAGAGCACCTCGCAGAACGCTTCACATTAGGAGGCCCCTTAGTAAATAGGCTGTGGATTTGACTAGTGTTTGTGTGTTTCTTTTTCTGTAAGAAAGAATCGAATACCTCCTGTTTCTAGGTAGATAGGATCACAAAGACATATCAAGCCAAAGAATGAGACAAAAAAAGATTGGTGTTGGTGGAGTACCAGTCCTGGGGGCACAGTGTTTGGGCAGGGGAAACATTTGTTTTCTCAGAGAAGTTCAGACCATTTATTTGTGTAGGAGAACCTGCACAGGAGACAGTGCGGGAAGTAGCTTTAGATTGCTCGTGAGTGCTCTCACCCGCCCCCCCATTGACATTGCAAGGCTGCAGTGACATAAACACTGTGCTTTTACTGCCACCTGCAGATGATTAGATGGTTTGGGAGCTCTTGCTCTTCACCTTTACCTGGTTTGAAGTCTTGTTGAGATTGAAATAAAATGTTTATTTTTATTTTTTATTTATTTTCAAGATAAAAAATTTAAAAAGCTATTCATCGGTAGAAGATAATAAAACTATTTTAATGTTAATTTCTAAGTATTTCTGTATTCTGCAGTATTCAGTAATAGACATGTTTCCTCATTCCTCTGATAAAATAGTTTGGCTTATAGACCATATCTGCCTTCATTGCATGTTATCTTTTTTAGGAAACCATTTTCCTCTCTAGGACATTGTAACCCTGGGCTAGGGCCATGAGAAGATTACATTTTAAATGTTATTTGTGCCCAATATTCTAGTAAGAGTTAAATGTAAAAGTGGCCTTGGAACAAATTTGATATGGTTTTTAAAATGTTTTAATTGTGAGAAAATAAAACAACATGAAATTTACTGTCTTAACCATTTTTTTAAAAAAATCTTATTTATTTATTTGAGAAAGAGAGACAGAGATTGCAAGAGAGAGAGTATGAGCGGGGAGGAGAGGGAGAAGCAGGCTCGATGCGGGGCTCGATCCCAGGACCCCAGGATCATGACCTGAGCTGAAGGCAGACAGTTAACCAACAGCCACCCAGGGGCCCCTGTCTTAACCACTCTTAAGTCTATAGTTCAGTAGTGTGAAGTACATTCACATTGTTGAGCTACCAGTCACCAGAACTTCTTTCCTCCTTCCAAACTGAAACTCTGTACTCATTAAACAGCCAATTCCTGTCCGTCCCGTCAGCCCCTGGCATTCACCTTTTTACCTTCTAGATACTTCACTGAAGTGGAATCCTACAGCATTTATCCTTTGTGACTGGCTTACTTCACTGAGCATAATGTCCTCAGGGTTCATGCATGTTGTAGCACGTGTTTGCATTTCCTTCCTTTTTCAGGCTGACTCTTCAGCTGTGTGCATGTCCCGCCTTTTGTTGATCCGTTCTTCTGTTGATGGACACTTAGCTTGCTTCCACCTTTTGGCTCTTAGGACTAACGCTGCTATGAACATGGGTATATAACTGTGTCTTCGAGACCCTGCTTTAAATTCTTTTGGGTGTGTACCCAGCAGTAGAAATGCTGGATCATGTGGTGATTCTATTTTTAGTTTTTGAGGAACCACCACACTGTTTTCTGTAATGGCTACACCATTTTACGTTTCCACCAATAATGCACAAGGGTACAAATATCTCCACATCCTTGCCAATGCTTGTTATTTTGTTTTGTTTTGATAATAGCAATTCTTACGGGTGTGAGGTGGTATCTCATTGTGCTTTTGATTTCCATTTCCCTGATGATTAGTAATGTTGAATATCTTTTCATATGCTCATTGGCCATTTGTGTATCTCCTTTGGAGATGTCTATTCATGTCCTTTGTCCATTTTTTATTTTTATTTTTATTTTTTTTTTCAAAGATTTTATTTATTATTTATTTGACAGAGATAGAGACAGCCAGCGAGAGAGGGAACACAAGCAGGGGGAGTGGGAGAGGAAGAAGCAGGCTCATAGTGGAGGAGCCTGATGTGGGGCTCGATCCCGGAACGCCGGGATCACGCCCTGAGCCGAAGGCAGGCGCTTAACCGCTGTGCCACCCAGGCGCCCCCTTTGTCCATTTTTTAATCAGGTGGTTCTTTGTTGAGTTGTAGGAGTTCTTTATATTTTTTAAATAATAATCCCTTATCAGATGTATGATTTGCAACTATTTCTACTTATTCCATAAGTTGCCTTTTTACTCTGAGTGTGCCCTGTGATGTACAGAAATTTTTTTGGTTTTACTCTCATGATAAGGAAAAGCTTCAAATTTTTAAATGTTAGGTTAGGGTAGATTTTCCTAAATAAAATCCTTGTGTTTTTAAAGGACCTTTCCCAGTGATTTAATCTGAAGAGTACCTCTCGTGCTTAACATCTTTCTTTCATCCAGGAGGATGTAAGATAGGGTAGGTAGAAACCAGCTCTGTTGTAGAGTTGGCTTACTTCAGGCCTTCCACTTTCAAGTGCTTTTTCTTAAGCTCTGAAAATTGTTTGTCTCTATTATTACAGTAATATGAAAATGAAGAATAGCGTTTACCTTCTTAGGGTTTTTTGTTTCCTGCTCATCCTGATTGATATTTATCAATGATTTCTTTAAAAATATAGCATGTCTGCTCATCAAATTTTCAAATTACAAAAGCGGTGAAGATATTTTAGTAGTGGTAGAAGCTAAGCTATGTTTGTTTTTTGGTTTTGGTTTTTTTTTTTTAGATTTATTTATTTGGGAGAGAGAGCATGCTCACATGAGTGGGGAGAGGGGAAGAGGGAGAGAGAATCTCAAGCACATCCCCCACTGAGTGCGGGGCCCTACGAGTGGCTCGATCCCACAACCCCCAGATCATGACCTGAGCTGAAATCAAGCTTCAGTCTCAACTGTCTGAGCCACCAGGTGCCCCTGGGCTAAGCTCCTGGAACAAAGAAGCCCTGAATGCAGTGGCTCGAGAACACAGAGGTCTGTTTCTCTTTGTAACACCCCTGCCGGGTAAGCAAGCTCTGTTCAGGAAGTCAGGAAGGGACTGAGCTGGTAGGACTCAATCATCCTCTGAGACCAGTCTGTTTCCATTTCCAGCCTGCGTGGAGGAGTTAGGAGGGAGGTCCAGGATGGGGGGATTGCTTTTTCACCAGGTGCTTTGGAAATTGTAAATGTCACTCCTGCTCACACACCTTTGGCAAGAACTTGGTTCCGTGGCCTCACCTAATCATTGGGGAGGCTGGCAAACAATCCTTAGCAAGGCAGCCAAATCCCTAGAGATAAGGGAAAAATCAGTGTTGGGGGAAACTGCTAGTAGTGTCTTCAAAGAGCAATAGCTATGCCACATTAGCTGGTTTAGCAGACTGGAGGCATGGGCTGACAATCAACATATAAAACACTGAAGAGAGAGCGTCAGGTCTTTCTCTTCAGCCTACAAAAATCACCTGTGGGGCCCTGAATGGCATAATTGTTGCTTTGGCAGGCCTGTTTGGAAAAGCCACAGGAAGCCTATGAAACGGCATCGTGACTTGACTGCCAGTTAACACGAAGGTGTTTGTAGATGCCATACGTAGTATTACAGGGCAACAGGTGCAGCTCTTGTGGTCACTGCTCGGCATCGGGACGGGGCGAGGATGGAGAGCGGGCAGTGTTTATCCCAGAGAGGAGGAGATAGCGCAGGAGAACAGTCTTCAGTTGTTGAATGGGCTGCTTTATGAATGTGGAGTTAAAAATTGGGGGTGGACCAATGTTCATAGCAGCAATGTCCACAATAGCTAAATCATGGAAGGAGCCGAGATGCCCTGCAACAGATGACTGGATTAAGAAGTTGTGGTCCATATATACAATGGAATATTACTCAGCAATCAGAAAGAATGAGTTCTCAACATTTGCTACAACATGGACGGCACTGGAGGAGATAATGCTTAGTGAAATAAGTCAAGCAGAGAAAGACAACTATCATATGATTTCTCTCATCTATGGAACATAAGAACTAGAATGATCAGTAGGGGAAGAAAGGGATAAAGAAAGGGGGGGTAATCAGAAGGGGGAATGAAACATGAGAGACTATGGACTATGAGAAACAAACTGAGGGCTACAGAGGGGAGGGGGGTGGGGGAATGGGATAGACCGGTGATGGGTAGTAAGGAGGGCACATATTGCATGGTGCACTGGGTGTTATACACAACTAATGAATCATCGAGCCTTACATCGAAAACCGGGGATGTACTGTATGGTGACTAACATAATATAATAAAAAATCATTATTAAAAAAAAAAAATTGGGGGTGGAGCGTGGCCAAGGGTGAATGAAGACTACAGGGAGATGCTACAGTAAGTTATTGGACCTGGTAAGGAGTAACTCTTTGGCATTCATGGTCTCAAGGCAAAGTGATACCCTTTAGAGATGCTGAATCGCAGACACTGAAGATACTCAGGCAGTGCCCGGGAAAGCGGTGGGCAGAGGTGTTGTCTAGGAAATCCACACACTGAGCAGGGGGCAGGAAGGGAGCCCCTGTGAAATGAGCATCTCTGATTCTGTGTTCTTCTGTACTAGGAGATTCACTACACACACACACACACACACACACACACACACACACACACAGTGGAATATTCATTTAAAAAGAAAGAAATCCTACCATTTGTGACAATATGGATGGACATTGAGGGCATTATGCTAAGTGAGATAAGTCAGAGAAAGACACTGTATGATCTCACTCAATAATGTGAAGTTATATTTTACTTTATTTTTTTAAAGATTTTATTTGAGAGAGAGTGAGAGAGAACACAAGCAGTGGGGAGGGGCAAAGGGAGAGGGAGAAGCAGGCTCCCCACTGAGCAGGGAGCCCAGCTCAGGGCTTGATTGCAGGACCCTGGGATCATGACCTGAGCCGAAGGCAGACGCTTAACCAGAGGAGCCACCCAGGCGCCCCAGTAATATGAAATTTTAAACCAAACCAAACTGAGCTTATAGATACAGAGAAGAGATTGGTGGTTGCCAGAAGCAGTGGTTGAGGGGGTGGGAGAAATGGATGAAGGGGGTCAAAAGGGAGTCAGAAGGGGGTCAAACTTTCAGTTATAAGGTACAAATAACTCCTGGCAATGTAGTGTACACTGTAATGATAGTTGATATTATATTGCAGTACTCACTTCCGCAGTACATATATAAAAATCGGAAGTATACAGAGAAGAGTAGCATGACCCCTGTGCAAGGACAACATAGGAATTCATGAAGCATTAAATAAAATACTGTATCATATTTGAAAGTTGCTAAGAAAGTAGATCTTAAAATTCTCATCATAAAATTCTCATATGAAAGAAAATTTGGGGCATGACCAGGTGGCTCAGTCAGTTGAGCGTCTGACTCTTGATTTCAGCTCTTGTCATGATCTCAGGGTCGTGAGATTGAGCCCCACATCCGATTCCATGCTCAGCAGGAAGTCTGCTTGAGATTCTGTCCCTCTCCATCTGCCCCTCCTTCTGCTCTCTTTCCAAAAATAAATAAATAAATCTTTTTTAAAAAGGAAAGAAAATTTTGTAACTATATATATGTGATGGATATTAACTGGACTTACCACAGTGATCATTTTGTAATACATTTGAATTATTATGTTGTGTACCTGAAAGTAATATAATTTTTATCAATTCTGTCTCAATGAAAATAAAATAACAATAATTCAATGCAATAGTTATTACACTATTGAAGTAAACTGTAAAATGAAGAGGCGCTGTTATTTTTCTGTATAATCTAAATGATAGATTTTGCTTTCTTATGAGCAAAGAGTATTTCAAAATTTTTAAAGAATATGCTTCCAGAAAATGCTTTAAAGATAGTTAAAGAGGAACAGAATGAAAGAAATCTTGAAATCTTGACACCATTAAAATAAGGGTAAAATGACAAGACCTAGATAAGGAGTTGGTAGCATGACCTCTTTGAAACATTTGTAAAACAAAATGTACAAAATAATTTATATTTTTCATATATTACTAGCAATTATTACAGAACTTTGATATGGATTCTTTAAGCTTCTGTGTTAAAGCGATTTTTCTGAAAGCGCGTTAGCAGTTTAATAGGCTTTGCCTGCAGTCACACTGTGTGAACCACTAGATGGCAGCGTGAGGCAGAACTTGATAATAGAAGCTGTAAGCCTGTTAGTCATTAAATGTGGCCCAAACGGTGAAATAGTTCTGTCATCAAATAAGTGAGAGAGACGTGTTGTAATTGTATGAACAGCTTGGATACCCTGTGGGTATATTTTAGAGCATGTATACCATAGAATTTAAAACCAGTATTGTGCATGTGTGCTTATCTTTTCCTAACCTACATGACAAAGTATTTCAAACACCGTAGGTATAACAACTGTGAAACTCCTGTGACAAATCTAGTAATTTTAGGTTCTGATTATGAGTGGGCTCAATACAGCACAACTCCTAACTTATAACTAAGCAAGGCGAGGCAACGCCCTGCTTGGACCCAATAGTAACCTTGAAAAAAAATACACTCCATGTCATCTGAAAATTATTGGGCTAACCAAAGAGAATTAGAAGCAGAGATTTTTGCCAAAGGGATACAGTAATATTGTTTAATGATTGGTGTCTCTGAAGTCTTGCATGAGACACAGGCTGTATTTTTTACCAGAATGCATGTGCATGTAACTACTTGTAAGAAAACAATTGGAATTTAGCAGAGGTGGATATTATAATCCCATGTTACAGTCAGCAGCTTTCGTCCTTCTAAATAATGTACCTTAGCTAATTCTTGGGCACAGATGGAGTAGTAGATTTTAATACCTACTTTTAGCATTTCTGTATAAAAAACCATATATAGGGTAGGTATCAACAATAAGTAGAATATTCTCAAAACCCATAAACTGAGTAAGTAGGAGACAAGAAGCTGTGCTTAGCCACATAGTAACAGAGAAATTGGTGTTGGTGTGGACACACACGTGAGTTCGTTCTAAGGAAGGATAAAAATAAGGAACAGGAAACTGAACCGTGAAAGGTGATTTTTATACTGTCTGTGTACTTTTAATAACTTAGAATATATACTATTTTGTGGTAAATTTTTTTTTTTGAAAAGTCAGTTTTTGTCTTTTTTTTTTTTTTTGGAAAAGGAAGAATTTCCACGGTAAGGAAAGGAATACCTTGATACTCCCTTGTATAAAGTAACTACTTAGTAAATGTTTGAGCATGCATGTGTCCATGCATGAATGAATGAGAGAATTCTACTACATAGTTTACAAGAATGATCATCTAATTTCCCCATTTCCGCATTCCACAAGAATTTATTGAGCACCAGGTTTATGGTAGACACTGTTCTGGGCTTTAAGGATCCTGAACTGATCCAAACAGAGACTATTTCTCATTGAATTTACATTTTAATTGGGGATGGAAGGCAGTAAACAAGATAATATGTACTGTGTCAGATGATGATCTATGCTGTGTCAAAAATAAACCAACTAACCGGTCAGGACAGGGAAAGCCAGGTGTGAGCGGGGTTGCAGTTTTAAACAGCATGGTCAGGAATGGCCTCAGTGAGCAGGTGACATTTGAACAGAGCCCTGGAGGAGTCGGGGAGTGAGCCATGTGGCATAAGGACTAGAGGACAGCATGGTGGCCCTCAGGTGGAGGACTGCCTCAGGCAACTGTGTAGCTGGAGTGGAGTTGGGGGGGGATTCGTAGGAGATGAAGTCAGGGAGGTAAGAGAGGTCACACGGCCTTACAGGCGATTGTACAGACTTGGGCATTCACTCAGAGGTCAGTGGGGATCCATTTATGATTCTTCTGGAGATGAAGGCACACTCGTCTGTCCTATTTTTTCCATTATTGTTCCTGTTCCCTTAAGGATGTATGTAGTCATTTTACACATAGTTCTCCATTGGTCAAATTCTCCCTCAGGGCAGGCTGCTGCCTCCTGTGGTTTGTGATTTTTGATTGTGAGCTCATTTCCAGTGGCTTTTGTTAGCTGTTGGAGCCCTCGTGTGCTATCTCATGAAAGTATCCCTACAGAGGGACTTTGTTTTTACTACTGCCGAGTCCCCAGGGATCTTTGTTGTCCTGGACTGGCTTTTGTATTATTTTCTTACCTTAGAGTTTCCATACCATTGCATACCATTAAATTCTAGATCACAAATTTAGGTATGATATAGGCCATGGATTTTAACTATTTGTTGGAGCGGTTTATTCTTTTCAAGGCCCTTGATGTGAGCTAAATGTCTTCACTGCTTCAGCGGGCTGAGTGGAGTATTTTGAGCATCTGGGCTCAGTCCGAGGCGTTGCTCCGTAAGCAGCTCGAGGCCACATCATCTATCTCTCAGTCGGCCTAAAAATCTAGCCCCCAACCTGAGGGCCTTGTATTTAGTACCTTGGGGGTCGCTGAAGCAGCATATGCTTTGATTTTTGTCTTTGTTCTGGTATTTGGGTTTATTACAGAAATTTTGTAGCAGACACAGAAGTGGAGAGAATACTATAATGAACCCAAGTTGCAACTTCACCACCTTCAGCAGTGACCAGCTCGCAGCTGTCTTGTTTTATCTGTATCCTCACTTACACTTATGTGATTCTGATGGAACTGTGATGGACTGTCCTGGTATATAAAGCCAGGAGCAGAAATGAAGGGTCAGAGGGGGTGTGTGTGAGTGCATAGGCCTGCTTGTTTGGTCCCTATTCTGTGCCGTTGGTCTGTTTATCTGTTCATGTGCCCCATATTCTAATATCTTTAAGTTATCTTGTTTTGTAGTATATGTTAATATCTAGTAGAACAAACCACTTTCTTGTTCATCTTTTAAAAAAATAACCTAACTATTCATGTACTTTTATTCTTCCATGTAAATTTTAGAGTAAGTAATCCGTTATCTTAAAATTTTAGCTGGAAAAAAATTTTTTGCTGGAATTTGAGATGACATTTGATTTGTAGATTGATTTGGGAGAGAACTGATACCTTTGTTAAGTTTTCTCATTCAAGAACATGAAATATCTCTTTATAACATCTGTGTTTATTAGATTTAAACATTTTTTATATAGATCTTTTGTAGTCTTAGATACCATGTAGTTTTTGTTATGGTAAATGGTATTTATTTATTATGCTTCCTAAGTGTAGTTGTTTTATTACTGGAGAAACGTTACCGATTTTTATAAGTTATCATGCATTTGACAGCCATATTGAGTTCTCCTGTTACTGATTCTGTTCATTTTTCTACATGGCACAGTAGTGTATGTTTTACTTTTCAAGAAACTGCCAAACTGTTTTCCAGAGTGTCAGTAACATCTGGTACTCTGATCGGCAGTGTCTGAGAATCCCATTTATTCTACATCCTCAGGTCATTTGGCAGTATCAGTTAAAAAAAAATAGCCAATCCAACAGGTATACAGTGGTCTCTACTGCTTACTATTATTTTATTTTGCGTTTCCCTAATGACTAAATGATGTGTTAAGCATTTCTTCATGTGCTTCTTTGCAATTGGTGTATCTTTCACATCTCTTCCTCCTTCCTGTTTAAATTGGGTTTTTTTCTCATTACTGAATTGTGAGGATTCTTTAAATTTTGGACACAAGTTCTTTATCAGATATGTATTCTGCAAACATTTCCTCCCAGTCTGCCTTGTCTTTTCATTTTCTGAATCATGGTCTTTGAAGACCATAGGTATAAACTTTGATGAACTCTAATCTGTCATTTTGGCTTTTTTTTTTTTTAAAAGACTCATTCAGTCTAAGAAAATCTTTACCTAATTCATGGTTACAGAGATTTTATAGTTTAAGGTTTTTCATTTAGGTGTATGACCCATTTTGAGTTAATTTTTATATATGGTACAAATTATAAATTGAAGGTCATGTGTTAATATATGAATGTCCGGTTGTTCCAGCCTCTGTTATTGAAGAGGGTAGCTTTTTAAATAGAATTACCTTGGAACCTTTGTTAAAAATTACTTGCCAAGGTATTTATGGGTCTATTTCTGGACTCTGTATTCAGTCTCAGTGATGTATATGTTTCTCCTTTTCTCAGTAATATGCTGTCTTGATTATTATAGCTTTCTAAATCTTGAGGTCAGATGTTATGAGCCTTCAAACTTTTTTTTTTTTTCCAGAATTGCTTTGGCTAGTCTAATTCTTCTGCTTTTTATTATGGATTTTGGAATTTCACTGGGATTACACTGACTTTATACATCAATTTGAGGAAAATTGGCATTTAAACAATATCGAGTCTTCTAATCCATGCACATGGTATATCTCCATATATTTAGGTCTGTTTTTAAAAAAAAATTTCTCTCTTCACAAATTACAGTTTTCAGTATAAAATTTTTGCACATATTTTGCTAGATCCATATCTGAGTATTCCATGGTGTTTGGCGTTATGGCAAAAGGTATTTGCATTTTGAAAAAATTTTAGTGATTTGCTAGTTTATAGAAATACAATTGATTTTTTTCCAGTGGGGTTTATTTCAGGAATGCTGATATAGTTTAGCATAAAGAGATCTATTAGCAGGTATCATGTATTTCTTTACACCAGTAGGTCAGAGGCAGCAAAAGTGGTCATTTGACAATTCAGATATAATCAAGTCATTCTGGTGCTTAAAACAGAACCATAGCTTTCTCTTGCTTTTTTTAAAAGAGATTTTATTGATTTATTTTGAGAGAGAGAGCATGAGAGGGGAGGGGCGGGTGCAGAGGGAGAGGGACAAGCAGGCTCCCTGCTGAGCACAGAGCCCTATGCAGGGCTTCATCCTAGGACCCTGGGATTGTGACCTGAGCCAAAGGCAGACCCTTAACTGACTGAGCCACCGAGGCACCCCACCTTCTATTTCTTTTTAATTTTATTTTTTTAAGTGTGGTAAAAAAAAATCCCACATAATATAAATTTATCATCCTATTTTCAAGAGTGCAGTTATGTTAAATATATTCACATTGTTGTGCAGCAGCCCTCCAGAACTTTTTCCTCTTGCAAAACTGACATTGTACTCATTAAACAGTAACTCCCAGGGGCACCTGGCTCGCTCAGTCAGTAGAGCATGTGACTCGATCTCAGGGTCGTGAGTTCAAGCCCCACATTGAGCATGGAGCCTGCTTAAAAACAAAAAACAAAAAACCACAACAGTAACTCCCCATTTCCCATTCTTCCTAGCCCTTTGTACCTACTATTCTACTTTCTCACGGAGCTGCCCGACTAGCTTTTTGTTGTTGTTATTGATCCTTTTAGATTTTCTACATAGATATTCATGTTGTCTGAGAATAGAGACATTTTTGTGCCTTTCCAGTACAATATGTCTTTTATTCATTTTCTTGCCTATTGCACTGGCGAGGACACCCAGTGTGATGTTGCATAGGTGGAGAGATGACGTACCTTGTCTCGTTCCAGATCTTTGGGGGGAAACATTCAGTCTTTCATCATTAAGTATGTTAGCAGAGATATTTATTAGGTTCCCTTTATTGGGTCGAGGAAGTCTCTTTTAATTTATAGTTTTCCTAGAATGTTTATCATGAATAAACTGAATTTTGCCAAATAATTTTTTTTGCATCTACTGGTATGGGCTACATAGACTGCTTATATGGTGTATTACATTGATATTTGAATGTCAAACATTCTTGTCATTATGTATTTCTAGATTTGATTTGCTAATATTTTGTTGAGAATTTTTATGTCCGTATTTATGTGTGATATTGGTCCATAGTATTCTTGTAATATCTTTGTGTGCTTTTGGTATTAAGATAATGCTGGCCTGATAAAATTAGCTGGGACACGTTACCTTCTCTTCTATTTTCTTAGAGTATTTCTGTAGAGTTAGTAGTAACTATTTTTCCTTAAATATTTGGCAGTTTTGGCCAGAGAAGCTATCTGGACCTAGAGTTTTCTTTTTTGGTAGGTATTTTTATTTTTTCTCTATGACTTCAGTTTCTTTTACGTATTAACAACTATAAAAAATTACTCAGATGTTTATACACACATGAATGTGTATACACAGATGGATGTTTACTTATAATTGCCAAAATTTGGAAGCATCCAAGTTGTCCTTCCCTAGGTGAATGGATAAACTTTGCACATCCAGACAATGGAACATTACTCAATGCTAAAAAGAAATGAGATTATAGGGGTGCCTGGGTAGCTCAGTCGGTTAAGCATCCGACTCTTGATCTCAGCTCAGGTCTATCTCAGGTTCATGAGTTCGAGCCCTGCATTGGGCTCCATGCTGGGTGTGGAGCCTATTTAAAAAAAAATAATTAAAAAATGAGATTATCAAGCCATGAAAAGACATGGAGGAACGTTAAAAGCATATTACTAAGTGAAGGAGGGAAATTTGAAAAGGCTACCTACTGTATGATTTCCAACTATGTAACATTCTGGAATAGGCGAAACTGGAAATAGTGAAACGATCAGTGGTTGCCAGGGGCTGGCTGAGGGGGAGGATGGGATGAATAGGCAGAGCACAGAGTATTTTTAGGTCAGTGAAACTATTCTGTATGATACCGTAATGGTGGGTATCTGTCACACATTTGTCCAAGTCCACTGAATGTACAACAAGAGTGACCCCTACTACAAACTATGGAGTGAATGATAATATGTCAGCGAAGTCCATCAGTTGTAACAAGTGCACCACTCTGGTGGAGGACTTTGGTAATGGAGGAGACTATGCATGTGTGGGTGACATCTCTGCACCTTTCTTTCCATTTTGCTATGAACCTAAACTGCTCTAGAAAGAGTAAAGTCTTTAAATGAAAAAATAGGCTAAATTATTTTTTTGTATTCCCTGTGTTCAGTGTCATTGATTTTTGCCCCTGCCATCGTTATTTCTTTCCTTCTGCGTACTTTGGCATTAACTTGATCATCTTTATTACCTCTGGGGTAGAAGTCTAGACCATCAATTTGAAACCTTTCTTTTCTAATATAAGTATTCAGTGCTACACATTTCTCTTTAAGCACTGCTGTAGCTGCATCCCACAAGTTTTATGGCATGTTTTATTTTCATTCAGTTAAAAATACTTTCTGGCATCCCTTGTGATGTCCTCTTCGATTCCTGAATTAGTCAAAAGTATACTGTTTAATTTCCAGGATTTCCAAAATATATTTCTGTTGCTGATTGCTAATTCTGTGTATTCAGGGAGCCTGTTTTGTATGATTCCAGTTCATTTCAGTTTGTTGACGTTTGTTTTTCCGTCTGTCTTGCTAACTGTTCCATGTGCACTTAACAAAAGCATGTGTTCTGCCGTCGCTGGGTGTTGTGCTCCATGAATGTCAACTGGGTCAGGTTGGTTGATGAGGTTTTTATGTCTTCTGCATCCCTACTGGTTTTCTGTCTACTTGTTCTGTTTGGTACAGAGCGAGGAATGTTGAATACTTGAATTCTAATTGTGAATTTGTCTATTTCTTCTTTTTGATAACCCTTAATTTCAGCTTTCTGTAGTTTCCTCCTTAATTGTTAACGGAGTACTTCCTCCACAAGTATTCAGAGTTAGTCTTCGTGCTTGACAAAGCTATGAGTCCTTGTATAAATGAAGATATTTTTTCATTTGCTGTCACTTTTAAGTAATAATGATTTGTATGCATGAAAATTTTCAGTTGAACTTCTTTTTCTTCATTATTTTCATGGTATTCCTCCACTGTCTTATTGAATCTCTTGTGTCTTGAGAAATCTGAGGTTGATCTTGTTCTTTTATCATCTGTTTCATCTTTGCCTTTGGAAGTTATTGAATTTACCCTTGACTTTCTTAAATATCACTTAATTAGTAATGTGTGTACATATAGATTATCTTTAAATTTTATCGCTAATCCTTAATTGAAATATTTTTATGTTCTTTAAATATATTCTCTCTATACCTTCCCCTTCCCCGTCAGCCTTTTATGCTGACTCCCGGGAGAGTTCCTTAATTTTTTTTTTTTTCCTGGCTTGGTAATTCATTTCTCAGCTGTATTTATCCCATCTGTTATGTTTTTCATACTTAATGTTACCACATAGTATGATTTCATATTTTTAATATGTTCTCTCTTTTCTTATATTGGCATAGATGTTAATACAGATGATAACTTAGGATTCTTCCAGAAATTCTGTTTTGTTAGTAATACCATGCAGTTTGTTATTTCTCTTCTAAGAATGTCTGGCTCTTTGGGCCTCACAACTCATGTTCCCTTGAAGCATATTAAGCCATTTTGGCGATGAGATGAGAGGGGGAATGAGCCCCCCCAGGACAGAGAACCCACTCACCACAGCACCATTTGTTACCCATTCTTGTTTGCTGATGTTCCATCAGGCATGTAGGCTACTTGGGGATTCACCTTCACACTCTTGGAAGTAAACAATATTGAGAAGAAACATTTTTCTTTGTATGGTGTATGCCTGGGGTGGGGGGAGGCAGGACATAGAGGAAGAAGTGGTTGAGGGAATGCTGTGCTCAGTACCAGCCCTGCAGTGTGGTTATTGACAAACGTAATGGAGTTCTTACTGTGAACACTTGGCGACAGTTTGTGATGAGGTGCTTTGGACTCGTTCTGGTTTTCACCTCTTTTGCTTATGTACTTGGTGGGCCCCGTCAATCAGGGAACTCATGGATTTCTCTTGAATTTTTTTCCTGAGTTATTTTGATCATCTCTTCTTCCGTTTTCTTGGTTCTCTCTTTCCAGAGATCCTATTATCTGGTTGAACAGGTCTAATTTTAATCCTTTTTCCTCCTTTTCCTTTTCGTATTTTTGCTATCCTTGCTGGGAAACTACTTGAGTTCTATCTTCTAACTTTTCTAATTAATATTCAAAATAAACTTTTACTGAAGGACAGAATGTACATGGAAAGTGTACATATCCCAAGTTCAGAGCACGCTGAATTTTTACAAGGCGACATCCCTTTAAGCACCATCCAGGTGAAGAAGTGGAGCATAACCTGCACCCTTGCTGCCTCCCAATCACAACTTCCTCCCCACAGTCTGTACTGACTTTCAACACCTCGTTTAATTTTGTCTGCTTTTGAACTTGGTGTGAATGACATGTAGACTCCATGTCTGGTGTCTTTCTCTTAGTATCCTGTTCAGCTCCATCCACGTTGCTGCACCTCTGGTTGTTCACACTGTATCATTACCGTGTAGTGTTCCATTCTGCTGTCGATGGACTTGGGGGTTGTCTCTGATTTGGGACTATTACAAATACTTTTGCTATGAACATCCTCGAACACGTCATCAGTGTCTATGTACACACCTCTGTGGGGTATACACCTGGGAGTTAGAAGCTGAATCGGGACATGCTTATGTTTACCTTTAGAATGTGTTGCCAGTTTTCCTGCGGGTCAGGAATTTGGGAGCAGCTTGGCTGAGCGATTCTGGCCAGAGTCTTTCACGGGGTAGTAGTAAGAATGCCAGCAGGGACCACAGTCATCTGAAGGCCCTCTTCCCAAATGACTCACTCACATGGCTGTTGGCAGGAAGCCTCAGTTCCTCATCATGAAACTGCCTGGATAGCTGCATGACATGGCAGACATGGCTCCCCCAGAGTACGTGATCCAAGAGAATTAGCAGTCCTTTTAATTTTAGTCATTCTGGTGGATATACAGTGATATATTATTGTGGTTTTAGTTTGCATTTCCTTGAAGACTAATGAGATGAAGTACCTTTTCATCTATCGAGTAGCTTTTAAATACTTTTGCTATCCTAGTTTTAATTTCCAGTAGTTCCTTTTTATTTTTGGAATATTCATTTCTGCTGGCATCCTGTTTTTGTTTTTTGTTTCCCATGGACATAATATTTCTTTTTACATCTCTCATGATATTAAGGGTAATCCCTCCCCCACCCCCAGGGTTTTTCATTTCTCTGCACAGTTTCTGTTTTTTCTGAGTTCCTTCTTTTCCTCCTTGTTGTCTGCTTTTGATATTAGGGGTTTTCCTTAGATATCTCTGAGCCTTTGGCTATCTGTTTAAAGAACCAGCTTCTAAAAAAAGGCTAATTGAAGAAATGGGATTGTGTGCAAGGTGCTGAATGACCATGGACTTCACTGTAGGGCCTCCTGGTTGGGATGTTTCACTATGAACTCTCAGTCTCAGCATCTGTACATTTACATCTTTCTCCCCCCTCATGAATTATCAGATTGCCCAGAGCATACTCTTTTGTCTACCACCTGTAAGGTGGAAGTCTAGGAGTCTCAACATTTAGTATACAAACTTTGATTTTTAGTATTATATTTGTACTCTCAAATATCTTTGCGTGGGAGCCCCCCAGTCACAAGACATTCCTTGTTACCATTTCTAGATAATACACCCCAGTCAACCACTGGGATGGGGAGGAGCAGTCGGGAGGTGGGCAGACTGTTGGGAGAGGATCAGTGCTCAGACTGTCTCTTAGTAGTGCCAGAAAAACCTGGCACTGCTAATCCTACAGCCCCTTGACAAGTGGAACGTTCATCAGTTTGCTTCTCAGATTTCACCATTGCAGGTTTTGTATTTAGTTTTCTCAGATATGCCAAGTTTAGTTAGCACTCTATTCCTGTTCTCCACCTCAGAGAAATTTTTACAGTCATCATCTCTTCCTTATCTTTGTGGGTTTATGCCTTTAAAAAAGTCTTTTAATGCCATTCTTACAAGGTTTTAGGAGAGAACAGAGGAGGTAAGTACATGTGCTCAATCTACCATCTTTGGCAATATTGTTTAAAAGTGTGTGTGTGTTTTAAGAAGACTTAAAGGTGTGGATTCAAACGATTTTTTGTCCGTTGATTATATCAGGTTACCTCTACAAGCATTCAGAAATTTTATTTAAGTCATTGTACCTTCTGTTATCCTCAAACAGTATTCTTTTACTCAAAATAAAATAGACTTTGTAACCAAGTGCTATACTATTCCATGAACCTATTTCCTGTTTCCCTATTTTGGTCAGTTTTGTCTTGTCCCGGTTCTCACCCAGTCATAGTAACCACTAGCATCTCTTAAAGGCTCATTCTTCGTTTCCTTGCAAATTATGTTTTAGTCATTGACGTGCTGTTCTCTGTAATCTGCTGGGGCGGTGGTGGTGAAGGCAGCAAGGAGAAGCATGCTTGGTCTCAAGAATCTGGCTACAGAAATTTAATGTTCTGCTAATTTCTGCAACTACCCCATTTCTAGCAGGATAAATTTCCTACGAATGTCATCACAGAAGGATCTTTCCTGTTGTTCTTGATGATCAGATTATATGTTTGACATAGATCTTGTTTTACCCAGATTTTCTAATTATGCTTCTTGGCGTTTCAAATGATATAACTTTCCAGGAATGGGCTCATATGATTCAGAAGGCTAAGAAACAAATATTATCATGCCACTGTAGTTATTTGATGGACTAATTTGGTTACTTGGACCTATTTAAAAGAATCAGTCATAGATATTGAAATATAATTCTTAATTTTGTAGTCCTGTGTTAGACTTTTCAGTTGAGCTATGGTATTACTGTGGTAAAAGAGTTGGTGCCAAGAGGTCGTGTTAACTTTTAATCTTGAAAGTGCTAAGGGATTGGGTTCTCTGTAGCTGAGAGCCACTTGGAGAGTTAGCAGCACACCTAGAATCATCTGTGGTCATCTTGAATATCAACCGTTGGGATATTTTAAGGGAAGTGGGTATTGTGGGCAAAGTGAACAATAAGTGACAGTTAGCTTTCTGAATTATTTGTCCCTTTGGCTTGAACTCAGGCTAAATATTTAACATATAAATAATCATCACAGCTTGAATGATGATCAATGCCTTTATTTTAGAAGAAAAGAGATACTTCTCAAGGTAAGGATAGAGCCACCAGGGCCTCCAAATTTGAAGTGATCACATTAATGTGTTTAGAATGATAGATTCACTGAATTGAATGAATAGGTATTTTAAATCTCTTCTCTCCTTTGATATCTATTAAAATAATACTTTGTGAAATTGGTATGATTATATCTATTTTACTGGTATGAAAACGGATTTTCAGAGAGACTAAGAAATCTGCCCAGGAGTATGTAACTCGGTTGACAAGAGTTGGAATTTTGACCTAGATCACTCCTAGATCTAAAACACAGAGTGCCACCCAGTCAAGATAAATTAGTAGAAGTTGACGGGCTGGTGGTTCATCCTGTTTATCAGTTTGCAGAGGATTGTTTCTGAGTATTGATCATAAGAAATATTTACGTGTTCTCTCCTAATGAGTTTCTCTTTATGAAGTCTGCTGTTGTGTAGCTAAAGCCTTTGGAATTAAGTCCTGTTTCCTTCCACTGTCTCTCCCCCTTCGCCTATTCCCCCCACCTCCCTCACCCTTTAATTTCTTTTTTATTATTATTATTATATTATGTTAGTCACCATACAGTACATCCCTGGTTTTTGATGTAAAGTTCGATGATTCATTAGTTGCGTATAACACTCAGTGCACCATGCAATATGTGCCCTCCTTACTACCCATCACCAGTCTATCCCATTCCCCCACCCCCCTCCGCTCTGAAGCCCTCAGTTTGTTTCTCAACCTTTAATTTCTTTCCACCCTTCTCAGCTCACCCCATCCTTCTTGCCCCTTCCAGCAATACCTGCTGGTTTGGCTAGACTTTACCAGAGTAAGTAGGTACTTAAATGTGAATGCACCAAATTGCACCAACCAAAGTTGACTAATGAAAGAGAATTTTCTCAAACTTATTTAAAATGAGAGATATGAGATAATAAGTAGTCTCAGCTCACGGGCTGCAGGAAAGCTTAAAGGTGACTTCTTGCAGCTTGCTTTGAGTATCCTTGCCCTCAGACTAGGTCACAGTCTCTTGAGAGATGCTTTCGGAGAACATTTCTCATGGCACTCATCACCATAAAAAATGGAATAATTCATTGTATAATGAATGGTTTAGTATCTGTCTCCTCCACTAGAAATGAAACTTTATGCAAGCTGACCAGGTCAGTCTCACCTACTTACTGGTCATGCCTCGGTCAGCTTAGTGGCTCCACCTAGTGGGCACCGATGTTGGATGGATGGGTGAATGGATGGCGAAGGGTGGACAGAGTAAATGAATGAATGAAAAGGTACTAGTCTTTTGATTGCATTTCTTCTGCTTTTGTTTGGACTATTGCAGAAGCCTCCTCCCTGTCACGGTCTCAGAGCTATCATCTGCACTGTTCCACCCCCCTAAGTTTATCTCCAAAGGAGATCTTATCTTATTCCTTTGCACCTTCAGAAACCTGTGACTTCCCACTGCTGTTTGTTAGTGAGGCACCTCAGAGTCGAGTTCCAGCCAGCCTTTCTGGTCTTCTTTTCTCTAATTCCCCCCTTGTACTCTACACACCAGCTACAGTGCATTATTCACCACTGCCTGTCACTCCTGTGTCATTTCACACCTTTCTAAATTTACGTATGCAGACAGTTCTCATTGCAGCATCCTTTCTCCCTTGCTTGGCAGACTTCTGCTTATCCTTCAGGACTCGCCTGAGATATCTAGTCTGTGAAACCCACCCCAGCCAGAATGGATCCCTCCTTCCTTTGTGTTCATGGATGATTTTATGCTTACAGGTTACACATAACATTTATTACTTGGTTTTGTAATTAATTACCTAATTGACCACTCTCTTAACTTAAGAGCAGGCTCTTCTCTTTCATGGCCCCCTCAGTGTACAGCATCTGGGAGACAGCGTGGAGTAGTGAAATGAGTGTTCTTTAATACCAGAGAGATCTGGCTGTGATTGAAATTTTGGTCTGCCACATGCTAAGTTACTTGAATTATTCTTTTGTATTAATGCCCTTTCTTTTCTTTTCCTTCCCCCCCCCCCCGCCCCACCTCTCTCTCTCTCTCGGTAAGTCACCTCAAATCTGTTACTCAGAAAAATATAAACATTGAATTTCAAATTTGAGTTCAATGGTATTTTTTAAAGGATTGAAATATGGATTTATAAAATCATTTCCAGCATCTTCCCTAGAGAGAAATATATAATCTATTCATTCTTGCTTTCTCAAAATATCTCTTTTCCCAACAATGTCACAGTCATCCCATCAGTTCAGTATTTGGGTGTGTAATGCTATGTGTGCGACATCGTCTGTTAGGACCCAGTGAGCACACACCATTCTTGTCCCAGGCACTGTGTGCCACCTCGATGTCACTTTAGTCCTCAGAATAATCCTGTACAGTGGGAACTATCCTCTCCTTGGAGGACACAGGCTCAGAAACCTTGAGCACCATTTTCTGTAATGTGATGAAAGAAAATCGTGATGTTAGAAGATAAGTGTGAAAAGGAAGTGGCTTCTGTTGCCTCACTTATGCGTTTGACATTGTCCCAGGAGCGATTAGGAAATGAAATAGCTACTCGCTGTAATCAAGATATTAGTAATGTTTGAAGCCCAGTGTCTTCAGAATCAAATAAAATGGAATGCAGAGTTTCTTACCTTGGAGATTGTGGGTTAGTTGTGAAAAGACACGCTGGCTTTTCACACTGCAGGGATTGCATTCGCAGTTTCAGTCATCAGAGCGTCTTTCCAGGGGACACATTGAATGTATCCTGTTTGAAAGGGTCTGTAGTCTATCATCAGAGGGTTATGGAAGGCCATGTGACCAGTGATTTTATATGTGAACGTGAGGACAGTGGTATGGTTAACCTAACACACTTTTCTCAACCTTGGTCAGCACTTTCAGTTGCATACTTCTTGGCTGGGGGGGAGAGGGGGGGCTCTGCTGAGCATTGCGGGGGTGTTAGGCAATATCCCTGGGCTCCACCCACTAGATGCCAGTGGCAACCCCACCCCCAGTCATGACAGCCATTGCCAGATGACACTTGGAGGGTGGGGAGACAAAATTGCCCCCAGTGGAGGGCCACTGCCCTAAAGTGAGCTTTTACAGCACTGATTTCCTCTGTGTTGAGATCCCATAATGTGCATGGTGCTGGGTGGTAAGTAGAACCTTGAAAAGAGCCCACACCCTTGAGTTACTGATGGCCTGTGAAGCTTGTTGAGATCTTTTGACTAGGTAGAATGTTTCTAGTAGTTGACTGAAATAGCTTTGGTTGAGGCTATTAGTAAAAATTTGTTTCAAAGAAGTTTAACATCTGTTTTCATTTCTGCTTTTGTAAGTTGCTTTGCTACTCAATTCCTTTATTTTAGATATTTCCTCTTAGAACTTAAAACATTTGAGTATATGTCAAAATTTCCAGTTTAATGGGATATATGTTTTATTTGAGAAGAAATAAAACTATTAATAACTTTAACTTAAGATAGGACAGTGGAAAGTTTAATGATGTTAAGTCAGGCTGAGATGACAGCAGTGTAGATAATAGTGAAGGGAACTAGAAGTCTGGTATATTCAAGATTCACTTCCTGTTCTTGTTTATCATTGGAAAGTTGCACCTTATGAAAGATTTGAGATTCAGATCATTGCATTATTCTAAGAAAAAAAGTTCAAAATGCTAACCACGTCTTGGTAACCATAGCAAAATATATAGCACACAAAAATAATCTCATACCTATCTTAGGGTTGAATTTTTTTGTGTATGATCTATGTTGAGTTCTGAAGTATCTAATGTGCTTTTGTTATCTGAGGTCAAAGGGATAAAGGCTTTCTCGGTTATGAGAACACAGGCATGCCTGTTAGTTGAAGTAATAGAACCGACTCCAGCTTATCAAGCAGAGAAAGAGTTTATTAGTAAAGCAGTTCAGAGAATATTTGGGAGGGCAGTGAACCAGTCAAGGATGCAACAAAACCAGAATAACACTCAAAGTTATCCCTCCCCTAAACGGATATTATTTGTTTACTTAATGGTTAATGTTGGCTTATGGAACCTAAGGTTCATGAGGACAACTTAGTCTGTATTATTTTCAACTCTCATCCTGATGCCTGGAACAGTGCTTCCTTCATAGTAAGCCCTTAATAACTATTTGTTGTGTAAGTAAATTACTACATCAAGGATATGTTTGTTAATATTAGCAACAACTTGGAGAAAAAATACAGAGTAGCATTATGAAATGTTAATATTATGCATTCTATTTGGAGATCTTTTCCATAGCAGAATTTACTCTTTCTGCTAAGGAATCTTGATAAATATGTATTGGATAACTGTTTTGTACCATAGAGCCTTGTTTTACATATGTTCCTGGTTTAGATGAACATCCACAGCAGTCTTAGTATTACTCTGTCCGTGAGAAAGCAGAGGTTCTTAGAATTGATTGAGTCACTAGGGTCATGCCTGCGTATTTAACAGGCAGAGCCTAGACTGAAATTCATGCCTGTCTGACTCTTAGCTCAGACATTTCCTTTTGTGTAACACAGCCTTAACGCTCCTTTTTTTTTTTTTAAGGTAAAAAATGTAGTGAATGGTCCTCTGTTTATTGTACTAGAAAGTAATTTGAGTGTATAAACTCACCAGACTGGGGCTTCCTAGATACATTTTTAACTGCCATGTTGCAGATGTTTATAAAAGTAGATGTTAGTGTCTAAAGACAACTTTTAGGTTGTATTCAGATTTTGCTGCTAAAATGAGAAGTACGAAATAAGCACATGTTGCAAGAAGGAAAATGCCCCATGGAACAGTATCTGAAAAAGCACCAACTATATGCCACTGTAGTTATTTGGCTATTAATTTTCATTTTAACTTAATGGAAGAAACTGCGCTATTCCTTTTCAGAGCTCCCAAATGCTGCCACTGTGTCTAAGACTTTAAAGAATTTTTTGAAGTAGCTCAGCTTATAGAAAAATCACAGGAAGTGGACAAAAAAACTTGCACAGACTCTAAACCCAGGCACCCTAATTATTAACATCTTTCACATTTGCCTTGTTGTTTTCTATGTACATATGGTACTTTTTCCGAATCATTTGAGAGCAAGCTGTAGATATAATGCCCCTTTACCCCTAAATACATCAGTATATATTAGTTTATTCATATTTGGCAATTGTCCCAATAATGTCCTATTTTATAGCAAAAAGGAAAAAAAATCTCATCTGTGGTCCAATCCATTATTATATCATGCATTTGTTGTTATGTCCCTTAACTCTTTAATCTGGAACAGTTCTCATTCTGCCCTTGTCTTTTATGCGCTTGACACTTTAAAGAGTATAAGCCAGTTACTTTAAAGAAGATGGACGTTATTTTAATAATATGGTAAAGTTAAGGGTTTTTAAAGATTATTTTATTTTTTAAGATTTATGTGAGAGAGAGAGAGAGCAAGAGAGCACACACGCACGATGTGGGGGGAGGGGGAGGGAGAAGCAGACTCCCTACTGAGCAGGGAGCCTGACACGGGGCTCAATCCCAGGACTCTGCGATCATAACCTGAGCCAAAGGTAGACGCTTAACTGACTGAGCCGCCTAGGCACCCCAAGATTATTTATTTTAGAGAGAGAGAAAAAGCATGTGCACATGTGGGCATGCGTGAGTGGGGGGGGGGCAGAGCAAGAGGGAGAGAATCTCAAGCAGACTCCCCACTGAGTGCGGAACCTGCCACGGGGCTCCATCTCAGGGCCCTGAGATCATGACCCAGAGATCGTGACCTTAGCGAAAATCAAGAGTCGGATGCTTAATTGATTGAGCCACTCAGGCACCCCTTTTGTTTCTTTTTTTTTTTTAATTAAACACTCCTTCCTCCCTTTTGGTAGAGTATTTTTGTATTTTTTGTGGTATGATGGATACATTTAGATTGGCTTGCTCATTATCTTTCCCACAGTCCTCGTCATGTACCTCCACATAAAGCAGAGGGTGGAAAGCTGAATACTTTATTTCTTAAGCCCCCTTGCATCCAGTGTTCGGAATATGATTTAGGCTTCACCAGTCAGAAGAACTTATATGGTGCTGAGTTCAGTGTGAGCCAAGGTGGTAGCGTATGAAATACCAATTTTGTGGTCTAGTTCTACAGACCCAACAGGACTCTAGAGGTTCTAGTTCACACAACTTCCTGATTCCTGGATTACATTGAAATGATGTAATGACTTCCTGATTTCCCAGTATCCTGAATGTGGCAGAGGAAGCAGTCTTCCAGGTAGACCAGTTGTTCTGTGTTGTTCCTGGAGGCACAGCCTGAATCTGCCCTTCTAGCCTTTTCAGCAGTTTTATAAGTACCTAATTCTGTGTACTAAGTCTTTTTCTGCCCAAGATAACTTGAGAGCTATTCTGTTATCTATAAGTGAATCTTTGCTGACAAGACTGGTTGTCAAGAGAATTCGACTTTTACGTTCGACTTCAAGTATGTATATACAAAGCAGTATACCTGAATTTGAAAGACTTCCATTTGAACTGGAGCATGGTGTAAGGAAAAGGAAGGAGCCTTTGTGTTGGGAGGTCAGTGGAGCATTATGTATGTGCATGTGTGTATGTTTATGAAACCCTGACAGTCTTTTCATGTGGATTTCTGTGTATCCTGTTCTTTGTTGGTGACTTTGTCACTGAAAGCCATCTTTTACTAGGACTTCTTGAAGGTCGGTTGAGACTTTTCTCCCATGTGATCTTAAAATATGAATGTGGCCATGTGTCCCATTCCTGTCCTCTCATATAATTTGGGTCGTGCAGCTAACTAATGAGAGACAGACTTTGAGCCACGTGATATGCACTGCCATCTCTCTCTCAATCCTTTTTGAGTTTGTCCCTGAATTTCTGCTTCTACCCCTCATGTGTAAGAAGAGTATGGGAATGTGTTGGAGACTATACTTAGCAGTTTTTAAAATGTATTACAGAAAAATTTCAAACACAACACAAATGCAGAGAGAATACTATAATGATTACCATGTAGTCATCACCTTATCAGCTTTTTGCCAAACACACAAACTTCAAATAATTTGACAACTGGATCCCTAATGGGATACTTTTTTTTTTCTTTCCATCTACCACTTTACCATTTGCTTCCTCAGTTCTGCATGGCCAAGACCTACAGCATCTTTCAGCCCTGCCCCTGCCTCTGATTGACTGGTTTCTCCCTGGGTCTCTCCAGAGACCCAAGTGTGTGGGTACAGGTACAGTCAGGCCATGTCCCAGGTTGAGCGCTTACCAGGTTGTGGGACTAAAAATGGGTATGCTTTGATTTCTTGTTGTGAGTGTTAGGTCTATGGGTCTGTTTTGTTGATGCCTTCTTCTTAACAGCTATTCTTCAGGTAAAGCTAATAACACTCAAATTCATGACCTCTCCTTGCTTTTGATCCCTTAATAGGGAAAAGAGTCAGTAATACACAAGATGGCACTTGTGATACTTTCACTGCTCTCTTGAACTGCAATATGTATATGGTAAACCAATGCGTAATCTAATTGGCATTTATTTTTTAAACCCAACTGCAGGCAGTAGCCCCATATATTCTCACTATATATGTTAAAACAAAAAACCGATGTTTCGCTATAGGACATGAGGGGAAAATTATAGAGCTGCCATCCTCCAGCAGTAAGAACACATTGCGATGTTACCATTTTTAGAGCTCCATTAAAACCTTTGGTAGCCTCCTTGTAGTTTCATTCTGACACACTCTTTTCTTCTCAAAACCTGCATGGGAAAAGTCATTCTTACTAGTATAGAAATCAGAAATAAATGTTCTCACACTCTGAGAAAACTCATAAAAGCCAATCAAACGCTATTTGAATTCTTGGTTTGGATCAATTGTGGGATGTGCCATGTAGGACAGAAGAGTAATGGGCCCATGAGTGGCTTGCCATTTAGTTGATTAGGCAAGATATCTAAAAAAACATTATTAGCAGCCAGAAGCCACGTAGTAGGTATGCAATAAAGAGAAAAAGAAGGTCTTTAAAACTTTTGAGGAAGATAAACTATTGAAAAATAAGATCATGTGTTTTCCCACATGTGCTACCCTCCCATACAGTCCCTTCTTTCTAACAGCTGTGTCGTGGCAGAGATTTCTGTAAGGTAGAGCAGTCTGGTGTGTATTATCAGGGAGACATTAAATAACTGTATCTACCGTATGTTGCTTCTTGTATGCAGAAGGAAGAGGGAAAGCTGGGGGCACTCCTTATACTCACAGTAGAAAGCTAGTTTTTTGCTTTGTTTTGTTCTGTTTTTAAGAAATCTTGACTGATTTCATTGTCATTCCAGGTTCCAGTTTAGTGTATTTTTCATGATTAATATTCCAGTACAAAGCACATATTAATTACCTATTGCTGCCAAACAAGTTATGACCGGCAATAATAAAACCCCTTATCCATCGTACTCTAATATTACAAATCATATAGTAGTAACGTCAGCTAATATTGGGTTAACTGTAGTCAACATATATCTTCTGAGCATTACCGATGTGCGAGGTGCTGTGCTTGGAGTTACTCAGAATAGAAAGAAGTAAAAGTCAGGATCTCTGCCCCAGAGGAGCTTGTGTTTCAGGTGAGGGATGTAAGAGTGAATGCATGGGAAGTAATCGACCATGGGCTGTGTGATGTTGGCCAGGAGTTTACACATTATCTCATGCTATTGTTTCATTGATAAGAAAACTGAAATCTATAAAGGCAAAAGACTGGACAGAGGTGGTACAGCTGATTAGCAGTCAGACCAGAACTGTGTGTTTTCTTTTATTCTAAGATAGTACACATCTAAAGTTAAAACTATGTAGCATTGACTATATAAGATCCAAATAAGTTGAGAAAAGGAAGATGATGGGTGGCTGTGAGTGGTCAAAGAAGAATTTAAGGACGAGGTATGATTGGGATATGAGTGTAAAGAATCAATAGAGGAAGCAGAATAATCCAATTATTGGGAACCAAATATTCGTTATGTTCGTGGTACAGAAACAAAACCAACTAGACTAACTCAAAAGGTACATGTTGGGCAATAGAGGGAAATTAGGTTGCAGGGGCTTGAAAGTATGGGAGAGGAACGTGGACTTTGTGTGGTAGATCATGGGGAACTATTCTCAATCCTGGAGCATGAAATGACACAATGAAAGTGGGATTAAGGAAGATTATGTTTGTTTGCCAGGAGAACTGGATAGTGTCTGCATTTTTCTTTTCTTACGTTCTGTTTATTGGTCTGTTTCATTCTAAGTAGATTAAATGCTGCATTAGTCAGAAGGCTGGCTTATGTTGTAGCCACAAATTAACCCTGAAATCTCAGTGGCTAAATATATTAGTGTATTTCTTATTTGTGCTACTTGGCCAACATGAGTGGTTGGGGTAAAAGGTGGGGAGTTCTCCACTTACTCATTCAAGGATCCAGGCTCACAAAGGTTCCCACCATCTAGAACATCTCTGGTCACTGTGACAGGAGACAAGAGAGGAGTGGAATATCTCTCACTGCTCTCTAACACTTCAGCCTGGAAGTGACATATGTCACTTTTGCCCCCAGCCCATTGGTCAGATGTAGTCACATATGCCCCTAAGGGAATTTGAGGATATTTGGTGAACAGTGTCTCTTTCAAGGCTCTCTGAGGAGCTGGACCATAATTCTACTTGTTTAAGACAAATAGTATAGTGATTAAGATTAATGTGCAGACCCTGGAATTGGACTGGCTCCCCCACTTACAGCCGTTTGGGCAATTTACTGTTTCTCTGGGTTATCATTTCCTTGTCTGTAAAACAGGGGTAGTAATGGGACGAGCCTCACAGAAGTATTATGAGGCTTGAACAAGATTATATGTGTGTGTGTGTGTGTGTGCATGTGTGTATAGTGCTTCTCTAGAGGGATTATATATATGTATATATGTATATATATTGCTCCAAGCATTATGCCATGTTACTGTTAGCAAGTATTTGTGTTGATCTTGTTAGTACCATGCTGGCTTCCAGTATGATATCTGGAAGGAAGGCTGGTCTCTTGACAGTAGTTGAGGAGCCGGGGGAAAGACATCCTTGCACTCTGAGTCAGCCTCCAGGCACTGGGGTCCGATGGGGTGGATTTTATGCCTGGTTCCACCTCTGCATGTGGCCTGGCACTCAAGGTCCCTCATCAGCCAAATTGAAATAATAATTATCCCTGCTCTTAAGGCAGGGAGGATTAAGTGAAATGATGCCCGTCAAGTGCTTGGAAAAGTGGCACAGAGGAAGCAGTCAATAAATGTCCTTCTTAGCTAATTGAGCTTTTATTTTAAAAGAAATTTGGGGATTATCGTTTACGTGATCATTTTTTCAGAGTTTGGTATAAAACAGACTTGCATTGGCGGCATTTCTCATGAGTGCGTTTAGTCCATGCTGGATGCAGAATAGGCTGCGTTGTCGCTAGAGCAGCTTTTCATTTTTCATTCTGACCTGAGTAGTCAATAAGGACATGTTTTTAGCTTTGCAAAGAATAACAAATTACAATGGGCTAAAGAGTACCAAAATAGACCATTTTGAGAGCTAATTTAAGGTCAGTGCTTCCCCTTTTAAAATTGCCCGGTATTTTTTACTGATTGGTAAAAGTCACTGTCCTTGCCTCTTGAAATATAAAATTATTTCCAAGGAGAACATACTCTGTATCTAGATTTAAATTGACTTGTTGGGTAATTAGCTTTATTTTTTACTATTCCTAAATTGCAGGGTCTTAGCAGATCACAGTCTTCAATTACACATATGCTCTTGTATATACGCTTTAGTATATGTAATTAAGCATTTACGGTGCATCTTTTCATTGAGAAGTTAAGAACTTCACAGATATTTTAGCAGGGCTTTAGAGTTTTGTTAGGTTATGGTACAAAACAGGTGCTATTTGATTAGATGGATATTTGAGAACTTCTTGTGTGCCGGGCTTTGTACCATGTGCTGTGCACAGAAGCAGATGACATCCGTGTCTTCATGGAACTCACAGGCCAGTCAAGTTTATAATCTACCTACTGCTGGCTTTTTGTCCTGTTTAAGGATTAGATGGTCTGCTGGCATATAATGCAACAGTTTAAGCCTTCTAATACTTTTTCAGGGTCTATGTGGATACAGTTCTGTCTACTCTATGGCTAGGACAGAGAGTTAGGGTTACATTCCTGATGCTGCCTCTAATTTATCAGGTCCCTCTTCGGAACTTCGGTTTCTTAATAAAGCATGGGTGATATTATGTGTTTGTCCTGTTTCACAGGAATGTGGAAAGGAAGACATTACATAAAGTATGGACTATTGTGTAAATTATTGAGTTTGTCACATATACCTAATATTTCTAACATCTAACATTTACTATTCTGTATTCTCTGTACTATTTTATACTATCATTGAAGAGTTGATGCATTTATACTGATTCAAACTAAATAGCTTTGAGGGTTTTTTTTTTAATTAACCAAATATCCTTTTAGAAAAAAAATAAAATTATGGAGAGGTAGATATGATTAGCTGCTATATAACTGTCAGCTTTCCTAGATAAGTTTTTCTGGCTCACGATTATTAATAATGTATCACCTGATACATATAGAAAATACAGGGTTTGTGATTTTCAAACAGTGTGTTGTATATAAGTCTACCCTTTTGTTCTGTAACAGAATACAAAGATTATAGGACACTGTCCCTGTTCTCCAAGTTTAGCTACTCCATGAGGGAAGTAAATGCAAAGCCAACTAATAATCCGCGACAGTTTAAGGGTGCCCAGAGTCCATGTGTAAACCATGACTTCATGAATGAAGTAGGTAGTAGGGGCCTTTTGAAGGAGAGTGAATAGCTGAGTTAGACTGGAGTACAGACATTTTTTTTTAATTAGTTGACTACTGATTGGAGAAAATCATTTATATGGATTTGTGGTACAGTGGAGGTAGGAGGCAGAAAACTGTTAAACAGATAAAAGAATGTGTTATTCCTTTGCCAGGTGACATAGATATTTACTTTTGTGTTTGAAGGATCTTAAGATCCTGAGCACAGAGAGGACTTTCTCATCTGCGGTGAAGCAGCATGTTGGCTCATACGTAAGCTAGTCTGTGCTCCAGTGTTGTCATCGAACTCATGCACCACAGAGATGCCCTGAAGTTACGGTGGCCTCTTTCTGATTTTCCTTTAGTAGCTTTCATTACAGTGTTTCTTTTGGGATCTAACGCAAATGACTATGTAAGTGCCACCCTGCATAACATGTAGTCTTCGGCCCTTTCTTCTCCTTTGCTTGGGGGGTTTTATATAGAGTGAAGGGAAAGGCCCTAAGATCCTGACTTCCATCTGTGTAGTCTCACCTGTCTCCATCAAAGATCTGTTGAAAAGATCAGTACCTTTTTTTGGTCATTGGCCTCAAGGTCAGGTAGCTCTTTGTGAAATTCACATAATACAAATCTGAAAGTACTCAGTAAATGGTGTTGACTTAACCATAAAGTTTAATTTTCTTACAGGGTACAAGTTGGAAATGAGTAGGTTAAGAATTCGAAAGAAAAGATTTCCAGGATATAAAGCCTAAAAAAAATTTAAAGTATGACTCATGATATAGTGCTTCATTTCTTTCTGTTCCATTATCAAAATCGGTATTATTGCTAACATAGATACTGTATTGAGGTAATTTGGGGATTTAGTAAAACAAATTTGAGCTGACAGACAGGGTGACTACTTGCAAAGGTCATACTATTCATGCTAAGGTATTTATGTGAGCAAATGTATAATGTTGCAAAGAATCTCGGGAACTCTTTCAGTTTATAATTTTGCATTTTTCCACCTATCTTATTTAGGCAAACAGCAACTATACCTGCTGCTGCTCATCCTCTTTGCCCTTTCTGGTAACCCAGACCATTGAAATACAGATCAGGGTACTACCAACCTATGAATAAAAAAGAAATGATCCCCAGACACCCAAGAAAAGCCAAGCATATTTGCAATTTTTTTTTAATTCCCAAGCAGAATTCAGCAAGTGGACCCTCCTACCAGTGGGTACCTCCACATAAAATCCTTGTCATATGCCTAACTGGTGGGCCCTTAAATACTCTGCTGGCTGCCTGGGAAAGAGCTCAGTGTTTTCATTGCCTCTGTCACCATTATTACTTATAACGTTATCATCCAAATCTATTTCTAATTCTATTCTCCCTCTAAGTAGGCATTGAAAGAAGTACTCTTAATTTTGTAGTATCCTGCTCTTTATTCCAACAGAGTCGTTGAAACAGAATATTTATGACTCAGAACAAAACAAAATGCTGATGTTATTTAGGAGATGAAAGTCTGAAATTGAAAAAAGTATGGATTAAAGAAATATGTTACCAAAAATAAAGAAACTTGTTACAATATTGACATTTTTACAAGGGCAATATACAATCATACAGTCTTTTCTTTTGCCAAATTATTGGCAGGAAATACTGATGTTGTAATTTTTAATTTTTTATTAAAATTTTAAAAAGATTTTTTTATAAAACTTTTTACACTGAGAGTTATTAAAATACCCTCCCTTTTGGTGTAGCATTTCATTTACAAATTAGAACTTTGCTTTATGTTATTTTCTTGAGTGTAAAAATAATATATATCAGTTTTCTTCCAAGTTGGAGGTGGGAGCTCATGCCCAATGAAAGGAATTTACAGGAATCCTACTTGGAAGTTGAACAATCATTTTGCTTTATAAGAAAAGTCCGGCAAAGTTTGTCATAAAATCTACTTTGCTATAATTCCAAGATTTAATTCCTTTTCACTTTCCGTTTAACGACTTGGAATGTATCATTGTTTGAGTTTCTGTCATTTCACGTGAGTTTTCTTCAGGGGCTGACCTCACGGCACTGGAAATTGATACACTGACCTGACGCTTCAACATCTTCATAACCTTTCTCTTATACCCTTTACATGCAAAGAAATATATAAAAGGGTCCATGCAGCAATTGAAGTTCATCAGGCATACTGTAAAGTGCAGAGAGATCTGGAATGAATGTCTTTGGCTGCATTCCAGGAGATCAGGAAAATGAAGCTTTTTAATCATGTGTTGAATAATTGCAACATGGTAAGGTGTGAAACAGAGAACAAACACAACAATTATAAAAATAATTGTGTTGAGAGCCTTTTTGTTTACACCAGATTTCTCAGTTAGTGGGTTCTGTTTGGCAGTTTTAAAGAGTTTGCAACAGATTTGAGAGTAGCAGATGAGAATGATCAGGAGAGGAAGCACATATCCTATGAAACATGCACCAAGCAGGATCCAGGGAAGAAATTTTGTTTCTTCAAAGTTTGGATATTCCATGCATGTAGTCCTTTCTTCCTCCTGCTTTGACATGGGTTTTATGAGTAGTGGGAGTGTTTGAGCAAATACTAGAATCCAGACCCCTATGCAAATGCCTTTGGCATATTTAATTCTTTTCATCTTATTGTACCGCAGAGGGTGCACCACAGCAAAGAACCGGTCAATGCTCAAGCAGGTCATGAAGTTCACACCTGCGTATGTATTGATGTAAAACACCAGAGCAGTTATCCTGCACAAGGCCTCGCCGATTCTCCAGTCAAAGCCCAGTGCGTAGTAGGCTATCCGTGTAGGCAGAGCAGTGGTAAAAAGTATATCAGAAATCACCAAGTTTGTTGAATAGAGGGTGGTAGAGTTGATTTTTTTCCTGTTTTGAATAATGACAACCAAGGCTAGCACGTTTCCTACAAGCCCAATAATGAAGACAATGCTGTAATGCAGAGGCATTAGTATCCTGGCTGTGCCGCGGTGTGCATAGAGATCACAGTCGTTTCCCTGCGAAGCCGCAGAGGCTGTAGTAAAATTGTTGTCCATTTTTGTATCCAACAGTGGTGTTCACAGTCTCTAGGAAGAACCAAGGAGAGTACTTTTAATTAAAAGCAGATTTAACTAAAAGCAATATAAACTGCCCTTTATAGACCTAACTTCTAAAATTTTAAGATTTATATAGTTTTTTAAAAATCTATGAAGTGTTGCACAGTAAAAGAAACCATCAACAAAACCTTAGAAGGGCACCCTAGTGAATGGGAGAAGGTATTTGCAAATGGTATATCCAATATGGGGTTAGTATCCAAAATATATGAGGAACTTACATGACTCAAAGCAAAAATAATCTGATTAAGAATGAGCAGAGGACCTGAACAAACATTTTTCCAAAGAAGACCTACAAATGGCCAACAGACACATGAAAAGATGCTCAGTCTCACTAATCATCAGGGAAATGCAAATCAAAACCACAGTGAGGTATCACCTCACACTGGTTGGAATGGCTAGTATCAAAAAGACAAGAAATGGCAAGTACTGATGAGGATCAGTACTTGAGGAAAGGGAACCCTTTGTGCACTGTTGGTGGGAATGCAAACTGGCACAGCCGCTGTGGAAAATAGTATGGAGGTTTCTCAAAAAGTTAAAAATAGAATTACCATATGATCCAGTAATTCCACTAATGGGAATTTACCCAAAGAGGATGAAAACATGAATTCAAAAAGATATATGTACCCCTGTGTTTATATTAGTGTTATTTACAATAGCCAAGATATGGAAGCAGCCTAAGTGTCGTCTGATAGGTGAATAGATACTACACACACACACACACACACACACACACACACTCGCACAAGAATATTAGCCATAAAAAGAATGAGATCTTGCCATTTGCAACAACATGGGTGGATCTAGTGGGCATTATGCTAAGTGAAGTAAGTCAGAGAAAGATAAATACCATATGATTTCTCCATGTGGAGTCTAAAAAAGCAAGACAAACAAAAAAATCAGAAACAGAACCATAAATACAGAGAACAAACTGGTAGTCACCAAAGGAGAAGTAGGTGGGGAGTATAAGTGAAATAGATAAAGGGGATTATTAAGAAGTACCCCCCCAAAAAAGAAAAAGAATCTGTGATATGTACTATGTTTACATATATAGTAACAAGAACAAAGAATCAGATTTGCATTTTTACTCATAATTTAGTGATTTTTGGCAAAGCCCTGGCAAAGGAAACAAAACCATCTAAATAGAGCAAATGTATTTTTGTGATAAGAGGGGATGCACTAACTTTTTAGGCAGAAATTTCCCCCCTTTTTTTCCTGAATCATTGTCTGGTTAAGAACAAAATTGTGTGCAGCACCCCACATCTCAGATGGATGTAGAACTTTGCTTTTAAATTGAATTTCAGTTGGAATTTTTTTTTTGGCCAAATGCGTATCACTGCCAGGAAATGAAATCAGTCACACATTTATTTAGTGAAATATGAATTTACCACAGTGATCTGATTTGTGTTAACCTAAAAAGTATGAGAAACAAGCTAAGGCCTTGTTAGGAACTGAAAGTTAGGTTTTCTTTTAAAAAAGAAGAAGATGGTAACCACGACAACCACGACAAAAACGACGAAAAAGAAAGAAAAAAACTTAAGCTGTTTCAGGGGGAAAGGTTAAGATTAATTCTGCAGTAGATCATTCCCCAAGTACTGCACTGACGGATGCAGCGTACATTCCTACATTTCGCAGGCTAGTAAGCATCGCACACGTGGTGTCTTGTGTTTGCTTTATCCACTTAGATGTTCATGGATCAGTGTAACCTGAGTATTTGTCATATGTCAATCTCATATAGACATTGGGTATTTCTACAGTATTCCAGTGTGTTAATGCATAATTTGCTTAGCTACGCCCTTGATGAATATTTGGATTATTTCCAATTATTTTCTTGTGATAAATAATGTTAAGATGGAATTTCAAGTCCTACGTTAAAAAGTGGAAAACCACGATAAAACTCCTTATATGGGGCTGAGCTTTGATAAAACTTCGGAAGAGCAGAACAAAAACTTCTGTGAAGTTATTTTTAGAAGAAAAATGATATTCCGATAGGACTGTCTCTGTGCACAGATCTCATCTGAAAGTCATCAAAATTAAGGGAAGATTTCAATATATCTAGCAATGATGGTTTACATTAAAAGAAAAAGACTCTGTCCCTAGCCATATCAAAGCACCGACGACTCCTCTGACTGCTAACTTAGTTCTAACACTCAAACTGTGAAACTAACAGACAGTGGGGGTTGTCAGGGGATGAGGTTATAATGTTATAGGTGTGCATTACATACAGGGTTGATAGGTTAATTGTTAAAATATGGAAATACAACCTAAAGAAAAGCGAACAAGAATGAAAGTGGTACTTTCTGTTAAACAAGAAAAGATGGGAAAGGAGATTATGAGAAAGAAATTTAAATGGATTGAACTCACCTGTTAAAAGAGACTATCAGTTTGGATTTGTGTAAAAAAAAAAAAAACAACCCAACTGTATGCCGCTTAGAAGAGACACAGCTGAAAAAGTGACTCAGAAAGGTTGAAAATAAAGGCATGAGAAAACACAGATCAGTCAAATCCCAACCAGTGGAAAGCCAAAGTAGCAATACTAACATCAGAAAAAATAGACTTCAAGGCAAATTCAATATCAAGAGAGATGAAGAGGGTCACAGCAGAAGTTAAAAAGAGCAGTTCACAAAGGACATAAAGATCTTGAATTATGCATGTAACAGCAAAATTTAAAGGACAAATTGGCAAATCCACAACCGTAATGGGAGATTTTAGCACATCTTTATTAGAATATGCCAGATAAAAAAGAGGTTAGAGACTTGAAAGATTTACCCAATGTGACTTTGCAGAATTTGTGCTGAAGGTACACGAGCATTTTTGCAAATTTGACTGTGTACAAGGTCATCAGAGGACCTCAGAACATTCAGAAAACTGTTAACCTAGCAGCTAATATGCCAGTGCCTACGGGGCAACTAAATTAGAAATTAACAATAGAAAGATAAAGGATACATTTGGAATCTAAAAAAATATGCTTCTAAGAGACTCATGGGTTAAGAAATCACAGTGGGAATTTTGAAGTACTTAGAACAAAATGACAAAAGTACTCTATGCCAAACTATGGGATGCAGCTGAAGTGTTGGTCTCAGATGCAGAGCCCTGAATGCATTTATTTTATTTGCAGATTTTTGAGTATAGTTAACACATGTTACATGAGTTTCAGGTGTACAGCATAGTGACTCAACAACTCTATGTGCTTGTGAAAGCGTTTATTTTTTAAAAAGATTGAAAATAGATAAACATACAGTTCAGGAAGCTAGAAGAGAATTGTTTACCCAAGGAAAGTAGAAGAAAATGATAAAGATAATTGCAGAAATTAATAAGATTGAAAACAAAACAAAAACCCAGTAAATATGGACTTTCCTTTTGTGCAGGAAAAAACAGAGTGATTCTTGAAATCATGGGAATTGCAATTGTGGAATGAAAATAGAAAAACCTTTATCCACTTAGTTGAGAAAGTCTTTGTGTGAGAAGTAACTTTTCAAGAACTGAGACTAGACACAGAGAGGTGAAAATCCCAGACAAGGGTTGTAACTTAGGAACAGGTAGCAAGAACTTCTTTTATTTTTGTACTTTCTGTGAAAATTTTTTTTCTGAAAATCTCAGCATGTTTATTTTATTTTGAGTATTTCCCGACAGATTTGGGAAATGCGTTTAAAACTACATACTGGGGTAGAAATTCTCCATATGAGTAAATATTACTGTAGAGATTAGGAAAGTTACATTAATGTCGGACTCAGAGAAGAATGTGCCATTGCTTGCTTGCCATGTTGTAAATGTGCATCCAACTTCTTCCTGAATGAAGTATGGCAACCAGGAGAGCCAGAAATGTCAGGGGTTGCAGAACATTTGATGTTCAAGAATATTTAACAATGTTAATTACAAAGGTGAAATTTGCAAGCAAACCAAATGTCCGTCATCAGGGGATTGGTTACATATCTTATGGTGTAGCCATACAGTGGAATACTCTGCAGCCACTGGAAATGGCAGTGTGGATGCCTATTTCTCGACAGGGAATAATGTTAAGTAAGGAAAGCAGATCACACGACATACCACTTTGGGGGGAAGGAAAAGCAATTATGTACACACACATCTGCACAGATATATATGCCAAAATGTAATTTTGTACAAGTCATTTTTGAGTTTTATCCATATACTTTAAAATTTTTAATACTGAACATGAATTGACTATGAAATGAGGAAATAGGTAAATAATCTGAGAAAAAAAATTTTTTTTAGTTCTGTTCGTCTTACGAAAACCTTGTCTTCTGATATACATTTCAAAGGTAGTCCTTCAGTGCTCTTTACTCAGATTGATGCGTTCATTTTTATTAGGTGCCTACCTTTAAGCCCTATCTGAAAGAACACTCACAGCGATCCTGTGGGCTGAGTACTGCTGTCACCTACCTACTTGCCATGTGAGGAAACTGAGTGTCGTAGCGGTTAAAAGGTCAGGCTGGATCCTTCTCCCTGGTGATCGGGCTTCACGTCCCCCACTGTGTCCAGTCCTTGGCAGGGGCAGCTCATACTGCCCTTGAAGAACTGAGAGTTTGTGGCTTTGCAGTGGTCTCGGCTTTAAGAAACATCCTTCCCTGTAAATAAACAGCCCGGGAACAGTGTGGCCCAACCACTCCAGAGCAGGGGAATGATTCTTCCTAACGACAGTGGAGTTCCCACTTCCAGGACAGCGTCGAACCCCACAGGGGTTCTTGAGGGGCCTCTTACTACCCACCCTCATCCTGAGTCAGTCAGAGGAAGACACCTGCACGATGTGGGCATGTGAATGGGACGGCTCAGAAATGATCTTTGGTAGAGATGAATCAAGGCCGTCTTGAAATCCGGTCATTTGGGTGTTTGGTGACCTCTCGAAAGTTGATTATTAGTCAGTGACACTAGCATATTACCTTAGTTCTTGATTATATCCATCCTATGCTATCAGTGCCATAATTTTAGTCAATTTTATCTTCTCTAAAGTGAGAGAAAAATCCTTTCATGTACTTGACCGTTGTTATCCGATTCTTATATGAATCGATCCCCATTTATTATCATCTTCCCTCAGAGGTATTATTTTATACCTTCCTTTAATCATTTGAGGATTCCAGATTATTTTCCTGAACCTTGACTTACTCCATTCTTTTATTCAGCAAAAGTTGTTTTTAGTGTTTTCATATGCTAGGTCCTGGAAATATTGAGATGATATCTTTCAGTATGGGAGGGCCTGAAACTGAAGGATGAATGTATGATGTTGGGAATGTGCTCTTGTCTAATGAGGCATTATCTCACTGTTCTTGGTAGGGCTCCTTCTCACACATACCAGGCTTCTGGTATGCTCTTTGGATTACAGTACTCCTTATCAACCTTTGGATTGCAAATTGCTCTTTTAATCATTTTTTTCAGGTGTAACTAACTTCCTCCCACCTTCCCTTCCTCCTTTTCTTCCTTTATTTATTCCTGAATACATTTTAATTATTTTACTTTTTAAAAAAAAATAAGTTCATCTTTTTTTTTTTTTTTTTTTTTAAGTAAGCTCCACGCCCAACATGGAGCTTGAACTCATGACCTCGAGATCAAGAGTCACATGCTCTACGGCTTGAGCCAGCCAGGCTCCCTGGAAGTGTCTTCCATTTTTATACTCGTTAAACAACAGCTTCTGACATGTTATTAGTATAGATATACTGCATTGTACTTGGGAGTACTGTGTCTTGTCACTTTACTGCCTAGAGAAAAGCACAAAGGAATGTTTGTTTTGAATCTTTTTTCCTTAGAATACTTGTATCTATAATAATTATAATTTCCTCATAATGCTTTCTAATGGAAAGGTATGTGTGGTCGCTAAACTGTCCTTAATGCCCCACACTCTGAGGGACGTAAATGAGGCTTGAAACCTTTGCCCTGAGGGCACAGTGAGTGAGTGGGCTGCGTAGTATGGGGCAGGTTCTGCCCCGGGTTCCGCCTGAGGAACCCCCTTCCCTCCTGAAAGTGAAGTAACTGCGGCCACCCTGGCAGCTGTCTGTTGCCATGTGTGGTGAAGCAGAGGGGTCTGTCCCAGTTTTGTCTCTGCCATGCAATATTGCTAACTCTGCTACTATTCTAACATATGTAAAACAGCAAACTCTTCCACAGCAAAATACCCTCCGCTGTATTTTTACTTGTTTTCGGAAGTGGGTCTGTGTGTGTCTAGAGTTGATTTCATTGCTACTAGAGTAGCTAACGTTTTTTAAGACATTATCATCTCATTTTTGCATAACCGGACATGTTGACATGAGCTGACAAGATCTTTCTAGCTACAGAAAGGAAGAAAATAAGAGGCTCCCCCCAAAACTCATCTATTAGTATTTAAGAAAATTATCTGAGCTCTAATGTAATACGTCCTCTGGAAATATATACCCTGGTACCAACTTGCCCGGATAATTATTTTCTTAGCTTTTATTTGGGGCAGAAACAGAATCAAACCACTGTATTCAAAGATTTAGTATGAACTTGAGTACTGGCTTTTAGTTTTTGCTTTAAGATTCCTGAAATGTCACCTTTACCCCTAATAATTTATTCACTTAATAACCAATCAACAACCTTAAATGAAAAAGAGCTAAATTATTAGTAATTTTGTTCAAATTCAGGCCTTAGCAACGAATTGCTTGGTTCAAGTCATGTGAAATGATAAGCAACAGGAGGTGACTTCTCCGTAAGGCCAAGTCTGCTCAAGACCGTGTTTACACATCAAGATGATGTGACTCAGAGTGCCCACAGTGGCATGCACCAAAGAGGAAGCTCCAGGACCATGCTTTCAAAACAACCAGAAGAGGCACAAGAGTGTGGACCCACAGATAGGAATTTTATTTGTGTATTGTTAAATGATGAGTGTTGATTGATCTGATTCTCTGATTTCTCTTGATACACTGTCCTTTGTTGAGGAGAGGTAAGGTTGAGGGAAAGTTTGTGGAATGGGGAAAAATGAAATCTTTGAGAAAGGAGAATGCAGTGAGAGCTTGGGTTCTGTGGAACCACAGGGATTCGGTCTACGGAGGAACCGGACAAGCACAGATGGATCAGGATCGGAGGCCGGGGCGGCTGAGCAGTGCCCTTGAGAATAAACAGACTTCATGGCAGAAAGAGACCTTGCTTCTTCCTCTGGCTGCCTGGTCTTCTGAACACTTGTCAGTTACTCGCCAAAGCCTCCTTGTTCTTGACTGAGCAAACAGGGACGTCTGAGTGTGGTCCAGTGTCACACATGTCGTGGCCTCGCACTCACCTAGTGATTTTTTTCCACCTCCTTTTTAGTTGACTAAAAAGCCTTCACTTGAGCAGTTGTGTGGGCCATTTGCCTGTTAAGCAGGCAGGTGGGAAACATGAATTCTTGCCTGTGGGACAGAAACCCAGGGCACAGGCTGCGACCAGCCTCTTGTCACTTCGTTGGCAAAGTCAGATGGTCGGTTCCAGGAAGCTGCTGCTCCGCTGCTCTTCATAGTCAGTGCGTGCCCCAGTTAACTCCGTGAATAAATCTGTCTACACCAGCAGGTCATTTTTTTGTTTTCCAGCCAGCTTTGAGTCCTATTTTGATAGCTGTGACTGTGGTCAAGATTCACTTTTGGAAGGATCTAGGAAACATTTTCCCAGAAGGAGACATGCTGGCAGCCACCTGCACTTTCTCAGGATAGAGCCTCACACATGCCAGAGTGTCTGTGTTCAGAGTCGAGTTGTCTGTGGTCGGTCTGTATGAGGGGACCTCCCTGCCCTGCCTCCTGGGGAGCTCGCTTTTTCTGGCTTGTGGAAGTGTGACGCTGCTGCTGACCCCACGGCCGAGGCTGGCTCTGACCACCTCTCAGTAAGTCTGCAGAGGGTCATTTACAGGACAGGGTGCAGAGAACTTCTTGAACACAGAAAGCAACAACAGTGTTCTCCAGTCTGTAGTTTCCTTTGTGTGTGTCTGGGGTGTCCTCACCTAATGGGCACTAAAGAAGACACTTCACCTTCCATAAATACGTATGTTGGAATTGATGGGAAAGGGGCCTGACATTCGAATTATTGGAGTAAGCGCCCACTTGCACATTTGGGGTTTCACATATCCTAGCTATTTTTCTTTCACCTTTCACTGATTTTCTTTGTGTGGCGTTTGGCAGCTTTAGCACTGGCTAGGATGGTGTGAAAGTTATCAAACGTGAAGACAAAGGAGGTGGTAATACAAAGGACTAGGGTTATACAACGTAATGTGTAGAAACTGTAAGAAAAAAGAATCCCACTGTAATAGTCATTTCAGTGTGAGGAAGACAAATACCATGTTTCCATGTGGCTTGATCTGACCTTTAAGTACGATCACTAGGTAATATAAAAAGATTTTATAGCGAAGATCTGAGATCTTTATTCTCTGAGTTCAGAATGTTTCTAGAAATCATACGTGCCTTTTCTCCTTAAAGTTCAAGGGAGTTTCAGGTTTTGTTGTTTGTCTCTTATCTCATGGAAATTAGTCAGAAACATTAAGTGTCCTTATTTTGTGGATAAACAGAATTCCAGAGGTTGGGTCATTTGCTCGGGGTCCTCCCTCGGTCTGGGTACTAAGTTAGGCGTCACAGAGATGTCCAGGACTCCGTGCCCTGCTTCACCCGCCACCTCCCGTCAGTGGTTCCTGTGCCTTCAACCTCCTGACTCTCTCCTGCACTTGACCTTTCCTCTGCACCGTGTGTCTGTCTGTCCATCTGCCTGTCCTTTTACCACTCCCGCTACCTGCCTTCAGGCCACCCTTGCTACTCCTTGGAGCTCCGGCTTCAGCTTTCACAATGCCTTTCAAGTGCGGCCCATTGAACCCCGGGCAGATGGAAAGCTCTCAGTCGGGACACATGATTTCCTTCTGACTGGGCTCTGCTTCCCTCTTCAGCTGGCTCCCTGGCCATTTTCTCCCTCTGATGCCTTGGCTCCAGACTTACTGAATTATTTGCAGTTTTTTGATGTCCTGTGTTCCCTCACAGCTCTGTGCCTTTCTGGCACTCTTCCTTCTTTGTCCTATATCCTGAGCTCCTACTTTCCTTCAAGACCTAGTTCAAACCCAGCTGTTCTGGAAGCTTCCCTGATTTTATCCTCTCCTGCTTCCTTGCCAGCATCCCCAAGAAAGACAGTGTGGAGTACCCTTGTGAAGGCACTGTGCTCTGTACTAGCGTCAGTATTGTTGAGTTTCTGTTTCTGCTTCCCACTAGCCGGTGAAGTCCCGTGAGTGGGAGCGGTGTTAATTTTGTATATCTCCAGCTGACCCAGGACTGAGGCACGATAACTACCCATTAAAGAATAGCAGAGTCCCAGCTTTCTTGATCCTTAGAGGTACTTCATCAGAGTTCTTGATTAGTAATAGTAACCAATATCATTAAGTGCAGACGGTCTTCCAGGCACCATTCTGGGCACTCTATGTGTATTCACTCACTGAATCATCACAGAACTTTCACAAACCCATATCCAGTGGTGAAACTGAGGCCCAGAGCACTTTCATGTGCCTAAAGACACAGCTGTTAAGTGTCAGGGTTCAATCCTGACGGTTTGGCTCCAGAAATCACATTCAGTGCAATGTGTGTTTTATCCCTATCTCCTGTTTCCAACATGATCTGGTATTATTGCTAGAAAACAAGTAAAAATAGGAAGACTTTTCTAAACTTTAACATGTACCAACTCATCCTGTCTGAACTAGAGAGAAGAGGAGAGCTGGGGAGATGGAAGGAGGGAGGGGGGGAAGGAAATATGTTGATTTTTAAATGAAAGTATTCATTAATTTATTTGTAACATATTTTAAAACAAGTAAAGATTTTATTTTACAAGTGAATTTAGATTTTACTATTTTTAACAATATTTCCATAAAACAATTTGGACTAAAAGAAGATGGTGAATACCTAGAATAGCTTTTATTTTTTTTAATCTTTATTTTTTTAATTTTTTTTTTAAGATTTTAGTTATTTATTTGAGAGAGGGAGAGACAAAGCGAGAGCGCACAAGCAGCGGGGGTGGGGGGTGGGGAGAGAGGGATAAGCAGATTCCACGCTGAGCAGGGAGCCTGATGCAGCCCGATCCCAGGACCCTGGGATCATGACCTGAGCCTAAGGCAGATGCTTAACCAACTGAGCCACCCACGCACTCTCTAGGATAGTTTTTATGCTATTAACTTTATCTTTATACTACTTTTTAGGTATTTGTAAACAATTTTTTAAAAAAGATTTATTTGAGAAAGAGAGCGAGAAAGAGTGAGAGCACAAGCCAGAGGGAGGAACAGGCTCCCTGCTGAGCAAGGAGCCGGATGTGGGGCTTGATGCCAGGATCATGACCTGAGCCTAAGACAGACACTAAACTGACTGAGCCACCCAGATGCCCTGTATTTGTAGACATTTAACAAAATATTTTTATTCTTTGAGTTTTCAAGATACCACAAGGATCTTTGTTAATTCTGCAGTTTTCAGATGATTTTCACATGCATTATCTCATCTGACATTGAAGCCCTGTGCTTTACAGACTTCTTGGAAAGCTGAGGAATTACATGGGCTGGAGGGGCTTACACACCCTCAGCACACTCCATACTCTGTGGCCTTGAACACTGCAGTAAGCCCTTACCCATGGCAGGGAGAGAAGCATCCTTTGTAAACTGCTCTGCAGGATGGGAAGCTCTTTCTTTTAAATGCACACTTTTTAAGGATGATGGCTTTCTCTGTTATAACTCTTTTCCCATAGAGTGTTTCAGAGCCATCCTACAGTAGATACCTAGTAAATGCCTGTGGATTACTTAAGTGAAGGAAAGTCATATAGTGATCTGAGGTAGTATCTGTTCCAGTAAATGACTGGTCATGTTACTAATAAGCTCTTGGAAGCCAGTTGAAAGTAATTTATAAGAGGCATTACCACCCCCCCACCACCACATGGTAGCTGGCGAGCCGGTGAGTGAGGAGGCTTTGTGCCACAGTGTGCTCTTTACGGTGTTATGTCCCAAAAGTACTATTAAGTCCCAGAGAGAAAGCACGCACTGAAGTATTAGCAGATGCAGAGTGTAGACGGTGAGCACAGCGACATGTTTACCCTCCCCAGACTCAGTCTTTATGTATATATTCTGTAAAGATCTGCAAATTAGTTTAAGAATAATAATTCTCGCAAAATGATAGGACAAGGAGACTTTGCCTACTGTATTCATCCTTTGGTAGTTTAATGGGTAGAGGGAGAGGAGAATACAGATAGCAGTTTTCTAGCACTTACTATATGACGGCCAGTGTGACAAGGACTAGGCTGTATTATTACTCCCCGTTGTACAAATGAAGCAACTGAAGTCAGAGACTGCCCAAGGCCACACAGCTTAGAAATAATGGAGCCCAGGTTCAAGCCTGACTGCAGAGCCCATGCTCTGAACCACTGCACTGTACTGCACTTGGAGCGAGTCCCCTCAGGACCCCCAGACACACCTTCCTTTAGAGGAAGTCTGCTCACAGCTTATGTTTTTGCCAAGAATTTCTATTACTTCCATTCCCAACCTGGACATAAATATTGCAAATCACTGCATGTACTTCATTGTTTTTGACATTTTTTTAGGCACGTGGAAATTCTAGGAAAAATAGACATGTTTAGCTTTAGTGATCATTAAATAAATATAAAGCAAGCAACGGATTCATTTTTCACTTATCAAATTAACAGTTTATATTTAGAATTAAAATACGCAGGTTGGCTGAGAAGAGTGAAGCCCAGATTGTCACTGGTGGGAGGGTTAATTGCTAAAATGTTTTTGTAAACCAAAAAACATCAATTTATATATAAAACTTTAAAAACATTTATACCCTTTGCCCGAGGAATTCTAGTACTGGGATTCTATCCAGAGAAGTACTAGAAAGTATAGAAGTAGTAGAAGTATAGAAAAGACCTTTATGTACATAGATACGTGGTCAAAGAGTAGAATTTAATAACCCTTTTATTTTAAATTGTGCTGAATAATTTGTATACACATGCATTTAAGTGTAGGGATACTCCATTTTAAAATAAATTTGTTCTTTTCCCTTCATTCTAAAGTACCCTGAAATATTGGCATTATTTACTGATTTTTACTGGATAGTGTTTTTTGCAATAATGAGTTCACACAGAATTACAAAGTAAACCCTATTTTTTGGCATAGATTTCTGGCACGATCCATTGTTTTCACCTACCTCAATATTAGCTAATTAGAACTGCCAGTCATCAGAGAGTCTAGACTATGTTAATGATACAATTTTTGTTAGAAATATTTATAGTTGCGTTGAGTAGGTTCTATTCCTTTATACCTTAATTAGGCCTCTAAAGTTTTACAGAAGACTTTGTTTAAAAAAAACAGAATATGCAGTACTTACCTCTCAGTGCCTGGTCGGGGCCTCCGTGCAGTGGCACTCAGTATCTGCCCAACTGACGTAGGTTACTTCGGCATGTTAGGAGAGATTATGCAGCGCGCTTTTATGCTGGTGGTTTTTTTTTTTTTTTTCCCCTCTTGCCCTGTGACTGAGCAGAGCGGTCATGTATGCGTGTGTACTATTTTTTTTAAGTGGGAAGTGAAATTTTTCTGTTAGTGATTTTTTTTTGAATAATTATCCAAAAACCCCTTGGTCATGTCTGTGGAACTTCACAAGTTTTTTAATAAAGATTTAAGTATTAAAAAAATCCTTTGAGAGGAAGACTAAAGCAATAAACCTTAACCAGAAAAAAAAAAAAATGACAATCACTAATGATTTTGTATCCAGATTCTGTGTAAAAGTATGAATTTTTAAATGTTTTAAAGAGAAAAAAGTCAACTGTGGTAATTCTGTCTACCTGGAAACTCGATGCAGAGAGTAGTTGACTCATTCTGTATCTTAACAGCTTATGAGAAAGAAGCAAAGGTTTCTGCGGTGAGTGGGAGAACAGTGTTCGTTTGCATTGTACAAGGACTCGTCAGTGTTTTCAGGCAGGAGGCCAGCTGGCAGAATCTGTGACTGCACGGACACATGAATGACAGGGGAAGAGTTGGAGGGGAACATCTTACATGTGTCTGTGCATAGGATGGAGAACTGTGCCGTTCACCTTATAGTTCTGGTTGGCTCAGTTTAAACCAACTTTGTAACAGAGCTATCAAAATGCAACTTATATGTAAGCTAAGTGAATAGAAATATACTGGCCCGAACGAGAGAGGTGATATTTACACTTACCCAGGACTGATCTGGCCATCCCCAGTCAGCTCTGGGAGCTGCATTTTACGAAGAGCATAGATGACCAGTGTGACTGGGCTGGTGAGGGGTCTGGATCCCAGGTTTTAGGAGAAATGATAGAATAAACTGAGACTGTTTAGGCTTGGCAGGGATGTCTCGTGCATTTGAAAGCTGTCTCATAGAAAAGCATTTGGGTTGCATATGTTGATCTTCCTGACTCCAGAGAATGAAAGGAAGGCCAGTATGAGGAAGTTACTGGAGACAGCTTTCAAACCAAAATATGCAGGTGGTTCCCAAAAGTTAGATCATAAAAAAAATAGAATAGGTTGTTTCTTATTTAGGTGCCTACATAAACTGGTTGATTATTTTGAGGGATGATACAGAGAGAATTGAATCATTTTGGTAGGAGTTTGTAACTCTGACTTCAGACCTTCCAGTCCAGGATCTGTCAAAATGGCCGAGGGGCTTCAGCACCTCAGTGGTATCATTCCATCTAGAAGTGTACTCAGTTCTTTTAAACTCTAAAAGACTGAGGATCTATGAAGGAACACTGTTAGAAGAGTAACAACTTACCCAATTCTTTGGGCCTCCACCTCACTGTCTATAAAATAAAGGTATTAAAGTAAATGATCGCCACGATATTTCCTAGTGCAAAAATTCTGAGGGGGAAATAAAGAGATTTTATGATTTTCTGGATAAATATGACAAAATATTCTAGAATTAGTTTGTTTAAAACTTGGATTGAAGCATATTTGAAGAAGACACTGTTGAGAAGCTTCTCAATTTGTTGAAAGGACATCCTCATGGCGTGTTTTGGTTTTTAATTTTTGAAATAGTTTTTATTAAGTGAAACATTGTTATATAATGAAGAACTTACCTAGTTAAAGTGAATGTTCTAGCAAACTGGATCTGCCCTGTTTGGTATTAGAGTGTTCGAGTATGTGAAGAAAAGGCAATGGGGTGATTGTCCTGTGAGATGCTGTGGGGTATAGTGTGTAATCGTTGTATGAGCCCACAAACCTTATTTTTCTTGGCTTTGAAAGTTACCAGGATTTCTTTTGTTGTACTGTAAAAGTACAGTCAACGTCCTTTCTGTAGAAGAGATAAGATGGACATTTGTGACCTGAGTGTTTTCTAGTATTTTATCCTATCAGGTAAGTTGTGAGTACATAGTAGATACTCAATAAATATTAGTGACATTAGTGGAAGGAAGGAAAGAACCTGTTTTCCTCTTTTCTGTACTTGCGCTTCGTATGCTTAAGCCAGGTAGGGCTTCCAGAAGTTGGGTAGTCACAGTGTGAGAAGAGTCGAACTGAATTATTGTTGACAATATACAGAACAGATGTTGTATCATAAAATAAGGAGAAGAGAAAAACTGGTCAGTGACTAATAACATGATATTTTGTGAAGTCTGTGTGTATAGAAATAGCAACGGAAATTTCTACAAAACAACCTGTATGTTCATGGTCTGAAATGTGCGCTTTTGTATTATGGGTATATGTGGTCTAGTACTTAGTCATTGCTTAAAACTATATAGTGATTAATAACTTCTAAGGAATTTTTCAACTTCTTTTATTGGTATGTAAGACATGAACTGTGGTCATTAAAATTCCTATCAGTATTTTCTTGGTTTACATTGAAATGTAACCTCAAACAGGAACATGGCCTCAGATTCTCTATTGTAACATCACCCTTTACACTGTGTTGTTGCTACATGTAAACAGAAGAACTTCTATAAATTAAGTACCTCAAAGAACATGTTCTGTGGTGAGATCTCTCAAGTGCAACCAAAACAGAGTTTTCTTATTATTACCAGGAGACCAGCAGGCCATATTTTGAGTATGTGTATGAAACTATATGTTTTAATCCCATTAAAGATAATGAAGTAAGACACATTTTTAAACAAAAGGCAAATTCTGTGTAGTTTACCATTTTAAAGAGAAATTCATTTATTCAGCAAATATTTTTTTTTAAAGATTTTTATTTATTTATTTGACAGAGATAGAGACAGCCAGCGAGAGAGGGAACACAAGCAGGGGGAGTGGGAGAGGAAGAAGCAGGCTCATAGGGGAGGAGCCTGACGTGGGGCTCGATCCCGTAACGCTGGGATCACGCCCCGAGCCGGAGGCAGACGCTTAACCGCTGTGCCACCCAGGCGCCCCTCAGCAAATATTTTTTAAGCAACTCTTCTGTGCCAGGTACAGTTTTAGAGAGCGGTGATAAAGCAGCGAACAAAACCCACAGAAATCCCAGGCTCCGTGGAGTTTCCCTCTAGTCAGAGAAATAGAGGATAAGTAAGTCATGTAGTAGATTAGGAGGTTATAGGTGCTGTGGGGAAAGGAAACAGAATTCAGAGTGGGGATGGGTCAGTGAGGTAGGACAGGAGCTGCACTTTGGAATGAGGCGGCCAAGGAGGGCTTCTCCAAGAAGGAGCTATGTGAGCAAAGACCAGAAGGGTGTGAGGTGCACATGTCTCTGGGAAGGTGGCGAGGAGATGCACGTGCCCTGGGGCACCACACGTGCCCTGAGGCACTCCTGCTGGGGCTGGAGTGAGACACACGCTGGTGCAGCGTGGAGGGAGCAGCAAGAGGGAGTGGCAACGTAGTAGAAGACCAAGTTCAGGGTCCAGGATGCAGGGCCTTATAGGTCTTTGTAAAGACTTTGGCTTTTACTCTAGGGTGGGGACTCCGCAGAGGATTTTAAGCCCAGGAGTGACCAACTTGAACTTTTTAATGGAAAGAATACACAGCTAATTAATCAACTTTGTTTGAGTTTTGATAAGTTGAAATGGAACTAAACAGTTCTTTTGTGTAGTATTTAGAATGGCAGTTTATTTTTTTATCCAAATTCAATTAATGTATAATGTATTATTAGTTTCAGAGGTACAGTGATTCATCAGTTGTGTGTAACACCCAGTGCTCATTACAGCACGTGCCCTCCTTAATGTCCATTACCCAGTTACCCCATCTCCCCACCTCCCTCCCTTCCAGTAACCTTCAGTTTATTTCCTGAGATTAAGAATCTCTTATGATTTGTCTCCCTCTCTGATTTCATCTTATTTTATTTTTCCCTCTCTTCCCCTATGCTCCTCTGTTTTGTTTCTAAAATCCCACATATGAATGAAACCACACGAATCTTTCTGTGATTGACTTACTTTGTTTAGCTTAATACCCTCTAGTTCCATCCACGTCCTTGCAAATGGCAAGATGTCATTTTTTGATGGCTGAGTAATATTCCATTGTGTGTGTGTGTGTACACACCACATCTTCTTTATCCATAGAATGGCAGTTTAAATAACTCTCTGTTCTTAAAATTGCTTTGTCAGTTTTTATAATCAAATATTGATTACACATAATCAAATTATGTGTAAAGATTTACATGGGTATCAGGGATGCAATGTCAGGTAAAATATTGTGCTTTCTGACACATGTCAAAAGTCTCTTGGGAGACTTTTTAAAAAAGATTTATTTATTTATTTGAGAGATGGGTGCAAGGCGGGGCAGAGGGAAAGAATCTCAAGCAGACTCCCCTCTGAGCACGGAGCCCTATGTAGGGCTCGATCTCACAACCCATGAGACCACAATCTGAGCTGAAATTACAAGTTGGAGGGTCAACTGACTGAGCCACCCAGGTGCCCCTCTAATGGGAGACTTTTTAAAACCTTATAGTTAGTTAAAATGTGATCATAGAAATAAGCTCAAAATCCATTAGACCTATATGTAGACCTGAAACTATGAAACTCCTAGAAGAAGACATAGGCAGTAATCTCTTTGACATCGGCTATAGAAACATTTTTCTAGGATGTGTCTCTTCAGGCAAGGGAAACAAATCAAAAATAAACTGTTGGGACTATACCAAAATAAAGAGCTTTTGCATACTGAAGGAAACCATCAACAAAGCAACAAGGCAGCCTACTGAATGGGAGAAGATATTGCAAATGATTTATCTGATAAGGGGTTAATATCCAAAAAATATAAAGAACTTCTATAGCACAACACCAAAAAACCCACAAATAATTTGATTAAAAAATGGACAGAGGATCTGAACAGACATTTTTCCAAAGAAGACTGCCAGATAGCCAACAGACACATGAAAAGATACTCCGTCGTCAGGGACATACAAATCAAAACCACAATGAGATATCATCTTACGTCTGTCAGAATGACTACAATCAAAAAGAAAAGAAATAACAAGTGTTGGCAAGGATGTGGAAAAAAAAAAAAAGAATCTTTGTGCACTGTGGTGGGAATGCAAATTGGTGCAGCCACTGTGGAAAGCAGTATGGAGGTTCCCTAAAAAATTAAAAATAGAATTACTATGATCTGTTAATTCCACTGCTGGATACTTACCCAAAGAAAAGGAGAACACTAATTCAAAAAGATAAATGCACCCCTTATATTTATTGCAGAAGTATTTGTAATAGCCAAGATAGAGAAGCAACCCAAGAGTCCACTGATAGATGAATGGATAAAGATGTTGCATACACACACACAGAGGAATATTAGCCATGAAAAAAGAATGTGCTCTTACCATTTGCAACGACATGGATGGACCTAGAGGGTAAAATGCTAAGTGAAATAAGTCAGAGAAAGACAAATACCGTATGATTTTACTTATATGCAGAATTAAAGAAACAATGAACAAAAATGAACAAAGAAAACAAAAGACCAATGAAAAAAGAGACTTTTTTTACTTCTAAAAGCAAATTTAATCAACTACTATTATGAAATAGATAATGCTTGCAACCTGTACATGATATTTTCCAACATCTAACTGAACATAATAAAAAAAAACTTAAAAATTAAAAAACAATAAATTACCAAAATCATCATTCAAAAATGAAGATTAAATAAAGATATTTTAAGTGGAAAAAAAAAGAAATGACTTTCAGATGATCGATGGACAGATGTTGGAAAAAGAGACTCTCAAATGCAGAGAATAAACGTGGTTGTTGCAGGGGTGGTGGGTGTAGGGATGGGTGAAATAGGTAAGAGGATTAAGAGTACATTTACTGGGTGTGAAGGTAGAGATAAAAATGGAAGAACCAGGGGCGCCTGGGTGGCACAGCGGTTGAGCGTCTGCCTTCGGCTCAGGGCGTGATCCCGGCATTATGGGATCGGGCCCCACGTCAGGCTTTTCCGCTGTGAGCCTGCTTCTTCCTCTCCCACTCCCCCTGCTTGTGTTCCCTCTCTCGCTGGCTGTCTCTGTCTCTGTCGAATAAATAAATAAAATTAAAAAAAAATGGAAGAACCAATCGAATATCTATTTAAAGAGTATTTAGAGCACCAAATTGCCTCCTTGCCTCAGATCAGTAGATGGTTGCCATGTCCCTTCTCACCCCAGCAGAAGTCTGGGGTTTTATTCTCTGGAGTGGTCTGGAGTGCAGGATACTAGGCACAGCGCTAACCACTAACCTCTAACCCCTGACCTTAACCCTAACATGAACCCTAACCATAAGCCTCTGGAGAGGTCTCCAAACTGCAGGATACCAGGCACACCCTAAACACCGCCCCCACCCCCCCCACCCCCCACTGAGCTGAGAAAGTGACTTCCAGAACAAACCATAAGAAAAACCGAGAAGCGACCTAGTTATCCTGGAGAAGCACTGAATTGGTAGTATTTCTGAAAATGGGTATGAAGGTAGACATGAAAACAGAAGGATCAATTGAATATCTATTTAAAGAGTATTTACAGCCCCAAATCCCCTCCTTGCTACAGCTGGGTGGATGGATACCATGTCTTTTCTCACCCCAGCAGAAGTCTGGGGTTTTATTCTCTGGAGAGGTCTCTGAACTGCAGGATATCAGGCACATACCCTCACCCCTAACCCCTAACCCCTGTCCCTAACCCTATCCCTAATACTAACACTAACCCTAATCCTCTGGAGAGGTCTCTGAATGGTACGATACCAAGCATATACCTTAACCCCAATTCTAACCCTAACCCCAGAAAAAACAAGAGTACATTTATTGTAATGAGCACTGAGTAATGTACAAAGTGTTGAATCAATAAATTATACACCTGAAATTAATTTAACACTATATTGTTAATTCTACTTCAATTAAAAATAAATAACAAAAAAGATTAGAATTATAGCCCCTAGGTTCTACTCATAAGTACTATCCCATTTTGGAAAAAAAAAAATCTGATCATAAACTCTTCAAGAATAAGGATTATTTTATTGCCACCAATTAAATGAGCTCCCATGCTGTGCCAAGCACTGTGGCCCATGCATTTCCTTCCGTGCTGTGGTAGGGCCAGGTGAGTGAGGTAGTTGAGACCGAGCCACCGTGCTGCGTACGTACCTCGGCCGCACTGGCCCTGTCATCCTTCTTGCAAGACTGAAGAAGATTGCATCTTGCACAGCTGTGTCTCCAGTCCTTACCCAGTGTCTGGCACTTAGGTGTTCGCCAGTGGGAGTTTTCCCTGTTCTAGTATTTGCTGCATTCTTACAGATGCCTGTTGATGCTGCTGGCATTTTTCACACTTGCAGTGTGTGTTTGCTTTTGTTTTGTTTTTAGAAGCAGAATTGAGAGGACAGTGAGTGATTTTTTAATAACACGATCTCTATCAAAGGAGGGAAAACTTGGCACAAGAGGATCTTGTGTTTCCACAAAAATGGTAGTAAGAACATATCTTGCATTTTTCTTATGGTAAAGATGTACTGGTGCCATTCACCAAAAAAAAAAAAAAAAGGAAAATGAAAGATAGATTGAGTCATGAAGCCAAGTGTCTAATGAAGAATTGGTGCAAGTGTGTGTCCAGGCCATCCTCCTCGTTCCTGATGCCTGCCTCGTTGTGGCAGGAATGTGAGTGTGCAGTCCTGGAGCTGCTCTCTTGAGATTAGAGACCCCTCCTTACTCAGAGATGTAGACGGAGCTCCTGTATCTGGACTACCGCCTCGCTCACCGTGCCCAGGTGACTCACTGGTTCACCGCATCAGTGAGACTGTGGTGGCTTTAGGGCAAAGTAGGGAGCTTCTGGCCACCCAGAGGAGCTGGAGTAATCCCTGTGGGACAGAACTGAGCTGTCATACACCGTAGGTATTTCCTAAGCAGAAAAGTGGGAAGGACATTTAGGTTGGAAGAATAACTTGTGTCAGTGAATAGTTAAAAGAGCCTAATGTGCCCAGGGAGCGTCTCAGGGGGTTAAGGTTGGGGGAGGGGCCAGGTCAGGGGAAGGGAGAGAAAGACAGGTGTGGGAAACTACACTAATAAGAAAGAATTGGAAAGCTTTGCTATTTCATGCTAATATTTACATTTCCTCTCTGGATACTGGGAGCCTGTGGAAGGATGGGTTTTAAATGGGCGTGTGACATGATCAGAGTTGTGTTTTGTGTGTCAACAGTGTTAAGAGATGGATTTGAAAGAAACAAGACTTTAGAGAGACACTTGTGACTTTTGGGTATGTCAAGTTGAAGGTATCAAATTGAGTTTCATAACCAAGGGGAGGGACAGGCAGACAGTTTGGGAACTTACTTCAATTTCATAATCAATGCCGGAGAAGGGTTTGTGATGATGCAAGGAGCAAGAAGAAGAGCCTATAGTGGAGCCCTGGAGAGGGTAGAAGAAGAGTGGCAGGAGAAATCTGAGGGACCAGCAAGAACAGGTTTTAAAATGGGGGAGGAAGAGGTTTGAGGAAGGGAAGGCAGGAGTGGTAAGGGTGTCAAATGCTACGGTGATAAAATTGGACAGTGTGAGATGAGCCTTAGAGATGTGACCATGGTTAATGATGTTTGCTGTTTTTGTTACAGTCGTTTTCATTAGATGTAAGACATTCATGGAAAGAAAACGTAGCAGCAACTTTAAATTTTCTCCCAATGCCTGACAATCAGTAGATGCTGAACCACTTTGCTGTAGTTCTAGGAGAGTCAATAGTATTAGATAATTTGAGTTTTCATAAAAATGTTATCTAGAAGTACAAATTATTTCCAATGTGATGCAAATTGGAAACCAACTTATATATCTGAGACCACGCTTTCAGGCAGAAATAATTGTAAGCAGTGTTACTTCAAATATATATTTACTGTTGGTATTTTAAATTGCGTATGATAGTACAATGATTTTTTTTTAATTTGTTTGCATAGCCTGGCACCTGTGTTTGCTCTATTTGTACCATTTTACTGCTCCATACCAAGAATCCAAGTGGCACAAATTCTGGGCCCGTTGTCCATCACAAACAAGACATTGATTTATATATTGGGACTACAGGTACAGTATGCATTTTTATGTTCACATTTCTTTAACCAGATCTTTTTTGGGGGGCTCTTTTTCTCATTTGATCTCCTTGAAAACAATGGGTTTTTTCCCCCATAAGTTTGGCTTTATGATCTATATCAAATATTGAAAGGAAGTGTTACAGAACAAGAACATCAAGGTATATAAAGTACTAGAATACTTTCATAGTCTTTAGAAATCTGATAAGAGCTTTCACTGTAATTTGTATCAGTGGAAAATATTTTAATTGCATTGTGCAATTCCGTGTAAGTACTTTTTAAAAATCACAGTATGAAGTGGAAACAAATGAGAACAGTTGAAAGGTAGAAAGTGGAAAATCACTGTCAAAAAAAAAAAAGTAACAAAGCAAATAACTACCAGAGCAAGTAATCAAACCAAAATCCACTTGGCACCAAAGACTTTCCACGATACTCCACTGAATTCCTATGTCATAATTAATACAACAACACTTTTCATCCTCTAAAGCTCGGTAACTTTAGAGCTGGAAGGAACTATAGGGTCAACATGAGGCTCAGAGGCCTTCCATAACTTGACCCAAGCCCCAAACGAATGGGCGCCATGCTAGAACTAGAACTTGGGTGTCCTGCCCCTCGTCCAGAGAACTCTTCTACTGTAGCTTCAGCCTTCTGCTGCAACATCTTTTAAAAAAGTAAACATGCCTCAGCAAATCCTAGTAATAAGACTACACTGCAGAAAGGGGCTATTAGGTGATATGAACACTAGGAAGGATAAGGGAGAGTTAATGGCATGCAGGTTGAGAGATGAAGAATAAACATTTCATGAGAAACAGTTGTAAAAGTGGCGAGGAAACACCCACCCCAGATGAGCCATTGATAACACCTGACAGCACACTAGACAAGTTGGAGGAAATACCAAAGGTTAAAAGGGGAGGGAGGAGAGCATTTGACAGAGACACTAGTATCCGGTTTGATATGTGTGGGATAAGGAATGTTATGAGTATTGACAGTGGATCAAAAGGCCAAGCTACACATGGTACCACAGGAAACAGTAGAATAAAAGTTCACATCAAAAGCTCTGAGAGTGAAAGGAAAGTGATGAGTATTACAGGTAGAAAATGAAAATCATGTATCTTCTGTCACTTGGCCTGGAACTCAGCAGAGAGAGGTCAATGGCACTGGATATTGGTGAACATAACCTTTTTCAATTTAAATCAAACAGTAAGAACTCTTAACAGTCTTGGTATCAAACCACCTAGCAAACGGTCGGAGTGCCCTCGCGTCCACACAGCACGGGAGTTATAAAGTGGGTGAGGCACAGAGCTTCATTTGTGACACTACACTCAATAAATAATAATAATAAATAATTTTTTATTGATGAAATTAATTATATGTTCTTATACTTGTGTAGGAAGCATGGAGGTCATGAGCACTGGGCTGTGGAGCCAGACAACTTGGGTACACTCCCAGCTCCATCACCCACCAGCTCTCTGATATTGAGCAAATTGCTTAACCTCTCAGTTTTCATGGTTAAAATAGAGTTCATGATAGAACTTACTTTGTAGGGGATTTAGGAGGATTCCATAAGTTCAGTATATGAAGAGTGTTAAGATCACTGCTTGGCATATAGTAAGTGTTATGAAAGTGTTAGCTGAAAACAAACAAAAACAAAACAACAAAAAAGAAAGTGTTACCTATTTTATTATTCCTTATATTTTTAGAATAAGACTACGGAAAAATATTTTTCCACATAATTCTCATCCTTGTTATTTTCAGAGTCATTTATGCTCAACAAGCATCCGTGCTAGATAAAAGGATTGATTTTTTAATTTAAATTCAATTAATTAACATACAGTGTCTTATTAGTTTCAGAGGTAGAGTTCAGTGATTCATCAGTTGTATGTAACACCCAGTGCTCATTACATTGCGTGCCCTCCTTAATGCCTATCACCCTTTATTCCCATCTCCCTACCTCCCTACACTCCAGCAACCCTCAGTTTGTTTCCTGTGGTTAATAGTTTCTTATGGTTTGTCTCCCTCTCCGATTATGTCTTGTTTTATTTTTCCCCTCCCTTCTTTATGCTCCTCTGTTTTGTTTCTTAAATTCCACATATGAGTGAAATCATATAATTATCTTTCCGTGATTGATTTATTTTGCTTAGTATAATACCCTCTAGTTCCATCCATGTCTTTGCAGACGGCAAGATCTCATTTTTCTGCAAATGACATATCAGATAAAGGGCTAGTATCCAAAATCTGTAAAGAACTTATCAAACTCAACACTTAAGGAACAAATAATCCAATCAAGAAATGGGCAGAAGACATGAGCAGACATTTCTGCAAAGAAGACATCCAAATGGCCAACAGACACATGAAAAAATGCTCCACATCCCTCAGCATCAGGGAAATACAAGTCAAAACCACAATGAGATACCACCTGACTCACACCAGTCAGAATGGCTAAAATTAACAAGTAAGGAAACAACAGATGTTGGCGAGGATGCGGAGAAAGGGGAACCCTCCTACACTGTTGGTAGGAATGTGAGCTGGTGCAGCCACTCTGGAAGACAGTATGGAGGTTCCTCAAAAAAGTTGAAAATAGAGCTACCCTACAACCCAGCAATTGCACTACTAGGTATTTACCCAAAGATACAAATGTAGTGATCCGAAGGGATGCCTGCACCCCAATGTTTATAGCAGCAATGTCCACAATTGCGGAACTATGGAACGAGCCCAGATGTCCATCGACAGATGAATGAATGAAGAAGATGTGGTTATATATATACAGTGGAATATTATGCAGCCATCAAAAAATGAAATCTTGCCATTTGTAACGACCTGGATGGAACTAGAGGGTATTAGGCTAAGTGAAATAAGTCAATCAGAGAAAGACAGTTATCATATGATCTCACTGATATATGGAATTTGAGAAACAAGGCAGAGGATCATAGGGGAAGAGAGGAAAAAATGAAACAAGACTGAAACCAGAGAGGGAGACAAACCATAAGAGACTCTTAATCTCAGGAAACAAACTGAGGGTTGCTGGAGTGGAGGGGGTGGGAGGGATGGAGTGGCTGGGGGATGGACACTGGGGAGGGTATGTGCTATGGTGAGCGCTGTGTATTGTGTAAGACTGATGAATCACAGACCTAAAGATTTCATTTTTTGACAGCTGAGTAATATTCCATTGTATTTATATATACCACATCTTCTTTAAAAAGGATTAAATTTTAGATCAAGGGATTAAATTTAAATTTGCAACCAGTGCTCCTTTCTACATGAGGTAGCACTAAGAACAAAATTCGTCAACCTCCTTTTTTGCCTGTGCTTTGTCATCTCTTACTTCTATATCTGCCTTCTTTTTATGGATCTTTTTTTATGTATCCCTGATAAATGTGCAGATCTTTGAGGTTTTCATCTAGCATAGTATCTGCAGTTAACCTCTGGTTCTGCTTCTTTCTCTAGGAGCAGAAGTCCTTATACTTCCAATCTGAAGATCTAAATATGAACAAACAGTAGGCTCTAGATCTTTTCTTTCTTTCAGCAACACTTTGAATGTCTTACAACTTTTTTTTTTTTTACCCTAAGCACAATTCTCATATGTAAATGATTTAGAAAACAAAGGGAGAGATTTTATGAAACCTAATTCTGATTACTTCTGCATTAATTAACTTTGGTATCATTATTTAGTTTGCTAAGTAACTGAGTTAGTGAACTTCTCTGAGTAAACTGGAATGAGAGTAACAACAGTTAAGCAGAGTAGCATTGGACATGGCCCTGTATGCTTGCAGAAGTCTGCTCATCTAAATTTAGAGTCACAGTGATGAGAAATTAAAATGAGAGAATTATGTAGACTACTATTACTTGTCATTACTCAACACCAAGCATGGGACGGTGACTGCATATTTTGTATGTTGTTGATTGTAATAATTTCTTTGTATGTGATATTTTACTTTGTTTAAATCAATTAACGTCCATTTGTAAAGAAGAATATGCTTGAATTTCACTTATTTTTCTTTGACGGGAGTGGGCCAGGTTCAACCAGTCTGTCTTTGGCTATGGAAAGGCTGAGAGCTTGGTTAAAAAAAGAAAAAAATAATATATTATTTTCTTTTGGCTGACAGAATTGATATTTATTAATTTTCTACTTGTTTACATTAAGAGATACATGATTAGTACTTCAATGGTTATCACTGTAGTTATATAAAATAAAAGTATGCTCTGACTGGCAGTTGAATTTCATTTTTAGTTGCCTTTTTTTTCTTTTATAGCTTTTCACCTCTGGTTCCTACATCTGGATTGTAGCCATAAGTGGACTTGTAAGTGTGATTTCCCCTCCCCCTACTCTCTCTCTTTTCTGAAGGAACTTTAAGAAAAATGTCATGTTTGGGTTTGGGTCACATTCAGTTGTCTCCAACTTTCTTTTAACCATGTCAGTTCCATCTCCATGCTGCTCCCTTATTAATGCAAAGGGGCCAGTTTGTCTGTTTTCAAGGTAATTTTGATGAAAGCTTTAGCTGAGTTTCTTGTTTGTGTTTTTAAAAATTAATAGTCGAACTCATAGTAGGAAAAAAATGACCAAAAAATGAAGTTGAATTTACTAAAAATAACAAGAGATGTTCTATTTGTTTTGTAAAGAGACATTGTCGTGCAAGGGAAAGATAAGGCGAAATGGAAAGTCAGGTGTGTGGCCAGGGAAGGCAGCAGGCGTGAGCTGAAGGGCTGGGCGTCATCCTCACGCGTGTGCTAGAATGTCTTTAGCCCACCCATCCCCCTGCTGCTCTTTTAAATTTAACTTAATTATTTTATTTTATTAAGCATTTGTGTTAAACTCTAATGAGTGTATGAGATATTTAAAAAGAAATCTAGAACATGAAGTTGAGCTTTATTTTTCATTTATGACTTAAATTTGCACTCCCAAATTTATATAAAAATAAGTATATAATCAGTGTGTATGGAATATAGTTTTAATTTTTTCCTTGGGAAAGACTAAGAAAATTGCAGAAGGGATTCATGGTGGTATGTATAACCTCGCAGGGGAAGGGTTTGGAAATAATGTGCCCTCCCCTGCAGACACTGTAAGTGAGTTACCACGATTTCGTGGTGGGTGGGATTGGGGCCCTTGTGTCATTAGTTTAGGCCTGCTCTCTTCTCTCCTTCCTTTATATGCTCTGTATGATTTCTTTTCTGTGTTCATTCTTTTCATATACAACTTGGTCCTTCGTTCTCCAGGCTGCCGGCCCACGTTCTGATCAGATACCTGATTGGCCTTTAGAACCACAGAGCTGACCTACATTATGTGGTCTTCCAACCATCCAAGCCACTTGGTGTTCCTAAGACTTTGTCGTTACTTGGTGACTGTGTGGGGTCAGACCGAGTCTGTGCGGCACTGTCGCCAGGCTCTCCCCAGCCTAATCTCTTCCCACTTGAGCTGCCAGCTTGATTAACAGCTATTTCACCAGCTGCAAACAGTAAATAGATAGCTCATTGCTTTCATAATGAGAGCAGCGTGACAGTCTGTTTCTTTCATGATGCATTTTGTTTCCCTTAGCAGTGAATGGTCTTGAGCCCCGTTTTGGATGTTTTCCTAAAGATTCAAGAATTTGAGAAGTACCAGACTATAATTCTATTTCACTGTATTAGGTTACTATTGATTGATTGGGTCTTATTATCCAAACCCTTCTTTAATAATCATTATGTGACATTTGCTTTAAGTCATTCCATTTTATTTCTCTTGTTTTCAGTCTCCTGGTTTTAAAGTAAGTGCTTCCCATCACCTTAGAAAGTTTCATTTTGTGACATTCAGTGCTCTAGAATTGGAGGCTGTACTTTTTCATCTCTTTGTAGTTTTTTTAAAATCTAAAATATGCATGTTGTGGTCAGAGTATTTTTCAGTACACATGCTTAACAGGTAGGTGCTTGTTTAAATTTTTTTTTGCTTTTTTTTAAATTAAGTTTTTATTTTAATTCCAGTATAAGTAACATACAGTATTATATTAGTTTCAGTTGTCTTGTCATGATGAGCACTGGGTGATATATATGGAATTGTTGAATTTTTTTTTAAGAATCAGAAGTGTAACAGTTTTGTTTTGTTTTTTAGAGAGGGATGGGGGTAGGGCAGAGAGAGAGGGAGAGAGAGAATCTTAAGCAGGCTCCACGCCCAGCATGGAACCCAACACGGGACCCGATCTCACAACCTTGAGATCATGACCTGAGCGGAAATCAAGAGTCAGATGTTTAACTGACTGAGCCACCCAGGCACCCCAATAACGAATTTTTAACATAAAAATCCCTTAAGAAGTGTAAGTAGAATTGCACAGTATTTGGAATATAATTCCCAGAGTTTAGCATTTAAATAATCCCCTTATTAATGAATTCCTCTGAGCCAATTGAAATTTCACTTTTTACAGTAATTAATTCAGCCAATGTTGACCTACTATGAACACAAATCTAATAAATCTTCATATCAGTTTGGTTATTATTATTCTATCATAATTAGATGATACTATATTTACTTACAATGATTAATATCAGTGATAATCACAGCCAGTTTTCCTTTATGTTATACAATGATGTTGGTACTTGTTTTGAACTTAATGAATATTTTATTTCTGACTTTTCCAGAAAACCATGTTTTTATGTAATATTTAATATAGTACACTTTAGATAAGGATAATTATAAAGAAGGATATTAAAATTATTTGTGAATGTTCAGTTTACACACTACTGATTATAGAATCAGAGTTGAGATCCACAAAGCCACAGCTTGTCCCAGATGTCTGTTGCTCAACGTGACTTCTCCTCTCCCCATGTATATCAAGTGACTTCCCTTTTTTTTAATGCTAAATAAAATACTAAAAAGAAAATAAAAATTCTTACTATCAAAAAGAAATGCACAGATGGTATTCAGTGTTCTGGGAGAATGTTAGGAAACCTGCTAATGAAATCTCACGTTTCAGCACTGAAACCAATAGTTCTCCTGACATACTGCGTGTGTTAAGGAAGTGATTTTATTTCAATCTGGCAATTACGTGTTTTTTAAGAGAAAGAGCTTTTTAAAAAAAGACATTTGTGTAAAACATAAGTCATGTGTATCTGCTGTCATAGAAACCACCAACTTTACTCATGCTTTTCTGGAAAGCTGCCAACTTTGGATTTATTTTATTTAGTTAGTGGTGGATTTATTTTGGTTAAGCTAGTTTTTATCTCTCCTTGTGTCACTTATTCTTCCATGATTATAAATGTTTCTGAATATATAACTTTAAAATAACCTCACTGATTAGGGCACCTGAGTGGCTCAGTCAGTTAAGCATCTGCCTTCGGCTCAGGTCATGATCCCAGGGTCCTGGGATCGAGTCCCACATCTGGCTCCCTCCTCAGCAAGGAGTCTGCTTCGCCCTCTGCTCCCCGTGCTCCCCACCACCACTGCTTGTACTCTGTCACTCTCTCTCTCAAATAAATAAAATATTTTTAAAAAATAATAAAATACCTCACTGATTGAAAGGAGAGAGGTTATAGATTATAGTCAGGACAGTACTTACTGGATAGGAGCCCACTTTCTGTTCAGTTATGTCAGAGAAGAATGAGGACTAAATTTTTTTCCTGGATTGAGAGGGGGAAGGTGTTTAGTTTACCAGGGGCAACACTAAGTTAGTTGCCTGGGACCGCTGTCCCTCTTGAGTTCCATTTCATGATCTGTGAGTCTACCTGCTGCCAGAAAGGTAAGGGGCATTCAGGTTTACTTAAAGAGTCCTTTGAGATTACTCACATGTATCACTGATATGTGTTTTATGTTGTGTCCTTCTTCCTTTGGCAATTCTGGTTTTTAATACCACCATTTAATATTTAAAATACAACTGTTTCCATGAAAGATTGGAAAATTGTAATTGGAACGCTTGGCGACAGCAGCCAAGGGAAATGTCTCAATTAAGCATGAACTTCAAAGATGTTCATATCTGTCTGCTTCTGCTATCCTCTCATTATTGTGTGTGACTGTTCTTCTCAGTGTCTTTGGTAAGAGACCTTCAAAAATCGGGGGCACTCTTCACATAGTCACAAGTTCTCTCATCTTCTTACACATTAATACTTCTTTTCCATAAAGAATGTGTTGCTTACTTACTGAACTGTATTTAAGTTCTTTTTGTGGTTCTGCAGAGAGCCTTTGGGCTCTCCATATCCCTGCACTTCTTCATTTTCTGCCATTTTATGAATCATAGTAGTGAATCATTACCGCTGGGATGTACCCTAATTCTCAAAAGTTGAAGTCTCAGGCCTGAGCTGATTCTGGAATGATTAAAACAGAAAGAGCATGCTTTTGCCAATTTTCTTTTTACAGTTCACATATTTATCATCTTTTGGTCTTCTTTCAATCTGTTTGGGGGTGAGTTAACAGACAGGCCTGTATTTCTCAGACTCCAGGCTTCTTGCCTTGAACTCCCCTTCACAGCCTACCCATTTCCTGCATTCATTCCCTGTTCTGTAGAATATATCAGACTTTGATTATCTCGTGATCAAGCAACCTTAATGTAAAAAAAAAAAAAATCTGTCCTACCCAATAACAAGATTAGAAACATAGATTGACACCAGATTATTTAGGAGTCTGAATGTGGTTTGAGTTTGTATTTTTTTCTGTAGGCAGTGGGGATCTTTAAAGCTTTTTAAACAAAAAACTTCACGACGGTCTGAAATTACAGGAGTTTTATTAGGGTTTGTAAATCAAAAAAGAGGAAGGGAAAAGTGAGCAATCTTGTAGGAGTCAGGATGCCTCATGTGTGGGCTATGGTTGCTTTTTTCTCTTCCATCCACAGTAGTTTTAAGGAAAAAATATAAAATATTGTCTTATGATAGCTGTAAAAGACAAAGCATCGAACAGAACCATGTGTTGGTTGGCTTTCCAAGTCATGGTGTAACAGTACGGGGGAAGCTTATGGAGCTTGCATAATCTGTGGAAATCCAAACTTGTGTGGACTAAGTTTTAGAGCCCTGACTGCTCTGTGGTGAAGAATGATATGTTGGGTCCTCTGGTCCTTCCCCTGCTTTTCATGTCTTTTTCTTCCCTCCATGCTTCCTTTTCCTTTTTTTTCTTCTCTTATGTTTCTTCTCTGGATTGACCAAAGAACGGTACAGTAGAGTGGGTCAGATAACTCATCTGATGCCTGAGGTTTTCAGTTGAACTTTAGGGATTAAGATTAGTTCCATCAGTTCATTGAAATGACAGATGTGATGGAAGGAAGTCAAGGCTGGTTGGAGCTGTGAGGTTGGCTGGGCTTGTGGAAGGCCACTCATAGTAGTGGAAAGACAGCAGTGACTTCCCAGGAAACATCCAGATGTAGAGGGTGCTTTCACCTTCTTATAGTCAATGTGGCGTTTATAATTCCGACACCAAATGGAGTGCCTATTAGTCCATTTCACATCACACACACACATTTTCTCTCTCTCATTCGTTCCTTCCCTCTTAGCCCCCTCTCCTTCCTGTCCTCTCTCTGCCCCCATCCTCCATCCCGACCACAGGTAGCCACGACCTACTGAAAGAAACCTGCTGTCCTCTGCCATGGCATGACAGTTGTAACTCAGTCCAGGGCTGACAGTACGAATGTCCTGTTAGACAGGTATCCACAGGGAGGGAGTGACCAGTAGACTTTAATTTTTCCATGTTCCGTGCAGAATAAATGAAATTATTATTTACAGTATCTTGATAAAGCTGTCACAGAAGTACCCTATAAGATACAGGTATAAAATTTTTATTGCTGCAACTCATCTTTTACCTATAGGTGAAAACCTAGCATCTTTTCATTTTTTTAATGATTTTATTTATTTATTTGAAAGAGAGAGAGAAAGAACATGAGCAGGGGGAAGGGCAGAGGGAGAGGGAGAAACAGACTCCCTGCTGAGTAGGGAGCCTGATGTGGGGCTCAATCCCTGGAGGCTGAAGACAGACGCTTAATGGACCAAGCCACCCAGACGCTCCCCTAGCCTCTTTTCAAAGGCTTTCAGAATTTGGCCTCCTCATGTACCAATCTAATCCCTATGTACCATATACTTCAGAGACACTAAGTTTGACTCTTTCTGAACACCTTGTCCTGTCTCAGGATCTGTGCCATTGTCCAGTCACTAATTTTTCTTTAACAAACATGTGGCAGTTACTATGTACCATGTACTTGTGGTAGATGATATTATTTGTTCAAACAAATATTTTTGTTTGTTCAGAATATTTGCTGCCCCTCTCTCCTGGGGCCTCCCTATAGGGCCTCTGTGTGATCTGTTACCATCACGCTTTACTCTGTGACGTACATTAGCCACTAAAACATGAGCAGAAATGATGAATGCTTCTCAAGCAGAAGTTTTAAGAGCCGCCGCACGATTCCACCGTTCCTCTGTTCCCTTTGCCGTGAGAAAAGCATGTGCCAGATAGAAGCTACTTCTTCAGCCCAGACCTCGGAATGAAGGAGACACATGGAGCATGGCTATGGCCAACATGTAAGATGAATGAGAATGCTGTAAGCTGCTGAAATTCAGGATCATTTGTTACCATAGAATAGCCTAGAGAAAGCAGACTAATACAGCTCTTTTCTAAGCACTTTATAAATATGATCTTAATTAGCATTTATAAAAACCTGATGACTATTATCCTCATTTTATAGATGAAACCAAGGCACAGAGGATTAAGTAATTTGCTAAGAATACAAGCTAGTAAGGAATGAAGACAATTCAAATGCAGGTCTTCTAGCTTTAGTGTTTATGCTCTTAAGAGGTAGCTTTGTATAACCACGTGCCGTTTCTTCCAACTATATCCCTTCTTTCACCATTAGATCTCTTCTTTTCCTAGCAAAATCTTACTTATTTAAGTCCTGACTCTGAAGCTTTTTCTGAGTCAGCCCTGTCTTTGAATTTAGGAATTATACACTATTCTTTATCTTCCCCAGTGCGTAGCACAATGTCTGATATTTTATCTATATCCTATAAATAATTACAGAATTTCAAAATTCACTATTCACAAAATTCACAAAATAATTTCTGTGCTATAAAACACTGTAATACTTTGTGATTGTCAGGGTGCTTTCAGTGTGTACTGCCTTACTAGGTTCTTGACACAATCTCTACTGTGGTAGAGAAACTGGGCTTCCCATTTTAAAGATTTCAGAGATGGGGCGGCTGAAGTTCAGATTGTACAACTGATATATGATGTCACAGGACCAAAGGCCAGGTGTTCTGGTCCCAGTCCATGGGTCCATTGCCTCTCACTGTACCTTTCAAGGTGCTCATCCATGTCTCTTTCAACCACAAGACACATACAAAGCTATTCTCAGATCTTCCCTTGACTACACCACTAAGATGAGGCCCTGTTCATCATCAGTGCAGACAGGATTCTGGAGGGAGATCCTGGATATGAAGAAATTTTAAAAGTACCCAGAGGTACCAAAAGGCACATCTCAACTTTCTGTAGCCTTTGTTATGAATTTTGTGGGCTGACCAATATCCAAGAAAACGTTATCCCATTGACAGACTCTACTAACCTCCTGATGTGAAGAATCCAGCATATAGCTATATTTGCTCTTCTAGGAACAAGATATTTAACTGGTTCTCCATATAATGGATGAAAAGTGCAGCTCAGTCCCCACCTTTCAACAAACAGTTCATTGCCTTGTTTCTGGCATTATCATGTATAAGAAAATGAAATTAAAAATGGCTTTGAAAAAGTTTAAAGGATGATTTAAAATACATTAACCTTGTTCAACAGTGCTGCTGGTCAAAGAGGAAGATAAGGACAAGGTTACCAAGAAAACACCCATACTTTTAAATTTTAGATGATCACTGGTAGATTATCATGACGGTTGCAGCACAGAGCATTTTCCCACAGGGTCTTCATGTTGTTTTTCTATCAAGAGATGGAAGGTCTTCAGTCAGTTTTGGTTATCTCTTTAAACTGTTTTTTGGTGTGTGTGTTTTTTTTAATAGAAGCATCCAATGTTCCTTCATCTTTGGGACTGATTGTGTTGATATTTCTCTTCTATCTTGATGATAATCTGTGGGAAAGGACTATGGTAAATCAATGCATGTGATTTTGAATTTATTAATTATAAACAATGGCATAGCATATTATCAAAAAGTTCTCATGTTAGCTGAGAAATTTTCAAGACACTAGAAGTTTTTGTTACTAAAGATTGTTTTTAGTCTGCTAAAGTCCTTCCTCTTATAAAATAGAAAAAAAAAGATTTTTATGTATCTGGAGATGTCTAGATCTTTCTAGATCTTCACATTCACTTTCTTAGGAAAACTTCTTTTATTCCTTTTATTTAGTAAAGTGTTATTTATATACAATAAAATTCAACAATGAACACAGTGGACATAGATAGGTTTCTACTTCTCTCTGGTGAATACCTAGGAGGAGAATTGCTGGGTTATATGATTGATGTATGTTTAACATTATAAAATAATATAGTATGATTCTACCAAGTGACTGTACCATTTTCCATTTCCACCATCAATACATGAGTTCCATCCTTCCTTACACTTGGCCTTGTCAGTTGTTTTAACTTTAGTCATTCTAGTTGGCATGTAGTAATACCTTGTGGCTTTAATTTGCATTTCTGTAATACCTAGTGGTTCAAACATCTTTTCTTGTGCCTACTGGACATTTGTATAGCTTCCTTTGTGAGGTATTTGTTCAGATATTTTACACACTTTTTCATTGGGTTACATTTGTCTTATAATTGAGTTAAAAGAATTATTTTTATATTCTGGACATAAGCTCTTTGTTGGATATATTTTGTAAAAATTTTATCCCAGTCTATGGCTTGCCTCTTTGTTTTCTCAACTATGTCTTTCAATGAACAAAAGCTTTTAATCTTGATTAATTCAGTTCTCAATTTTTAAAATAGGTTCTGCTGTTGATGTCTTATTTAAGAAATCTTTGCTAATCCAATGCCACAAAGATTTTATTCTGTATTTTCTTCTAGAATGTAGTAGTTTTTGCTATTAGATTTACATCCAGGATCCCATCTGAATAATTCTTGTGAGGTAAAGGTTGAGATTTATTTTCTTTCATACAGATATCTAGCATCATTCCATCATTTGTTGAAGAGACTCAGTGCTCTTTTCATTACCTTGGCACCTTTGTTGAAAGTCAGCTGACTAGTGTGGGTGTATTTCCTGGCTTTCTGTTGTATCCCAGTGATTTATATGTCTGTCCTTACGCCAGTAACATATTGTCTTGAGTACTTTTGCTTTATGTTAAGTTGAAATCAGGTAATGTAAGTCTTCCAACATTGTTCTTTTTTTCAAAACAGGCTTAGCTATTTTTGGAACATTGACTTTCCATATGCATTTTTAAATCAGCTTATAATTTCTTCAAAACAAAAATCAGTTAAGATTTTATTTGGGATTGCACTGAAACTGTAGATCAATTGGGGAGAATTGCCATTGTGATAATTTAAAAATGTGCCCACAAATCCTTTTATAATTCAAGAAATGGAGTTTAATTTCCCCTCCTAGAGCGTGGGCTATCCTTAGCAATTCACTATGGCAGAAATAATGGTGTGTGACTCCAAAGAGCAGATCATAAAAGACACAGATGGTCCCATCTTGCTCCCTCTCAGGTCATTTGTTCTGGGGGAAACCAGCTGCCATGTCTCAAGGATAGTGAAGCAGAGATATGGAGAGGTCACATGGCAGTGTGTCAGCACTAACTTGCCAGTTGTGTTTTTGAGCTACCTTGGAAACTGATCCTCTAGTTCATCTAGTCCAGTCAAACTTCAGATGAGCACAGGTAGGCTGACATCTTGACTGCGGCCTGGTGAGAGACCTTGAACCACAGCCACCCAACGAAGCTGCTCTCAGATTTCTGATCCTTATAAACTGTGTGTATAACCAGTGCTTATTGTTTTAAGCCACTGGGTTTTGAGTAATTTTTTATCCAGTAATAGATAACTAATATAAGCATTTTAATAATATCAGGTCTTCCAATCCATGAACATGGTATATTTCCACATTTATTTAGCAAATCTTTTAATTCCCCTTTACAGTTTTTAAATTTTCAGTGTATAGGCCTTGCATTTCTTTTATTAAATATATTCCTCAGTATTTGTGGGTTTTGATAGTATTTTAAATGGAGTTGTTTTTATAATTTTTATCCCAATTGTTTGTTGCTGGTATATAGAAATGCAGTTGATTTATGTATATTGCTATTGTGTCCTGCAATTTTGCTATCTTTGTTTATAATTTTTGGCAGCTTTTTTGTGGATTCCTTAGGGTTTATTACATGCATGATCATGTCCTCAGGAAATATATTTTGTTTATATGTTTTACTTCTTTCTATTCTGTGCCTATTTTTTTTTCCTTACATCATAGCTAAGACCTCTAATACAATGTTAAATACAGGTGGTGAATGGATATCCTTGTCTTGTCCTTACCTAAAAAAGCAGTGAGGTTTTCACCTTTGAGTCTATAAGTGCATAAATCGTTCTACATCTTCACACTCATTTTTAATTTATTATTTTTAGACCAATGTAAGAAACAAGTTTCAATATAAGCCTATTTTCTCTTTAATTTTAGTTTCTTGAATCAGTTTATTGAAGTGCATATAATTTTAAAGGGGGTTCGTCTCCTTGTTAAAAGGAATACTAAAAGGTATTTACATTTACACACCTGATTAAGGCTTTTTCCATGTGCTAGAGACTCTATTTTTCTCCTCATGTATCTTTTCCTTAGTAGCAGAACCTTCATCTTATTTGGGGCAGGAGTGCCTCCACCTGAAATATCATACTTCCTTTGCATCTAGGGTATAGCCATCACACTAAATCCTGGCATCCTGTCCCGTGAGCTATAAATCCATATATTGGTGGGACTTCTGGGAAGGCTCCTCAAAGTAGCCTTTTGTCCTTCTGTCCTTCTGTCCTTCCTCATTTTCTCCCCTCTGCTGCCTGGAATGCAGCTAAAGATGGTTAGAGCTTTTATAACATGAGGGAGAATAAATTTCTGTTGTATTTAAGCCATTGTTATTTGTGGTTTTCTGCTTTACACATTTAACCTGATAATCCTGATACATGATTTTCCAAAAGGAAAAGTTTATTGCAGCCTCCTAAGGTAGTGATCAGCCTAATTAATTCTGTCCTTATTCCAGTGTAACCTCCCAAGAATCAGGATATCCAGGGCTTTAGTTAGATATTTCAAGATGATAGTAAAAGATGAGAGCTATAGGAAATTCATCTGAATCATTTTTGCACTTGACAAAGAACAAGATGGCAAGACTCTTTCGATAAGTGCTAAAGCCACATGATTCTGTTATGAAAAGAATAATCACTTCATAATTTCATAATTAATTTCATAATTAATCACAAATGGCAGAAGTAACTTTAGGCATCTCTAATTTGCATACATATTCTCTGCGTAAATACATACATACATACATACATACATACGTACATAAATAAATTCCAAAGTTTCTTCTTTCCTTCTTTAGCATTTTTGGTGAAGAAATGGAATATGTAAATGTAAGATCTGTTAAGAGCAAGAATTTTCTTTGTTTTGCTCCCTGCTGTATCCCAGCATTTAGAACACAGCCTGGCACATAATAAATGTTAAGTAAGAATATGTTGAAAGAATAAACGTTGGATGAATAGCCTCAGTGTGGTTGCCTCAGGACTTGAGTACATATGAAGTCTGTATGATGAGGTCTAGGTGCAAAGGGATGTTTGTTCCCTTGGCTTGTCCCTGTCTTGCAGAGGCAACTCTTTCTCCCCAGGAGAGCAGCTCCTTGTGTTTATCCTGTTGTCCTGTTAGGTGATAGATTTCTGAGTGTTGGGACCATCGTCTCCAGGACCCCAGCAGTGCAGTTCACTGTGCAAGGTGTTTGTTCACCCAGACTTGCCTGCTAAAAGAGATCATCAAACACCTGGGTGTCATTGCCCAGTCATGGTTTCTCACCTTTGTCTGCTGTGGTTACATGCTAATACTAAGCAGGACCAGAGGACACTTGAGGTTTACTCTCTATAAGCAAGAGGGTTTCACCTGTTTTCTGCCCAGCAAATTAAATTCTTTATTTGCCCAATGAATATGATTTCATGATTTCCTTTTGAAAAGGACTAATAATCTGAAAAATCAGAATAAGTGTGTAACTGACGTCCATGTTTATTAATGGCCTAAAGAAAACAATTTCCTGTTGTTTTACATTCTCAGATTTATGAGGTAACAGCTTCTGTTGGCTTATGGGGAGCTCCTAGCACTAACCCAGGGCTGTGGCATAGCTCTTTGGGGTAGGTTTTCAACTGCATGTGGCCTAGATTTTTCTCTGGCCTCCTAACCTCTGGGTTTCTTTTCCTAATTCCTGATTCCTGCCGCTTGAATGCTCTGATCCTGGCTCTAGCTGGCCTCCTCAGACACATGCCCCTTGTTCCGTTTCACTGTATCTGGTCATCCTGGATCTCACTCCTGGCCTTCCCAAGACCAGTGCTGCTACTGCTTTGTCCCTTGTAATTGGGCCTGTCAGCTTGACCTTGGGCTTCCCGCTTGAGGGCCAACCGGAGGCCCTCCCTTAATGTTTCCCCTGGCCTCTTGACATGCAAATCTGAGCATATGGTCTATTTTTAAAGCCTCTTTTTTCATGAACTGGGGGTTTCGAGAAAACTCTCATTCAGAAGTCCCAATACATGAAAGGTTTCTGAGATAATGAAAATTAAAGTTAAAAGTAGTGTATGAATGTAAGGTAGCATAATAATAAGAGATACTCTCTCAAAGCTCTTGGTGGTATATGAGGTGTATAACTCGGAGAATTTAATGCAGTCATTGTTATCCCATCTTGTCATAGAATAAGGTGACGATTATCAAATATTTATAGGACTAAACTGTTTAAGCTCTTCATATTTCAATCCTTTATGAATACCTAACATTTATGAATAGCACTTTAGTTAGTTGACAACTTGAGGTCATGCTGGTGTACCAGAGGCATAGATAGGTAAACTCTACCTTTGTGTCATATAGGAAAGTATAAACCTACCACCAAAAATGTGTCTGTTGGCAACTTCCCAGTTTCCCTTAAAAGAATCTAAAATAATGTCTTTTTTTTTAGAACATTTATTCATTGCCATCTTCCCAGCAAAGACTTAATGGGTCCTTACTATGTACCAGGCACTGTTCCAGATGCAGAAGTCAAACCCATCAAACCAACCACAGTTTTTCCTCTTCCAAAGCATACACTCAAATCGGAATCAAACCCTTAGGATGAAATTCAAGCAAATGAGCACAAAAGTCCTATTTTATCCCTTCCAGAATTTGCAGTAGTATATTTGTTTATTACTGGGGTTATAAATTATCCTAATTGTTCACAGGTTGGCCCTTCTAAAACTGAATACGTGATTTTGGTGAGTGTATACATGACAGTGGGACAGGAGTAGACATAGGCAGAAGTGTGAAAATCTTTAGCTTTCATCAATTCCTTGAATGAACCTATGACCTACTCCCCCACCCTCCAAATTAAGAACCCCTGCTAAATTGTGAACTCCCTAAGTGGAGGCAACAAATACGCATTTTCATTATTTTTTCCTAATTTCTTTAAAAGACATATGATTACATAAAGCAAAAATAACACCATATTGCTAGGTTTATAAGTATATCGGTATAATATATAAAGTAGCATTAGATCGGGGTGATGTTAAGTGGGACTGTATTCTTGCAAGTTTCCTACAATTTACTTGAAATAATTCAGTATTAACTCTAAACACATGTGGTAATTTAAAGATGAATATTGTAATCCCTAGAGCAAACACATGAAAAAAATGCAGTGAAGTATTGCTAAAAACAAAACCCAGTAAACAAAATTAAATACTAAAACTAGTGGCTTGACACAAAAGAAAATAGGAAAGGAGGAACAAAGAACAAAAAAACAGATGAGAGAAATGGAAACCAAATAGCAAAATCCACCTATGACAAAGTAAGCCCATTAAGTCTGAAGAGCTAAACACTCTAATCAAAAGGTGGAGATTGTCAATGTGGAATTAAAAGCAAGAAACTGCTATATGCTATCTATAAGACACACTTTAAACACAGACACACACAAAAAGTTGAAAGGCAAAAAATAAAGAAACATCATGGAAACAGAAAGCTGAAATGGCCACATTACTATCAGACAAAATAGATTTCTGCATGAGTAATTCTAAAACAAAGAGGGATACTCTGTTATGATGAAAGGGTCAATTATAAGTGTATGCGTGCCTAATAACAGTTTCCGACTACATACCAGAAGTTAAAAGGGAACTAAAGGGAGAAGTGGACAAATTCACAATCATGGTTGAGACTTTGAAACTAAAAACCAAAAATTTTAATATTTTTACTTAATTCAAATCTTACAGTTCTATTTTGATCAATTATTTTCATATTTTGTTATGTGTATAATAACATTCTGTCTTAAGCAAAACCAATACAATACAGCTCCATTTTCTGTTTTCCTTCCTACCCAGATCTTCAGAAAAGAAATTTCTAATTCCTTGCCTCCAATCCATTATATGTTTTTGCCATAATTACTTCCTTTCTCTTTCTTTGTTAAAAAAAAAAATTATACACACACAAAGATAGTGCTTTTTTTTTGTTTCCCCTATCCTGCTGTAGAAAAAAACCATGCTCCATGGTTCTGTACTTACATAAGTTTCTGCCCATAAATAGTATATGCTATTCTCTTATGTTTGGGAATCTTGTAAAAAGATGGATCTAGTGTATGATACATTTAAAAATACCTTAACACATGTACACCAAGGTAATTTTAACTGCTGTTTAGTGTTCCCTTGGATGAGTGAGCCAGCCCTTAGCCATTCCGGTCCTGGGGACACTTTGTTTCCATTTCCTAGCTGTTACATACAGCACTGCAGTTGAATATTCCCAAAAGCATGGCTTCAGCTCTGCTTAGGTATTGTCGAATGGCTCTCTCCCGAGAGCTTGTACCACTTTACTTTCCCTCAGGACTGTGAGGGTTCTCCGTTCTCATCCTTACCAAAACTTGATCCCACATTTTTCCATTTTTTAAATTATTATATTTAATATTGCATTTCCCTAAAAACAAGTGAAAATAAACATCTTTTTATGTGTTTGTTGTCCTTTTGAATTTCCTCTTCTGAAATTGCCTTTTCACCTGTGTTTTAAGTTGGGTTGATTGCCTTTCTGTGATAAATTTATAGTTTCCTTATGTATTTTGAATACTACCTTTGTTGACTGCAAGAATTCTAAGGACCTTCTCTAGGCTCTTACTTGTCCTTTGACTTCACTTACAGTAATTTTTGGCATACTTGTAGCTTTTAAATTGTAAAGTAAATGTATGTTTTCTTTTAAAGTTTGTGCTTTCTGGTCCTTATTTAAAAATCCTTCCCAGCTCAGTGTCAAAAAGATGTGCCTTCTGTATTTTGTGCAGGAAGATTTCAAGTTCAGTAAATTATTTCCTTAATCTGTTGGGAGTTTACACATGGTGTTGGGAAGAGGGGGTGTGTTCTGTCTTTATTCTGACGCAGAGCTCCCTCTGATTTACCATTTCCGCTGTGCACCATGTGCCTTCGTCCTCCAGAGCCTCTTCCTATGCGCTTGTTCTTCAGGTCGATTTGAGTAGCTCTACATAAAGACCACACGATTTTAATTACTCAAACTTTATATCATATCCTGAAATCTGATAAGCCTTATGATGTTACTTTAAAATTACTTTGGCTATTCTGGATCCTTTATTTTTTTATTTTAAAATTTTTTATTGTATATATATAACACACCCAAGTGTTCATAAACTATAAATGTCATGAAACCAAACAAGTCACTATAAAGTGAACACACCCATGAAACGCCACGCAGGGCAGAGTACTGCCAGCCTCTTCGCGCCCCTCCCTTCCCTGACTACTCTCCCAGGACAGACTGTCATCACCCTCATGCTTCGTTCCGTGGTTTTCCCACTTGAGATAGATAGATAGATAGATAGATAGATAGATAGATAGATAGATAGATAGATAGATGATAGATAGTTCAGATCAATCCACTTACAAAAATGGAATCATACAATGTGTGCATTTTTGGTCTGGCTTCTTTCTCCCAACATTATGTTTTTAAAACTTAAACTTTAAATATTCCAAATGCATTTCAGAGTTGCCATTTAAGTTCCAACAACAACAACAAAAAGCTGTTAAGATTTTATTTTGAATTATATTGAATTTGTATCTTAATTTGGTGAAAATTTGTATATTAATAGTTTCACATCTTCCCATTCATGGATGTGATGCCTTTACTACTAGGATTTTTTTAATGTGCTTTTTTTTTATAGTTTTAAAATTTTCTTTTTAAAAGTTTGCTGTTCTGCAGATAGTTAATTGCTTTTCTTTTCTAGGAGGTCTGTTTTATCTCTGGTAACTTTTAAGGGCTTCTTTCTTTGTTTCACTACAGTGCATCTAGATATAAACTTCATTTTGTTATCCTTCTTGGGACTCTTGCATTTTCAGTCTGGGATTTGTTTTCTGTATTAATTCTGGAAAACTCTTATCTCTTGAAATACAGTCCCACTGTCTCCATAGTCCCTCCTTTGTCTTCTTCTGGAAGTTCTATGAGACCTACACTGACGGCCTCTCTTCTCTGCGTGGAATCTCACCAGCAGAGCCCCAGGCCTCACCTGGGAGGACACTTCAGAAGTGTCTTTGATTCACACCCTGCAGAGCTTTTACCGTCTCCCTGTGGAGGGGAGACGGTGGGTATGGGCTACGCTGGGCTTGGGCAGGAATTGGGGTTGCTTCCTACGGAGGTAACTAGTGTTCCGCATCACTCCTGCCTTCCACAGACCCTGGTGCCTAATCCCTGAGTCCGTCTGAGCTCTTGGAGACCTTGCCAGCACTTGGATTTACCTTTCTTCCCCTGCGCCAAGTGATTTCTAATTATTCAGCATGTTTTCCATTTTGTTAGTGTGGTTCAGGATTACAGATGCTTTCTAATGTCATTGAATGTGGAATTTGTTTCTCTTTTCATTTTCTTTGTTCTTCTGTCCCATTTTTGAGAGAAGTGGCATAGAAATGATTTGAAGCCAGAACTCCTCTACATTCACTCTTTCCTCTGTTCCAGTCTGTCTTTCGCTCCTACCACTGCACCGAAACTGTTCTCATTAAGGTCATCAAAGGCCTCCATGTTGACAGATCTGATGGTCATTTTCCTCTCTGGCCTGGTTGAACACAGAGCTGCATGGTTCACACTGGCTGTTCCCAGCCTGAGACACTGTTCTGTGCTCTTCGCTGATGCTAAGCCTTTTCCTCCTGTCCCTGGCAGCGCTGCCAGATGACTTCACTGGCTTCTCCCAATCCGTCCACGCACAGAATGTTGCTGGGTTGAATCGTAAGTTCTCTTCTCCCTTCTGTTGTTCGTCCTGCGCCCTTGCTGTTATCTAGTCCCATTGCTTTCACTGCCATCAGTGCCCCTGGCCCCCAGATCCTTACCTCTGCTAAGTTTTCCCTTGAGTTGCAGTTCTCTATATATCTGCCCACTGGGTATCCCACTAAGATCTCTACTAGATGTTCCCGAGCCCACCGCTCCATCACATTTGTTGTTTGCACTGCCTGAAATGTTCTTCCTGAGTCTTCAAATCGCTGGCGTCCCATGATCCTGAAGAGCTTTGCTCAAATGTCACTTCCTCCAAAGCTTCCCTGACTCCTGACCTACAAATGGTCCCTGCTCCAGGCCACTTTATTTTGTTTCCTTCACAGAACTTACCTGGAATTGTTTTATGTGTTTGCTCATTCACTCCGTATTCTCCAAACTGACCACTGTTACCTCTACAAGAGTAGGGCCTTGTTGATCTTGTCTTCCACTGTCCTTTAGCTGTCTGCAACAGTGCTCGGGGTATACTGCGTGCTCAACAAATTCTTACCTAATTAATTGATTTAAATTTTATTAAAACATTAAAGTGTACTTTTCTCCTATTAGCACATTGTCAAATATGTTCTAATTTGGCATGAATAATTTATCCAAAGAATCAAATTCACAAAATTAAAGTGTTTTTTTTTTTTGCGAAGGAATAGCCATACTCATTTTAACCTAGAAAACCAGTCTTTAGATATCTGTCACCATATAAATTACCTTAAAGATGAAAAATAGGTGTGTTTGTGAATAGAATTGTAAATTACTGTTGGCAAGGATTTTAAAACTAGAAAAATCAGTACTTGAAAAATGTATTAGAACACTAAATTATAGACTGTCTTTATTTTCTGATAAATTTATTATATGGCTAGATTGCATTATTGGCCATTAAAGTTGTTTTCTGCCAGTATTTCTCTCTGATGGCCATCTGCCAATAAGTAACCACAGAGTTAGTACAGCGTGAAAGTGTTTTTATAATCAGATCTTGTATGGCTTTTTTTTTTTGTTAAAGAAAATATTGTTTTTTAAATATTTTGCCAGTACTTTGAGTGCGAAGTGGTTAGAATTTTGCTGTCTCTTCTAGCTTTATAAAAACAAATTTGTTTACTATTGAATAAATAAAATTTTTGTTGCTTTGTACTGCTTAGTACCGTGCAGCTTGGTAGGAGTTTGGGTTATCACCCAGCATTGCTAAAATGAAGGAAAATGCCATCTGAAGTATTTTGTGATTCTTGATTTCTGCGTTAACATGTTCTTGAACGTGGTTACGGTGAAACAGTCCCGTTGGACTTTCTTCTTGCAGGCATCAGGCATCTGCTACAACAGCAAATTGTTCCGACTTCACCAGGTGCTCTGCGTTCCCATATGGATGGCAAATTTCTTTTCTTGGACACTTGAGCCCATCTTCTCGTCTCCAGAACCCACTGCCGAAGCCAGGATTGGGATGGGGGCCACAGTCGACATCCAGAGACAGCAAAGGATGGAGCTGCTTGACCGGCAGCTGATGCTCTCTCAGTTTGCACAAGTGAGACGACAGAGACAGCAGGTAAGCAACAGAATAGTAATTCAAAATGCAGAAACACTCATGGCCTCAGCACACTTGGCCACCACGGCTGTCCGTGTGGCCAAGAGTATGTTTTACTCCTGTGCATTGCAGTGTGGATAATTTGACGTTTCCAGATAGGATGTAGGTCTCTGATAGTGGCTTTTCTTAGTTGTTTTTTTTTTTAAGTAAAAAAAAATTTGCCGCTGAAAGACTGGTCAAACTGGACATTCTTGTTCTACTTCTATTAGATAAACATTATTTCTTAGAGAAACACCAACCTAGTTAACAAGATGTGATATTTATCTGTTCTTATAATCTTGTAAAAGCCACAGTGTCTTCCTGTTAAAATGCTTATTATCATGTGCTCTGGAGTGAAGAGCAGATGTAAAACTTCTCGATTTTCCTTGGTTGAAATGGAGAAAATAAGAAGGTAAGAAAGTTTCAGGGGAATAGCCAGTGAATCAAATGCTGTGTTTTCTTAGCCTTGTCATCAATATCAGGAAATATGTACATTTATCTATCAAAACTGCTGTATTCAAACACTCCAATAGCACACTTGTCTTTCAGGGTCACTGTATGTCAGCCAGAACCTTCTGCCTGACCCTGCTCTGGCACTCCACGATCCAGCACACTGGGCTCTTCATTTCTTTATCTTCTCTACCCTCTGGGGTATGTGAGACAAAACTGTTCTCTCGTGCCATCTCCCTATCTCCTGCCTTCACTGGGTGTGAGGATTAGGTCTGTAGGCCTCCCGGTGGTCTGGAGAAGTGAAAGCAGGTGTGGCATCCCAGGTGTCCCACTGGAGATGTGGGTCCCACAGTTTATATCTGTGGTGGAAGAAGGGGTCCCTTATTAATGGCTGAGTCTACAGGTGACAAAGAGAAGCATAGGTTGTTCCCTACAGATGTATTTGAACTTGAGATGACTCTGGAACGTACAACTAAGATACCTGTGAATATAGTGAAACGTGGAGGACAGACCTCTCTCTCAGGTCAGAGCTGGAGGTGTAGATCATGGAGTCAACTTTATAGGGTTGACTAGGTGCTAAGTGAGTTCTTTAAGAGAATTACATCCAAGATGAACATAAGCTATAGGCGAAGCCTTGTATGTAGCAAGAGGAGGAGCTGAATTCTTCAAGGAAGGAGAAGGAAGAATGAAAAGTATAAGAACTCAGAATGACCAGTGTCCAAAAAGTAAAGTCATGGTGAGTATAAATATTTTCCGGGTAGAATGGGCAGAGCTGTGAGGGAGAGAAAGAAATAGGGTATGATGCTGAACTTTCTGGCTTAGATAATGGGATAGATTGATGACAGCACCATTTCACCAATAGCAAAAGAGCAGATCTGGGGGGAATATATCGACTGAGGTGCCTTCGGAATACCTGGGACTCCCCATTAGATAGCTGCGGATTGCATGCTTGTGAGCAAGCCAGAGAAGTTGTATCACTCAGTTTGGCATCCACAGGCACGTTCGCATGCATGAAATTTCTCAGGGAACACTGTCGGGATCAGGATCTCGCAGGGGAGTGGAGGTGAAGGACACAGGGAGGCTGAACAACAGTTATGAAGAGGGTCTGAGCCAGTCTGACAGCTGTGGAGCTGAGGAGAGCCCTTCCAGATTGCACCACTTTTGGCCAAGGAGCGGAAACTTGAAACTCCACCAGCCAGTCACTGGGTGCAGATTGCCGGTCTCGGGCCGACTGGCTGACTGTCCTTAGATGCACCCCATCCACAGAGGGGCTGTCCTTGGAGAACGGTCAGCTGCCAGCAGCCCCCCTCAGCAGGAAGATGGAGCACTTCAGTCCTGGGGAGTTTGGAGATCTGGGCAGCAGGCCAAAGCAGCCCTCATGCTGCTTGCATCTTCTTGGTTACGTAAGTTCTTGGAGCAGCTCCTCCTAGATTCCGGTGACACTCTTTTCCTAGGAGAGACCTCTAAGAGGAAGGTTAGCAGGACATACTTGATCCCCTTCTGCTCAAGCTGGTCTCCAGGCCACACTGGTCATCTCCCTCTTCTACTTTCCATTCCACCGTTGGCTGGAAGACACACGTGGTGAAGTGACACAGAGCCTCATCCCTGTGAGGTCTGAGCCCCCCCATCACTGTGCCTCTCTCAGGCTGTCTGCTGCCCTTGTCCATTTACCGTAAAACCTGGGGCTTGTGAGTACCAGGAGACGCCCTAGTGCCACACATGATTTTTCCCTCCTACTTTTTGTCCCCCTAGCTGTACCTTTTCCTGAGGATTACGGTTACTTAATCCTGCCATGATAACAATTTCTTTCCTGGCCTGCTGCTCTTTTGGCACGAGGGCCCAAAATGACTGGGCAACAGCTGTAACTTAAAATGTAATGGCCTCCTTACTTTGTCCCTGAGGGAAGTGTTACCCTCCTCAGAGGCGAGCTCTCTAAACCCATGGAATCTAGTTTCAGGGACAGGAAGCCCAGATTCCCAAGTGGGTCACTGGGTGAGAGGGTCATTAAGGCCACTTCCCCTCCTACCTCTTATTTCCAAGACCTTTGTGTTCTCCCTGCTGGGGACACAGCTCCCGGATAATGGTTGTTGATTTAGGGTTTGTACTGCATGCTGGAGCCACAGTGCCATCCTTGCGGGGGATCCACTCCAAACTGGCATTTCTCTCGCTCGTTTATCCGGCTGTCTCATTGGTCTGGCGAGCGGGCAGCCCCCAGGTCGTGTGATAGGTGAGAAGGTCGGTGCATCCCGTGCGCACTGTTGTAAGTGACCTCGTGATCTGATGCGACGTTAGCTGGAACCCTGGTCAGTAGACCAAACTTCTGTAAACCCACAGATGGTGGTGCTGGCTGACAGAACAGACCTAGAACCAGAAGGTGTGTCAGTTCCAGTGAAGGCGAACTGCTGCCCTTGTAGTCAGCTCAGGCTGCCACAGCAGAGTATCAGACTAGGTGGTCTGAACAACAGGAAATTCTTTTCTTACTGTCCTGGAGGCTAGAAGTCCAAGATCAAGGTGCCAGCAGGGTTGGTTTTTGGAGAGGACTCTCCCTGGCTTGCAGATGACACCCTTCTCATTCTGTCCTCACACGGCCCTTTCCCAGAGTGTGCGTGCTCTTGGTGTCTCTTCTTATAAGGACACCAGTCCTCTTGGATTAGGGTCCCACCCTTATGATCTCGCTTAACCTTAATTACCTCCTTAAAGGCCCCATCTCCAAAGCTAGTCACATTGGGGGCAGGGACTTCAACCTGTGAATTTGGGGGTGGGCAGCTTTCAGTTCCTAACACTGTCCCTTCCAGAGTGAAAAGGGCAGCATAGTCTGTCTTGTGCTGACTGTTGCTTCTCTTTGAGGGATGGTGGTGTGTGAGGGCTTAGCATTGGTCCCTGTTACTGTCAGTAGCTAGTCCAGCCCAGAGAGTGGGGCCCATGCAGAGCCTCCATCCCTGCCATCATGGCCATTCTGTTGCTGTGCCAGCACTGGGGTGGCTGGTGATAGAGGCTGGCTGATGTCAGTTGGCTGAGTCATTCTGTCTCCCTCTTCTGCAGTAGATGTTTCTGGTAGATAAGCATTCCAATATAGTGCTCAAGTCTTGCTTCATTGTATTCCTTTATATTTCTTTTGCCTTGTGCTGTCATAGTTCACCTCCCCACCTGGCAGCTGCTTAGTGCACTCCGTCACCCACTCACCTGTGGTCCTCACTTGGCTCTGGGGTCACAGTCAGTTGTTATTTGAGACTCTCTGAACGAGGCTGGTGGGTACTCTGTGGGCACAAGAGAAGTGAAAAACATGTCTTTTCCCCTAATGATTCTGCAGTCAACTTCAGGGAGCTTGGGCAGATATACTTGAATTAGATAACATCCGGGAACAACGAAACGTTGGCATGAGCACCCAGGGCATAAGATAGCCAAGAAGAGTGCTGTCAGTGTGGCCTGATACTGTGTGGTTTCAGGGCCTAGGAGGACGGGCAGGATTGGCTGGGCTGAGATGAGGCAGATTATCCCCAAGCAGAGGACCAGCAGGAGTGGTGCAGGCATGGAGGTGATAAAGAGGCCCGGAAAGAAAGACCTTGAGGAGGATTCCACCCCCCACCCCCACCCCAGCTGAGGCAGGGCTGGGTGCGAGTGAGAGCTGGGGAAATCATGCTGCACCTGTAATAGAGGGAGGAGTGTTTAAACCTGACAGCAGATTTGGGTTTTGATATAGGAGGCTGTGAAATGTGATTTAGCTGGTAGTAAAGGCAGGACAGTGTTCTAGAAAAATCTGTCTCATTGCAGTGTGTACAGTGGAAGGGCAAAAGGAGAGAGCAGGGAGGAGGAGTGAGATAGATGATCTTTAAATCCAGCTCTCAGCTCTGTGAGCGCTGTGGCCGGGATCAGGGCATTGTCCTTATTGAGCACGTCTCCACTCGCTCCCTGTTGTTTCTCAAGGCTCTGTCATCCTAGCAGGTGACCCCCAGTCCCTGCCGTTCACCCCGCCGTCAGCTCCAGCAGCCAGATCTGGATTACGGACTGGACTCCCTCTCTCCTGGGCTCCAGACCCAAACATCCCCTGCCTACCAGACATCTCCACCTGCACGCACTATGGGCACATGAAGTCTTCCATTTCTTTGCTAAATTGGCTTCTCCTCCTCACTCCCTCCCTGAATGAAGAGCACCATCACCTGCCCAAAGAGCCAAGCCAGAACGTCTTGGCTTTACCTGGCGGGTAGAAAGCCGCCATCGCTACCATCCCCTGTCCTCATCCCACTGCCTTAGCTCATCATCACTTAGCGCCTGGAGTAATGCCACAACTCCGTCTCCCCTCCCGGCCCAACGAGTCATCCCCCAGAGTAATCTCTTTGACGGCACAAATCTGACTGTTTCACTCCACCACACTTCTTCAGAAGCCCTTCGCGGCTTTCAAGGTAGTTAACACTCATTACCCGGAGCCCTTCCTGCGTCTTAGCCACGTGTCTTCGCCCGGCCCCACGTGCAGCCTTCGGCTAAGCTCGCTCAGCTAGTTGGAGTGTATCAGCGCCCCAGTGTTTCTCACCTCTTGCCCTCACTTCTGCCCTGTGCTCTGCCTGCAACAGACTTCCCCACCCCAGCACACACAGGGTTTGCTTGCCTAATTCCTGTTCACTCTTCAGTGTTCCTTTCAAATATCGCCTCCTCTGGGAAGCCTGTTGCAGCCTCCCGGCCAGCCTTGATCCTCTCCGTACTCCCACAGCCCCTGGGGTCTCTTTCACGGTGCTCACCACGATCAGGCGCCTCACCCCGATTTACTTCCCTGTCTCCACCAGTAGTGTGTCTCGGGGTGGGTGGAGACTTTTTTCTTTGTATCTCCAGTATGTGAGTAATGCTTGACACAGGATAGGAACTCACATATTTGGGGAATTGATTAAATATATGAACAATAAATATTTACAGAACTAATATACTGAGGCCATCTGAATACAGGTGAATAGTCAGGCCTGGGTGACCATTACAAATACCTCCTCTGGGAGGACAAGTATGAAGCAAACCATTAAAGATGCCCTGAGACCCACGTTTCCAAAGCACAAAGAGGAGGAAGGAAGCAGTTCCAGGGAGGTAAGGAGAAAACCGTAAAGTTCAGCAGCCAGGGAGAACAGAATGCTTGAGGGAGAATGGGTGTTCAGATTCAGGTCCCACCCCCCAAATTAAAAGCCAAGCAGAGATCTTAAGGAGGAAAAAACCACTAGACTCAGCAAGAATCAGTTCACTTTTGCAAGGGGTCTCCGTGGGGATGCCACATGGAGGAGCCGCACGTGGACTGGAAGTGGGGACACACGCATCACTTCTGAGCAACTGGCGCCATTCCAGAACCCGCTACGTTCCTTAGAGTTAACCGTGAGGCTGTACTCCCGCAGACATTTTTAGAAGCTCCGCGGTGTATACAGATTCCATGGCTCTGAAGGACCGTGAACAGTGGGACGACTGTAGACCTTGCTTCCTCTAGAGCTTGAGGCCAGAGCACCGACAGGGTCAGCGTGCAGCGTCCTGAGGTTCATCAGGCACCGTGATGTGATCTTTCTGGACATGGCCTTGGGACTTACTGCCGAAAAGCCCCTGGACGATTGTCTCAAGGACTCATAGTGACAATCACTGAGTTTACTGCAGGGTAAAGCCCCAGTCCTTCCTTCTGGTTCTCCTCGCCCTGCACGCCCGTGGCCCTCCCACTCCTCTGGGCATTCATGTGGGGCAGGGCGTTAGCTGCGTGATGGCTCCGCGCCTCTCCCCCGACGGAGTCGCTGGCTGCACGGCTGGGCCCAGCTCAGTCATCTGGGTACTTGCAGCTGCAGACCATTTTTCCACTCGGGGCCATTACATAACTTTCACAGGTTTGTGCTTTATTCATTCATCGAATAGTATGTGAGCTCTTGAAGGCCAGGAGCACAAACTGTGTTTTACTTATTTTTGTCTCTTTTGGTCCTACTGAGGGACCAAGGACACTGCTCTGGCCCTCAAGAGATTTGCAGCCCACTGGGGGAGGAGAAACAAGTCAGTAGCAGGTGCTGGGTCTCTGCTGGAGTTCGTGTGCAGCAAAACCAGAGTCCCAATCCCCCTCTGTGGCTGAGGGGGACCTTGAAGATGCCAGCATTCAGGTAGGTGTTTCAGGCCTAGGGAGCCTTGGGAGAAAACGCAGAGGGGCTCAAAACAGCTGTGGGAGCGACAAGTAATTGCCTTTGCCTGAGCTCAGGTTTCCCAAAGGAAGAGGCCGGGGAGAGTGCAGAGGCCCGGACAGAGCGGGTCTTCAGCCACATGAAGAGTTGTTTTTCCTTTTGTTCTGCAAGATGTCATGAGTCAAGCCTTGTAAGCAGGAGAGCAGGTTAGGTTTGTTTTTAAGAAGGATTATTTTGGCCGTAATCTGAGTGATGAGTGGAAAAGGTGACCCTGGAGGAAGAGGACCAGTGGGGGAGGTGATGGGGACTCCGTGTTTTCAGGATATTCGTGGTGGCGAGACAGCACTCCTTCACGGGATGACAGTAAATGGCCACAGTCAAGCGTTGCAGAGTGTCTGTACGTTCATACCTCCAGGGGAGCCACTGAAATTCCCCGCAGTCATGAACATTTGAATGGGGTTGCTGCGTGCGTCTCCACAGCTTCTCGGCTTGTAGGGGCCTCTCTGCCAGTCATGGTGGAAGAAACCCAGGTGCTCGCAATAGAAAAGCAGCAGAATGTAAATGAAGGAGCGAGGAATTTGCAGTTAAGGGATCAACCCTGGGTTGACAGGAGATCTGTACACAATCTACCTAATAGTGTTGTCATGAGGATAAAAGAATTTATATAGAATTACTTTATACACCAGAATAACCTATCAGGTATTAGTTATGATCTCATTGCACATCAGTTTTCTGGTTCTCAGGATGTTTGAGAGGGAGTTCTGATATAGGAGCTAACCTGATAGTTACTACTCTTAAAAACTTGTAGCCTTTAGAACAAGGGTCAGTAGGCCGTGGCCCATGGGCCAAACCCAAAGCTAAGAATGGTTTTTGCGTTTCTGGTGGTTCTATAAGTACCTACAGAGGATCTTCAGTTTTGCCTCTTGGTCTTCAGCGCCTCAAACATTCACTATCTGACCTTTGATAAAAAGAACTTTGCCAGCCCGCTGCTCTAGAAGATTATGTAGCCAGCAGCTTTCTAAGCGAAGTTTTACCAAGAAGTCTTAATTCTCTCTGGGTTCCAATCATCTTGTTAGTTGTGTGTCCGCCATGTTCTCTGTTGGCTGATGATGTTAATGCCATTATATGCCACAATGCAGACTTGGTGATCGAACTTTCCAGAGGGTACTTCTGGAAAAATTTCCGTTTCCCTTGGAAGCAGAGTTTAGGTGAAGCCCATTGTGGAGGCACCATGCTCGGTGTAAGCCAAGTGGGAGTTTTGTCAGGAACGCGATGGAGGCTGTTGGGGCTAATTTCTTGATTGCCTCTTCACTTCTTTGGGCTTCCCAGTGCTTCCTGGGTGATTATCACCTCTGTTTTCAGTAATAAGCCGTCTGTTTGGCCCACAAGGAAAGAAGGTGTTGCTGCCCACAGCAGCTCACCATTATTTATAGGTGCATTTCAGTTATTTTTGCAGTGTTCAGTTGAGCTAAGCTAGCTGTATTCTCTCACCCTCTTAGTTACACTTTGTGGCTGTGAAAATTGTTTCTCTATCTACCCCAGCGACAGTTGTCAGGTAACACCTAACATATACATTATTATGAGTCATATCTGCCTTGCAAATCATGAGTGTTCCTATCATTAATCAAGTATTTTGAATTTAATAAAATATTTTTAGTTTATTAAAAGTGCTCTCAAGTTCTCCATGTGTTTTTTAAGTTTTTAATAACTTTATTAAGATAGAATTCACATACCTTACAATTTATCTCTTTAAAGTATACAAGTATTCAGTGATTTCTAATATATGGACAGAGTTGTACAACCATCAGCACATTCACTTTTAGACCATTTTTATTACCCCAAAAAGAAACTGTGCCCTGCAGTGCTCACTCCTCAATCTCCCCATACCCCTAGCCCTAGGCAGTCGCTAATGTGTTCTTTCTAGATTTGCCTGTTCTGGACTGTTCTTATAATGGAAGCATACACTGTCTGGTCCTTTGTGGCCCACTTATCCATGTTGCAGTATGCATGATTATTCCTTGATGTGTTTAAACAGCGGGACCCACCTAGTAGACCTTTGTGCTAGCGTGTGCTATCCCATCGAATGAGTTTCTGTCATTGCCCCTTCACCTGGCTAGGCCTCTGCTAAGCTTCTTAACTCACCTCTTGGTCTCACCAGCACTACAATTTCCATTAACACTTACTTTCCACAAAATATATCTAATGTCCAGCCAAGCTCTGGGGAGCATCACAATGAACAAGACAGCATAGCATGATCCTTCCTCTCCCTGAGCTGAGAGTAGAACAAGATTACAGTAAAATGTCATGAGTGCTCTTCTAGGAGACGCACCCAGCCTATCCACTGGGGACTAAGAAATAGCTTGTGCAGGAAATACATTCTGAGTGGAGCCCTGCAAACTAGATACCTGTACCTTTGTGTGTGTGTGTGTGTGTGTGTGTGTGTGTGTGTGCACGTGCATGCAGCAAAGGAGTCCACTGTGAATCCAGAGGGGCAAGTTCTCAGCCTGGATGAACCCAGGCAGCCTTAAAGATGGCACGTGGCATTCAGCACACTTCTCAGCACTTTTCCTTTTTAGCTTTGGTCTTTCACTTTTTGGTGCAGTTTGATTTAAAAATCATTCTCGCCCAGTTGCTGTGCTGCCTTGTCAACAAAGCAATCTCTAATCAGTTAGAGCTAGTTCTTTTATGAGTGTGAAGTGTATAGTATCAGGTGCGGAATAAGTTACTAGTGCTTAGTTGATAAAAATCTGCAAATTAAATGAAAATTAGGTGCAAGAACTCTATTTTCAAGTGAAATTAAAGCTAAGCTGTTTATCTCGATCTGTACCTCCTTGCAGAAGCCGTCACGGTTCTAGTACTCTTCTAGTTGATCAGACTGACCTTTTGGACAGAAATTCAGAAGAGAAAGATAGGATCAATTTAAATTCTAATCCCTTTCCAAGACTGACTCATTAAGTGACCTCGAGAAAATCATTTCTATTTTCCATTCTGCCTTGGTGTCTTCATGAGAAAGAAGAGTGTGGTACAATCTCATGATGACGTACTCAGTATTTTGGAGAGAGAGAAGTTATAAGCGATCCTAGTCCTTTTCATAACTTATCTCTTATTAATCACTTTTTAAAACCACAAATGAATTTAGAGATGTGCCCAAAAGTAGACATAATGTTAAACAGGGGTATTTTAGAAAAATCATCCTCATAATCATTTTACAAATTTTTCTCCCTCCAAAAAGCCATCCCTATGGGTTTTCAAAACCAGAAAATTATTCTAGTACAGGAAAGATCATTGGGGTACCCAGGAGTTTCTCAGGCAAAATCTTCTGATCATCTTGTGAAGGCTTGAATTTCATGGAACCCACTCCAGGCTGCACCCTGATTCTGTGGTTAACAGATGTGGTTTTGTGAATAATGCAGGAGGAGCCCAGGAATTTCCAGAGCGGTGAGTAATGACTCTTGTCCGAGATTATAATACAGATTAGCGATACTGAGATTTTGAAAAATCATTCTTTTTAAAGTGATAGAGATTTATGCATGCATGTTGAGCCTGGATTCCCGGGCAGGGGGGCGGACTGCGAGAAGCAGGCATGGTTTGTGGCTCAGAGCATGGGCTTTGGGCTGAGAGTGGCCACGCGCAGCACTTCATTTCTCGGCACCAACCTTCCTCACTGGGGGACTGTCCACTCTGCAGTTCTAGGAGGTGTGGTTGCTCAAGGAGCTCATAGAGGTCCTTGATCAGTGCAGTAACACTGAGGAATAGTGCAGGAGAATATAAAATGGAGGTCCCCTAGACCAGTGTCTGCCTGGGAATCCCTCCCACAGCAGCTCTGGCTGGTGGCCATTGGGCTGATTTTGAGAGATAACTGCTTGGTTCAAGATATTCTTTAATATATTGAATAGCAGGGGTCAACTCATAACTAGTTTAAGGATCGTCAAGACCAGCTTCCCATTTTACACATAGGGAAACCTGGAGTCGGTGTTAATGTTCTCTGAAGTCAGCAACTTGACTGAGTTCTCTAGAAGTTCAGCAGAGAGAGAGAGAGAGCGAGCAGTAACGATTTGGATTGTCAAGAAGCCAATTACAGATACAAGACAAGAGCCAGTTCCTGTACTAACTGGGAGGACAGTGAGAGGGAACAGGGGACGGCATTTTAGGGACAGGCACACTTTGAGCAGACACTGTCATGAGGGACACAGTGAGTGGAAGGAACATGCAGGGGAGAGGAAGAAATAATTTAGAATGGGTCTGGTTTTGGAGGACCTTCAAACAGGACAGTAACCTAGGTATGACGCAGTAAGATTTTCCGTGGAGGCAGGGGCACTGTGGAAAGGACTTATAAGGAAGTTTCACCTGGTATGGATTGAAGAGGGGCAGCATTGGTGGCAGTGATGTCAGTCACCTGCAGGGCTGCGCATATTGGACAGGGATGGTGTTGGTGGCAGTGATGTCATCCAAGAGGCTGTTGGATTTAAAAAGTGGCACACCCCCTTCAAAGGAAAACTCAGTGTACTTGAGACTTGGCTGGGTTTGATGTACAAAGGAGAGAGTTGAGCCAAGAGTCACCAAGCTTTCTGGATGCTAACCTAACATCAGAAGCGAAGATCACCGCCCACCCAGGCACTCTGCTGGTTGGAGGACAAGTAAGGGGGTGAGATGTGATCACTGAAGACCTGAAAATGATTGGCCTCTCTGCAGGGGGAGATGTAAAGAGAGGGGAAATCTTGAGTAATACCCAGTCTCATTTCTTTTTAGAGAGGGAGGAGGGGAGGGCAGAGGGAGTGGGAGACAGAGAATCCTAAGCAGGCTCCACACCCAGCACAGAGCCCAGCGCAGAGCTCGATCTCACAACCCTGAGATCATGACCTGAACCTAAATCAAGAGTCAGACACTTAACTAAACCACCAGGCGCCCCAATCTCAGTTTTAATGACGAGTTTCACCTGTGCTATTGAAACACTTATGGTAACAAGCACCAGAACTGATTTTTTGACTTTTGCTTAATAATTTTTGTATAGAGCTGAAGTTAAAGAGGAAAAAAATGACCAGAACTTTGGCAGGCAAAGAAGGGGAAAACAAAAGATAGAATGCAGAAATCAATCATTTCCATACCGAAAGATGCTTGTATTCCTGTTTTCAAGGAAGCTGCACTGAAATCCTTACCCTGTGCCATCCCTACCATAACTTGGGTTCAGTGGTCACGAACATGTAAATAAAACTAAGGAAAAAAGCTTTAGAACAAGAGGTGTCCTCTTCCTCCACCAATGTCCCCAGCCTGAGGCTGGGTCTGGGGGAGTGTGTTGTCTCCCTCACACCACCCCTGAGCACCATCTCCTCTTCACAGAGAAGCTTGAGCGTTCCCGTGCTCCATCAGAACCAAAACCACCCCACCCCAAAAAGCTGGGGACATCTATGATCCTGACTTCCCCTGGAGCAAAAAGTCGCCATTCAAAGAGAGGGGTCGGTCAGCCAACTTTGCAAAACAGTGACAGACATGAGCGCTCTGTGGCTCAGCATGCGTTCCCAGCACCACGCTTCATCATCGTGCCCTGAAGGGCGGGCAGCAGAGCCTGTCACCAGGGCAAATAACGAAGCTGAATCTGAATCCTGCTGCTCTTTTTCCAGAGTCCTTTTCCCCCACCGCACTGTGGCTCCCCCAGCGGGAATTTACTGGGGACCGTGCTTTGTTGCAGCCAAGGGAGAACCCGTCTCTTGAGTTTGCAGCTCAAGTAGAAACTGTCATTAAAATTGTACCCATGTCTAAGGAGAAGTAAGAGTGGCTATGGTAGGAGCCTAGGGCCTCCCGAGAGAAATGTCACCACATAGAGCACATGAGACTCGGGGTGCACGTCCGTTGGCTTGCACCTGTTACAGTGCTCCTTGCAGTGGTAGCCTAGCCATTGGGCTGCATCCTAGGCCGTCACAGAGCCTCCTGATGGCAGACTCTCTGGGTCCTTCTGTGCCCCTCCCCTCACTGACACCCCAGCTCAGGCCCTAGGCCGGCATCCCTGGACCTGGTCTTCCCAAGCCGAGGCTGGAATGGAGTGAGGCCGTGGCCTCCGGAGCTCTGCTGACCGGAGCAAGAAAGGAAGAAGAGACGTGGCAGAGAGCAGCAGGACTGTCGGGAACTTCTGCCTTCCAAGCCAGGGGCTTTCAAAACAGAGCAAAACAATGTGTTTTGTCTCCTGATCTTACTGCTGTGGAAAGTGCTCTCAGTTTTGCTGAGAAGAATGGTATGAAATGAAGTATCTGAGCCCCCAAAACTGGTCGGTAGCATAAACCACAAAGAAAAAGTGAAACCGAGAGCTGTGAAAGTAGCCTGGGATTTTGTTCAAGTGCTCATTGAGTCTCCCTCTAGCTTATTATTTTCTCCCAGCACCTGCTAGGACTGCTTGCTGCCCGGCAGCCCAGAAAGACACGCTAACACGGGACAGGTGCAAGGGCGTAGCCCTTCGTGACGGGCCTGCGCTCTGGCTCCGGGCGCTTCCGCTGTTCGTTTACTCGGGGCCTCGCCATTTACCCGCCCCTCCTTTATCCAGGGGATGAGTGGATTGCTAGTTTGCTTGTGTTGGGGCGGGGGGGGGCAGCGTTGCTTTTCTTTTTTCCGAGTTTTGTCAAGAAGCTTTCCCGACGGCAGCAGCCTCTGGTGCTGTGTCTTCCCGCACAGGAGTGGCGCATGTTAGTAGCTGTAAGTCTGCTGAGGTGGCCTCACTGCACCCTCAGTCACAGGCCGCGTCTTCATCGCCTCTTGTTAGGTTTCACTTGCTCCTTTGTTTTGTCATCCCTGCTGAGCTCTTTTGGGGCTGTGGGAAGTTAATCCCTCCTGTGTCACCCCCACTTTACCTGGCCCCGTGTAGTGCGCTGCACATAGAAGGGAAACAAAGGAAGCACGCTCCTACTTCCAGTGCAAGCTGCGGCTTCCACAAAGCACCTGGAAGCCGTGTGATGACCCGCAAGTGTTCTCTTCTGTGAGGAGGTAGCATGTGGCTTCCCTGGCAGGCCCCACAGTCTCCCCGCAATGATCCTTTGTAACTGCTGGTTCCCGTGTCCCAGGAAGAGCGTGCCTCTTGTCCTCAGTGAATCCTCCACGAGCTTTGTTCTCTGAGGTGCCTTGCTTCAGCCCCTCCCATCCCTTCCATCCAAACCTTCCTTATTAGCCTACTAAGGTCCCCTGTAACAACTAACTGGAGGCCTTTGCGAAAGAAAATCCCATCGACCCTAACTCAGCAATATGCTTGTCTTTGTGTGTGTCCATTCATTGATTCATTCAGCGAATATTCCTTAAGTACTCACAGATGAGACTGAATCTACGAGCACAGACAAGACAGACAGTCTCAGCCCTCGTGGAGCATGTGGCCTGCATGAGATTCCCACCAATCAACACACACCCGCAGTGTAACGTATCATTTGCCGTCCTCAGAAAGTACGAGAGCTGAGCACAGGAGAGGAACATTTGGGGGATTAGGGCAGGCTCCCGGGCAGGAGTCTAGAATGTGAAGGTGGAGAAAGACCGTTGGAGTGGTGGACAGAAGGCTGTTAAACCATGGTAGGAAATTCCAACTATACCCCAAAAGCAGTGGGGACTTGCTGAGTAGTATCAAAGAAGAGTATCTACAATTATTTGAGAAGACTCTTCGTTTACTAACTCTATTGTTTGTGGCTAGATTTTGTTTATATACTTCAAAGGCCAAAGTAACAAACAACAGAACTGAATACAAAAGCAAATACGAGAATCCAACTATCTTCTGTTAAGTCAGACTACTAAAAGATTTGCAACAAGAGAAAACAGTGACGTTCTTCTGAAGGGACTCTTTTTCAAGTCCTTAAAGAATGTATCAGCCCTCATAGAAAACATGTTTTGGAAACATTGTTATTTTTTTGTAAAAATATATTATCTTAGCAAATGATGAGTTTGTGATTGTTATTAATGAGTTAGTAAATATTTTAAGATTAATGGAAAGACTGGGGAGCCATTGAAGGGTTTGTAAGTAGAAGAGCAACATGGTGAGATTTGTATCTTAGGAAACTCACTCTGAAGCCACCTCACCCTTGATGCAGGTCTGAAAATAGGGCAGTGAGAGTGGGATGGAGAGAAGTGGATAGAGATTCACAGACATTGGGGCGTTACTGTTGACAGATCCTAGTGGTCTAGCTTATGCAAGTGGGTGGGTTTTGATGTCATTTCCCAGGATTGGGGACACAGGCAGAGACATGGGATTGAAGATGAATTTGTTTGAGACATGTTCCATTTTAGGTGTCTCTGGAACATCCAAGTGGAAGGGTCTAGGAAGCAGATATGTAGCACTGGGGTGCAGCACTGGGAGGTAGGGGTTTAGGAGTTTCCACCACATGCATGGTGACTAAAGCCGTAGGAATGCCTGAGCAGCTGGGGACAGGACATGGAAAAGAAGAGAATCCCGTACAGAACCTAAGGGACCCTGAAATTTCACAGAGAGGAGTAGAAGACAACTCTGAGGGGCACTGGGAGGGCATGACCAGAGAGCTAGAAAGACCGAGAAAGTGGGATGCCACCAGAGCGGAGTAGGGAATGGTCGTAGGCCCGGCGTCTCCGGGGTTTCTCACAGAGAGCTGAGGTGGTTCCTTTGGATCAAGCAAAGGATGTTATTGGTACCCTAGAAGGACAAGGAAAAAACTAATGGTTAGAAAACAAAACTGAGCTTCTAGAAGGCAGGCCGTCACCTTACTTCTCTTTCTAGCTTCATTGCCTGAGGTACTACCAGGTGCCTTAGTAGACACCAGATAATTATGTTGATTTTACCTTAACTAGTGCTACTAAGACAAACTAGTCTTTTCTGCCTTTGAACTTCATGGTAGGTTGTCCCCATTGTAAATTGCTCACATTAATGTATAGGTATTTCCTGAGGGTCTGTGGTAGAACTTCCCAACCACTGCGTCATGGTCACAGATGGGCTGCAATATTGATCCCCTCAGCCCACAGGGCCACTGCTTGCAGGCAGCTTTGGCGGTCTGTCCTCAGTGTCATGCAGATATATCTTCTGTATGTGCCATGACGTGGAGAATATTGGAAAGTCTTGGTCTGTAGAGGGTTAGTAATTCCTTGTATGGGTGCCGCCTCACTTCCTCTGTTCCTCAGGCAGACATCACTACACAGTCTCACCACTGTCCCGCTGAACCGACACCCTCCCTCTGACTCTTCCCGACGTGGTCCCCGGGCAACCACAGACAGTAGAGTAGAGGTGGCCCTGCCACTTGTTTTACACTTCAGAACCTAGCACATGGATAAGGCCTTTCAGATCACCAGAGACTGAGAATAAAGCATGCGTTGTTTTGAGCGACCAACCTTTTGAAAATAAAATGACGCTTCCGGAAAGAATTTCAGTTGTTCTAAACCATCACATTCACGATGTCCACTCCGTAATTGTTCTTGATTTTGCTCTTTGACAAAACACCTCCTTGCTGGGGAATGCATTCAGGCTGCACTGAGCCTCGAGCTGTGCTGGCCGCTGAGGGAGACGAGGGAGTATGTGGGGAGCCCCCTTCGCACCCCATCACAGCCCTGCAGGGTCCCACAGTCGAACTGGGAAGACAAGAAGTAACATTGTAAGGCATAATGCAAAGATTAGGTGGGAATAATAGCTAATATATATATATAATAAGCTTTTAGAAGTTTTTAGGCTCTTTTAAATGCTTTCCATGTATTAACTCATTTATTTCTCATAATATCCTTATGAAGTAAATGTAGTTATTATTCTCTTCTTGTAGATGAGAGAACAGGCTCAGAGAAATTTTTCTAAAACTAAGGCCTGAGGTCACACTGGAAGTGGCAGAGCTGGGATGTGAAGCCGGGTCATTTGGCTCTAGGGACTGCTCTCGGTCGCTCAGCTTGCTCTGCCTGTTGGCTCCTCTGTCATGACTCCTTAGCACTCCCTGCCTTGCCTCTTGAAGTGAGTATAAGCCTATTCTTTGAACAGGCTGACAAAAGTGTCTGGTTCTCCTCTCCGTCACTGAGATCATCCTCGTCCTTTAAAGTTCAGTTAAGCCCCCATCCCCTCTGAATACGCCCGTACGTGGGCTGCGGTTGGTGGTGCCCACTCTGAACCTGCCGAGCCCTTGAACTAGTGCTGCTCAGCTTCCTTCTTAATCACAGTCCACCTTGCCTCCTGATTTCTTCCATTTCTCGATGTCTTGCCTTCCCTGGAGGAGATGATGGGCTCCATGTGCGCCTTGCTTGTACCCTCCCTTGGGAGCTGCCCACAGAGAGCCACTAGGGAGCTCCTCCGACCTAGCTTCTCAGTGTAGACAACTTCTCAGGGTCGACACTGCCTCTTCCTCCTGTCCTTTAGAGGTAGGGTTCTAGTCCGTGGGGCGTCCACTTGATAAAATGTTATGAACGTTTACAGTTCTTGACTGGAAAATTAGTCATTTTTAAATTTTCATAAGAAATTTTATTTCATTTGAAGATCTCTTTACAACTAATAACATGTCATAAAATGGTTCAAAATGCAAGCTGTTTCCTTTTTCCTCTTTTAAATATGTGGTTACTGCTTTTGAAGAAGACAAAGTGAAGGAAGTGTTTCCTGTTTGTAGAGGCTCATCGTTCACTTGCATCGAGAGCAGATTAGTGTCAAAACATCCTAGAGCCTAGAGCTCCTGTAACTTTCTGCTTTTTAAGCACTTTTTTGCCATCATAGGAGCAGAGGGATTGGGGTTTGGTTTTGCTTTCCGTGCTCTTCCACTCTCACTCCCCTTAAAGAAATAAAATGTTACAGTTTCAGCCAAAGGCTCATTGCCCTTCCCACTGTCCTGCAGCTGGTGGGTGGTGTCTAACCCTACGTGTGTTTGTATCTTTAGCATGTGTTTTCGTGTTAGAGTTCCTCAGCTTAGGCACTACGGACATTTTGGTCCAGACCGTTCTTTGTGGTGGGGTCTGTCTTATCCATTGTAGGGTGCTTAGCAGCGTCCCTGTTCCCTGCACGCAGCACCACCACCATCCTGTCCCCGCCTCCCGCACCCTACCAAGAGTGCCTCTGGACATTTTCAGATACCTCCTAGGGGGCAAAATCACCACCAGTATATAGCCATAAAATCATTTAAATAGTGTACTGTTGTTCTGAGTATTTTTAAATTTGTGTAAATTGTATTATATATTCATATTCTCATATAACATCCTGTGTTCATTCAACATTGTATTTTGGAGATGTATTCGGTAGATCTAGTTCCTTTATCCCAGCTGCTCATATAACAGTCCTTTATAGAATAGAACCATTGTTAATTTATTTCCCTACTTCGGGACAGTTCCATTTTGTACATTTTCTTACTTGATATTATAATCAGTGCTTCATAGAACATCCTCATAAATGCCACGTTAGGCACCTGTAGCTGCCTGGAAGTGGAATTGCTGGGTCATGGAACACCCTCCGCTTTCCTCAGTCTGGACATGCTGCTGTCCAAACCGTTTGTGCCGAGTTACACTCTCACTGACAATACAGAGTCCCCATTCCCTTCACACCTTCCCCGTACTTGGTATTGTTAGACATTTAATGTTTGCCAGTCTTGGGGTAAGAAATAACTTATTGCTCTTTTAATTGGCATTTCCTAATCCTAGTGAGTCAAACATCTTTTCTTATGTGTATTGACTCCAGGTTCCCTCGTGTGTAAATTGTCTGCTTGTATACAGTTGACCCTTGAACACGTGGGGATTAGCGCTGATCCCCAGCACAGTGAAAAATCCATGTGTAACTTTTGACACCCCAAAACTTAGTCACTAATAGCCTGTTGTTGCCTGGAAGCCCACCAATACCATAAACTATAATGCGTTTATCCAAACATTGTGTATCGGTGGATCTGCGCAGTTCAAACCCATGTTGTTGAAGGCTCATTATACATTATTCACTTCTCTCAGGTCATTTATTTTTGTTCTCATTGATTCTTTATATATTCTTTATATTTTTGTTTTAGAAATTCTTTTCTATCTCAGAGACATAAAGAATAGTCTTTATTTCTTCTAAAGAGTTTTCTTTATTTCTTCTAAAATTTAATAGTGGAGTTTTTTTTAAGTAATCTCTATACCCAGTGTGGGGCTCGAACTCACAACCCCAAGATCAAAAATAGCATTCTCCACTGACTGAGGCAGCCAGGCACCCCATCTTCTAAAGTTTTTAACAGTTTAGATTTCCACATTTAAATCTTTAAGTTCCTTCCTTCAAGTTTTTATTTTAATTCCAGTGTAGTTAACATTCAATGTTATATTAGTTTCAGGTGCACGATATAGTGATTTAGCAATTCTCTGCATAACTCAGTGCTCATCAGGATAAGTGTACTCTTAATCTCCTTCACCTATTTCACCCATCCCCCACCTCCCCTCTGGTAACCATCAGTTTGTTCGCTATAGTTAAAAGTCTGTTTCTTGATTTATCTCTGTGTCTTTTTTTTTTTCCTTTGCTAGTTTCTTTTGTTTCTTAAATTCCACAGGTAAGTGAAATCATATGGTATTTGTCTTTCTCTGACTGACTTATTTCACTTAACATTATACTGTCTAGGAGCACCTGGGTGGCTCAGTCGGTTAAGCGTCTGCCTTTGGCTCAGGTCATGATCCCAGAGTCCTGGGATTGTGCTCTGCATCGGGCTCCCTCCCTCTACCTGCCACTCCCCCTGCTTGTGCTGGCACACTCGCTATCTCTCTCCCTGTCAGATAAATCAATCAATCAATCAAATCTTAAAAAAAAAAAGACTATCCCCTCTAGCTTCATCCATGTTGTTGCAAATGGCAAGATTTCATTCTTTTTTATGGCTGAATGATACTCCATTTATTTATACACACACCCCACGTCATCTATCAGTGGACACTGGGGCTGTCTCCATAATTTGGCTATTCTAAATAATGCTGCTATAAATATAGAGGTTCATGTATCCCTTCGAGTTAGTGTTTTTGTATTTTTTGGGTAAATACCCAGCAGTGTGATTACTGAATTGTAGGGTAGTACTGTTTTTAACTTTTTGAGGAATCTCCATACTATTTTCCACAGTGGCTGCACCAGTTTGCATTCCTACCAACAGTGCACGAAGGTTCCTTTTTCTCCACATCCTTTCCAACACTTGTTTCTTGTGTTTTTGATTCTAGCCATTCTGACAGATAAGAGGTCATACCTCATTGTAGTTCTGATTTGCATTTCCCTGATGAAGAGTGATGTTGAACATCTTTCCATGTGTCTGTTGGTCATCTATATGTCTTCTTTGGAGAAATGTCTGTTCATGTCTTCTGCCCATTTTTTAATTGGATTGTTTTTTGGTATTGAGTTGCATAAGTTCTTTATGTATTTTGGATACTAACCCTTATATCAGAAATATCATTTGCAAATATCTTCTTCCATTCAGTAGGCTGTTTTTTAGTTCTGTTGATTGCTTCCTTCACTGTGCTGAAGCTTTTTTTTTTTTAATGTAGTCCTGATAGTTTATTTTTGCTTTTATTTCCCTTGCTTCAGGAGACATATCTAGAAAATGTAACTACAGCCAATGTTAGAGAAGTTATTGCCTGTGCTCTCTTCTAGGATTTTTGTGGTTTCAGGTCACACATTTGGGTCTTTAATCCATTTTGAGTTTATTTTTGTGTATGGCATATGAAAGTGGTCCAGTTTCATTCTTTTGCATGTAGCTGTCCAGTTTTCCCAACACCATTTGTTGAAGAGATTGTCTTTTTTCCATTGTATATTCTTTCCTCCTTTGCAAAGATTAATTGACCACATAATTTTGGATTCCTTTCTGGTCTTTCTATTGTGTTCCATTGACCTATGTGTCTGTTTTTGTGCCAGTCCCATACTGCTTTGCTTACTACAACTTTATGATAACTCCATTTTTGTTTTTGTTTTATTTTTCAAGATTGCTTTGGTTATTCGGGGTCTTTTGTGGTTCCATACAAATTTTAGGGTTGGTTGGTCTAGTTCTGTGAAAAATGCTGTTGGTAGTTTGGAGATTGCATTAAATCTGTGGACTGCTTTGGGTAGTATAGACATTTTAACAATATTTGTTCTTCCAATCCATGAGCATGGAATGTTTTTCCATTTCTTTGTGTCATCTAGATCTTTTTATTTTTTAAAAATAAACTGATTTTTGTATATAGTGAAGTAAAGGTCTAGTTTTCTCTTTTTCCATACAGCCAGTTGTCCTACTGCTGTTCATTAAATGGCGTGTCCTGTTCCTGCTGACTTGTAATGTCTGCTTTATCATAGGCCAAGTGCCAGTGTTTACTTCTAATTCCCAGACACTCTCTCCTGTCTCTAATAGTAGGTCCATTAGGACTGGTGCTGGTAGTGAAAAATCCTCCCTTATTATACTTCTTCAAAATATTCGTGTTTAGTTTTGACCCTTAATTCAACTTGACGTTGTCTAGTATCACCAAAACACACCCACACACTTTTGAATTTTGAGTCTATAGCAGTTAGGAATAGGTTTAGCTCCATATGACAGAAAACACAAAATAACAAAGTTTTTAAAGGCAGAAGTTTGTTTCTCATGTGGAAGAAGTGCTGACATTGACAGGCCTGGCCTGGTGAGGCAGGGGCATGACGTTGCGGGGCCAGGCTCCTTTCCTCTGGCTGCTACTCTGTCCTCGGCACAGGGCTTCCACCTCCCTGCCCCCAGTGGCTGCTTGAACTCCAGGAAGCAGTAGCAACCGTTCAGGAAGAGCGCATCCCCGCCTCTCAGGTCTTCCAGAAATCCCGTTCGCTCCTCTCTTTACATAGTACTGTTGACAGAACCGAGTCCATGTGGCTGGAGCTGAGAAATGTAGGAACCACGTTTCACACACACACAGAAAACCCTATTTTTAAAGAAAAGGGAATATGGATATGAGCCAGCCAGTGGTCTTTGCTGCCGATGAAATCGACAGCGCCTGAGCAGACCACAGTGTTGAGTCTTTGCAGGCAGGACTGTGTGGAGTCTCTTCACTTAGGTCTTCCAGTATCCTTCAGTCGAGTTTATTGATGTGAAATGTTGGGGTCTGCCTGGGAGCAAAGGGTCAAGAAAGAAATGAGATGTCTTTGGTGCAAAAAAGATGGTTTTCTTAAAGCACAGGGACAGGACCTATGGGCAGAAAGAGCTGCACTGGGGTTGTGAGGAGGGACCGGTTATATACTTTCAAATTGGGAGGGGCTTAGGGATAGCAGAAATGTCTAAGGAATTGGGAAGCAAGGTTTCCAGGACCTGGAGGGTCATTTACTATTGTCTAGTAAAACCTTAGTCACGAGACCTGCCAGGTGGATATCAGTGGGCCATATGTTTGGAGGATGATTGCTAACATATATCTTGGTGGGGCGGTGGCAGCAGCGGGGGGGAGGAAGATAAAGGAAATTTTCAAAGGAATTTTTATATACTAAGGAAGACTTACAGGATACTGGAGGTGGGGCTGATGTCAAGTTAAGGTTGCCTTTTGCTTCTAGCAAAGTATTGACATTGAGGCAGTTGAGTTCCTGGAGGAAGGTCACTCTGCCTGCCCCAAGCTTTGTCAGTGGACCATAAGTTGTAAGGAAGTTTACTTAAAATATCTTTTACCTTTGCTCTCCACATTTTCTCCATAGAGTACTTGCACATCTTTTGTTAGATTTAATTCCTAAGTACTTAAGTAGTTTTTATTTCTGTTTGTAAATAGTTATTTTTTATACTTGCATTTTCGAAATGATCACGATAGAGGACTGTTACTGATACCTTTGTGTCTTGTACTCTCTTATTCTCATTTTCTAAGTAGACAGTTATCGTGTGTAAATTATGGCAGTTTTGTTTTTCTTTTCATCATTCTGCATTTTCTTTCATAGTTAGTTTGGGCCTCATCATCCTATGACTTGTATTGAATGCAAGAGGTGGTAATAGGCATTCAGTCTGTTAATGTGTGAATTACATTACTGTATTTTCTGAGATTTCTGGGATAAATCCTAATATAGTACATTATTTCAGACAAGATGATTATTTTTTAATCATTGTTGGCTTGAGTTTACTAGTATTTTATTTAGAATTATTATATCTGTCCACAAATGGAAAACAAATTGTCTTACAATTTTTCTTTTTTGTAATGGCCTTGCCTGGTTTTGGAAATTGAAAACAATGTTATATAGCCTCAAAAAATTAGGTGGGGAGCTTTCCCTCTTTTTCTCTTTTCAAGAACAATGTCTATAAGATAGTGTGTCCTTAAAAGTTACGTAGACTTCACCTATAGATTTTTGGTGGGAAGATTTTTTTTTAGTATTATTTCAATTACATTAATGGCTAAAATTAGTCCACTTTTCTCTTTTTGTAGCTTTATATGGAAGTATACATAGAAATAAACATTACTTATATAAATGTACTTTCTTGTGCTTTATTTAACATTATATTTGAGAGATTCATTTACATTGCTACATATAATTGTAGTTTGTTCATTTTAACTGCTGTACAATTTTATATTATGTGATTACACCATAATTTATCCATTTCACTTAGTGCACATTTGGGTAGTTTTCAGTCTCTTCCTGTTACAAATGATGCCACGGAGAACGTTCAAATCCATGCCTTTTGGTGGACGTGCATTTGCATCTCTGTTGTCTAGGAGCAGAGTTGCTGAGGTAGCATGTGTGTTCAGCTTTAGTAGATGCTCCTGAACGGTTTTCAAAAATGATTACCAATTTTTGTTTCTTCTTGAGTCAGTTTTAGTAAGTTATATTTTTCCTAGAAAGTAATCTATTTCATCAAAGCTATTGGTATGAATAAAGTATTATGTTTTTTTAATGTCTGCCATGATATCTCTTGTATTATTCCTAATACTATTTATGGTCCTTTCTTTGTCTTCTCATCAAGGTTGCCAGTTTTTCCATTTTACTTGACTTTTCAAACAACCAACATTCAGGGTGCCTGGGTGGCTCAGTCGGTTAAGGGCCTGGCTCTTGATTTCGGCTCAGGTTACGATCTCAGGGTCGTGGGATCAAGCCCCACATTGGGCTCTGTGCTCAGCTCCTCCCCATCGCTCGTGCTCTCTCTCTCTTGCACTCTCTCTTCCTCTCTCTAACATAAATAAAATCTTTAAAAAAAAAAAAAAACAGCCAACGTTGGATTATGTCTTTATTTTCCACTTTATTAACATCTGCTCCCAGCTTTCTCAACTAGCATCTGCTCTCATTCTTTCTAATTTCTTTAGATTATTATTACTTTATCTAACTTCTTGAATATACTTAACTCTTTGTCAGTCTTCATTTTCTTTAAGCTCAATATTTTAAAATTCTATCAACTGTTTAATTCTATCCCACCAGCTTTGATAAGTAATAATCTCAATTTTATTCACTTTTTTAAAAAGATTTTATTTATTTGAGAGAGAGAGAGAGAGCGAACATGCACACACGAGTGGAGGGCAGGGCAGAGGGAGAAGGGGAGAGAGAGAATCTCAAGCAGACTCCATGCTGAGCGTGGAGCCTGATGTGGGGCTCAGTCTCAAGACCCTGAAACCATGACCTGAGCCAAAAGCAAGAGTCAGATGCTTAACCAGCTGCACCACCGAGGAGCCCCTCAATTTTATCCACTTTTAGTTATATTCTAATATCCATTATGATTTTTTCCATTTTTTATTTCCAGTGTTAATTTTTGTTTGTTTTGTATTAACTGTAATTTTGATAATTGATTTCACATTTATTTGCATTGTGGTCAGAAAATACAGTCTGTTTTGGTGTTTGTGGACATTTCATACAGGACTTAGTACACAGTCACTTTTCATAAATATGTATAATAAAAAATGTATATTCTCTATATACTGAGTACAAGCTATATACACCCACTTATACAAACTTGCTATTTAGGTTCTGTATTATTTTTTGTCTGCCTGATCTATCAGTAGATGCTATTAAGTATATGTCTGGATGTTTCCTCTCCTCTGTTAGTTCTTTTAAATAATTCTGATGTGGGGCACCTGGGTGGCTCAGTCAGTTGGGCGTCTGACTCTTGATTTTGGCTCAGGTCTATGGTCTCGGGTTGTGGTATTGAGCCCCATGTTGGGCTCTGCACTCAGCATGAAGTCTGCTTGTCCTTCTCCCTCTGCTCCTCCCGGCCACTCACTCTCTCTTTCTCTCTCTCTCTCTCTGTCAAATCAATAAATAAAATATTTTAAAAATAATAATACTGATGCATCAGAGTGATTTTATCTCCAGTAATGCCTGTTTTGCCCTTGAGGTCTAATTTATTTGACATGAATATAGTGATATGACATAGCTTTCTTCTGTTAGTACTTCTCTGATATTTCTTTTTCCATCCAGTTGCCTGTGTTTCTATAGATGTTTCAGGCTTGTTGTTGGAGGTGGGTAGGAGACATTTCAAAGTGGAGTTGTCCACGTATATTTATTATGATCACTAGCACATTTGAATTTCTACCAGTATCTAAAACAATTTTGTATAATGTCTCTCTTTTTAATTTCCCTAATTTTTTCAAATCTTTTTTTAAATAATACCTTACTTTTTTTGAAGTCTTCCTTCTGTATCTTAGTCATTTCAAAACTTCTGAAATTATAGTCGTTTTCAGGTTGTTATAAATATAAGTTTGGGGGCCGCCTCGGTGAGTCAGTCAATTAAACATCTGCCTTCGGCTGAGGTCATGATCCCAGGGCCCTGGGATTGAGCCCCATGTCAGGCTCTCTGCTCAGCAGGGAGCCTGCTTCTCCCTCTGCCCTTCCCCTGCTCGTAGGCTTGCACATGCTCTCTCTCTTTCTCTTTCTCTCAAATAAAATCTTAAAAATTTAAGTTCTTGGGGATCTAATCCTCCTATTTATTATGCATACTGACTCTTATGATGGGTTTTTTCCTCATAAGTTTTGAATATTGTATTCTAAGTGCTTCCCAATTGGAGTTTTATCTGTAAATTCCATGTAATCCCAGGGTAGGGGGTGGTCCTCAGGAGTCATTTTACATCTTCTGCTTGGCTTCTCGGGTATACCCAACTCTATCCCAGAACCAGTTCTTATGTAATTTTTGATAGGTTCTTAAAACACATATTTGTGTAACTTCAACCTCAGATTTCTCATTTCTTAATTCTCAGGCAGGCCAAGATTCCTGCCCTCTCCCTCAGCTCACCTTTTGGATTTGTTTTTTTCTCATCTTCTCTTTCACTGAGGGTGTTGCCATTTGAGGGTTGTGGTTTTATGTAGGTAATGAGCTCAGAGTCACTACCTCTTTCATACCCGAGGCCTCATCGCCTGAACCCAAATAGGTGATAAAACCAAATGGTTCTAGGTTAGAAGGATGTGCTTACCTTTGACCCCCACCCTTGTTACTGTTCAGGTTTTCCAGCGCTTGTTTCTGGCACCTTGGGACCTCCATTTCTCCCTTTTATGTTCAGCTGTGCATGTGAAATATTTTTTTGTTTAGCATTTTTAGATGTTTATAGTAGGAAAATTTTCATGTTGTCTTAATCTGTAATTTTCCTAAATCTAGAAATAGGTTTAAATTGATAAACTAAAATATTGGCAGATAGCTAAAAACATGAATTTTTTAGAAACATCATGCTGTGCACATGCACATTTTTCTTCACATGGTGGCTTTTTTCTTCACTGATGACATAGAAGAAGCAAGAAATGACTTTTCCATCAATCTGAGTCATCCATAGAGCCACTCAAGAGGCCAGTTCTGATCCTTACTTCCATACCTCTTGTCCCTGTGTGTGGGTTTGTCTTCGTATGCTCTCCCTGTCCCTCAAGCCTGCAGACTCCCTCCAGTAAGCATGCTCAGAATTTACTTCAATAAAAGAAGAAGGAAGAAAGGGCGAAGGAGAGGCATGGGAGGAGGAGCATTGTAAAGAGCGGCCGTAGAGGCTCCTGGTTGCCAGCAGTGAATTAGCCCTCTCTCTGTGTCGTCTTCCCTGTCCCATCCGGCAGAGTCCTGAGCTCCTCAGGGGCCAGAGAAGGTGGGACGGGGTCAGTGGGGCTGAAGTTAGGAATGTCTGTGTGCCTCCTCTGTTGCTGTCCAGAGCCAAGTTGCACAAATAACTCTGGCAGAACCATTAACCTTCTTTCTCTCTGGGCTCCTCCCACAGGCTGTTGAGTTCATCCTGTTGGTTGAGGGGGTGTGATACTCTGGAGTTTGGAATGCTTGCATTCAGCAGATCAATATACCATTTCCCAATCTATGGATGTGACTTCATTGCAAGAGAAAGCCCTTCCAAGCATAAAGATGGTTCTCCTTCTGTGTTTGATCACTGTGTATTGGTCTGTTTTTAGGGAGGAATGATCAACTGGAATCGTCTTTTCCCTCCTTTACGTCAGCGACGAAATATAAACTATCAGGATGGTCGGCGGTCTGAACAGCAAGCATCTCCCCCTCTCGAGGTTTCTGAGGAGCAGGTAATCAGTAGCACTGGTACTTCTCCTAAACCTGGGTTTCAGCCTGGAAGCAGTTTTGCTGAACAACACTTGAAAGAAATCAAGCATATAAATACAGAGCTTTTGATGATGGTTAACCTGCTGCTGGTAACAGTGATAGACAATTGGGCCTTTATTGGCTGCTGGGGGTCTCACAAGTTTGAGGAAGGCATGATTTGAAAAAAAAAAAAAATTGTGGTCACTTATTTTGAAATCTATAATACTTTATATATACAGGGAGCTACTGACATTTGTTCTGTATAAGGGCTTGGAGAGAACAAGACAAGGACGGGGAGGGAGTGGAGCCTCTCTGGGTATAGCTTTTGTATGGTTTTGACTTAGGAATCAGGTTAATGTTTTACATATTCAAAAAGCAAATCAACAATAGGGACAACCATAAACTAAAACTGCTCCAACTGTATTTTAAATGAATAACATAATCATAGGAGAGAGGGAAAAATTAATTTTAGTAACTTTTGAACATAATATACCCACAGTCTAAAGAAAAAAAAGAATTGCAGAGAAATCTTAAGCTTTTTCTAGGTTTCTGTTCACAGTAGTATGAGCACAGCAATTCTGAAATTAAGTTGTATGTATTGTAGATTTGAGCAAATGAGAAAATAGGTTGATCTTACTGTGGAAGAAGGAAAATACAAATTCAGAACAGGGGAGAGCAAGGAAGAACCCTGTGGGGTTGGATTGGAATTAGAGGTATCAGCTTAAACTCATGATTTAATAAGTGTGTGTGTGTGTGTGTGTGTGTGTGTGTGTGTGTACATACATGTGTCTTAGCTCTGTCAGCCTGAAGCAGTCAGAAGCAATGGCATCCCAGTAGCACTAACCACACCTATTGCCCAGATCTAGTTTCTAGTTTCTGTTGGTCCACTGACAGAAATGAGCCTCTTTTTTTTTTTTTTTTTAAGATTTTATTTATTTATGTGACAGAGAGACAGCCAGCGAGAGAGGGAACACAAGCAGGGGGAGTGGGAGAGGAAGAAGCAGGCTCCCAGCGGAGGAGCCCAATGTGGGGCTCCATCCCGGAACGCCGGGATCACTCCCTGAGCCGAAGGCAGACGCTTAACGACTGCGCTACCCAGGCGCCCCAGAAATGAGCCTCTTTAGAGAAATGAAATGTTTGGTCACAGGCCCAGGGTTGTGAAGGAACAAGACGACCCTGGACCACCATACAAGGACTTAAGGAAGTGCTCCATAACTAAGAGAGCAGGCCCCAAGGACACCAGAGCCAGCTTGAGGGGGTCCCACTGACCAAATTGGGGAACATAATATTTGGGTATCAAAATAAATAAGGACGGGGCACCTAGCTGGTACAGTCAATTAAGCAACTTTTGATATCGGTTCAGGTCATGATCCTAGGGTTGTGAGATCGAGCCCCGTGTCAGGCTTTGCGCTCAGCACAGAGTCTGCCCCTCCCACACACACACATGCGCACACGCTCTCTCTCTCTCTCTCTAAAAAAAAAATAAATGCTTTAAATAAATAAGGACAGTACTTAATATAATCCACTGGACAGGGGGTAATCCATGAGTTCATACTGATATTAGGAGATGTATGTATACATACATACGTATATGTGTATATATATATGTGTATATATCTACAAAGGAAAAGGAATATAAAGTAATAAATAAGGAATGATGGATGGTATTAGAAAATCATAATTTTGCAACTATCAGAGCAAAAATCAATTTAGATATAAATCATCAATACATGAAGAAGAACGGGCTGTTTCTGTAATCTCAAAGTATCTCCCCACAAGTTGCTTATTAATTATCAAGGGAAAACAGTTAACTGTACAATGGGGAAATTGGACACCAGCTTAACCAAGCTATCAGAATCAGAATAGCAGTAATGGACCAAAGAGGCATGTGGGGCAAAAATCCATAACTTTGATCATAAAGAAAAATCAGATAAACCCAATTGGAGGGACATAATATAAAATACATGACCCATTTTCTTCAACAATATGGAGGTCACAAGCTGTTCCAGATTAGAGACTAAGGAGGCACATTAATGACTTGTCGGGCGTGACCCTGGACTCTGCTCTGTACCAGAAAACGTTGGTGAACCGACATGTTAGAGTCAGTTGGTGCAGCTGGACTATGGATTAGATCATAGTTTTATATTAATGTTAAGTGTCAAGGACTTGGTATCTCTATGGACTGTGGTTAGGAAAGAATATTCTTGTTAAAAAGTACACATACTGAAGTACTAAGGGGTAAAGGGACATGGTGTATGCGACTTCATCTCACCTGTTTCAGAAAAGAATAAGAGAGAGAGTGTGTGTAGACAGAAAGCAGCAGGGGCAAAGTAATGGTGATCTGGATGAAGAGAAACTGAGTTCTTGGTATTGTTCTTGAAACTTATTCTGTAAGTTTGAAATTATTTGAAACCAGAAAGTTAAAAACATCTGTGTAAAGTTCCGAGCATTGCAGTAACAACACTTTGAAATGTCCTTCTGCATATGTTGCTTTCTTCTCATCAAACAAATCAAGGGCGGCATTTCATAGCTGGTCACACCAGCCAGGCTGTCACCTTCCCTGTCCCCAGAGTACATAAAGGTCCCTCAGACCCAGGGCACCCAGTCTGGCGGGGCTCCCACTGCCACCCTGCATTAGGCCACCATAAACACCTTGGAAAGAAGCTAGTTGAATGTGCCTGATGAATTGATCCAGCTTTTCCTCTTACAACTTCTCACTCAGACTGATCGTTTTAGTAGCTCCTCAGGACTGAGAGGTGGAGGAAGGAGTCAGTTCTCTTCCACCTCCATTAAAGAATTTCTAGAAAAATGGTATCCCCAAAGATATGAAAATAAAGCCCAATAACTCAGCCTTTTGTAAGATATCTATGGTAACAGATTAAAAAACTAAGCTAATGCTCTCCAATTCAGGTAAAAAGAAGTAGAGTTCTGTTCTATTACTGTTTACTTGCTAGAACCACAAGTCACACTCCTCACAGAGCAGCCGTTAAGGATAGGTGAGGCGGTTCTTAGTGTTGGCGCTTTGAAACACAAGTGTCAAAACACGGCAATAAGAACAATGTGTGTAACTGAAGTCTTCAGGGTGCTTTAATGAATCATTTTCCTTCATCTTCCCAGAATGGTAACAGGTTAACACGTTGTCAGTGTCCGTTTCAACAGCATTTACTTCCTTGCTCTGGTACGAAGAGATGTAAATACATCAGAGGCTATTTTTAACATACGCTTCCTTATTCACTGATTTTCTAAACCTTGTTTCTTGTGTTTCTTGATGACCCTGAACATGGCCATTACAGACTGTGGTTTCATTAAAACATAGAGCCTTCCCTGGGCGTTGTTTGCCGTGGGCTCTCGGCAGCTCTTGTGATCAGTTAGCCAAACTGCAGAAGAGAAAAAAAGTGTTCTTGCCCTCAGGATGTTTACAGTTACATTTAGAAATGTATAGTTAACATATATAATCTCTTGGTTAGTTTGTTGAGGCTAGACACTATCTAAAATAATAATTGTTAGGGGCGCCTGGGTGGCGCAGTCGTTAAAGGTCTGCCTTTGGCTCAGGGCGTGATCCCAGCGTTCTAGGATCGAGCCCCACATCAGGCTCCTCCGCTGGGAGCCTGCTTCTCCCTCTCCCACTCCCCCTGCTTGTGTTCCCTCTCTTGCTGGCTGTCTCTGTCTCTGTCAAATAAATAAATAAAATCTTTTTTTAAAAAAATTAAATAAATAAATAAATAAATAAATAAAATAATATTTGTTAGTAAGTAGTCAAATAACTTGAATGAACAAGACCTCTTTATGCTTAATTCTTCAGTTAAATGTGCTGTTATCTTCTTTATTTAAGTATCAGAGTCATGCTATTCATTGCATTACAAAACAATAATTTTTTGAACCAAGAACAATAAAAATGATTGAGGTTTTTCTGATGTAAAAAAATACTTGAGGAATTTTAGTGAGTCCTTTAAGATAGGAAAGCAAGGAATATTTTAAGAAAGACTGTGCATCTCTTATTAAATCTAGTAATAGACATATAGCCATGGAAGAATTTTGCCACTTTTTCTGCTTTTTGCTATTGTTGTTTCTGGATTTTTATTTCTTCCCAACCTACTTTTACTGTTTTTCACTGAGTCGACTCACAACACCTTTGCCAGTTCATTGGCCTTTGAAGATGCCGTCCTAGCCCCTTTTAAGAATCTGTCGAAACCAAGCACCACCCTATCAGAACTCTTTTTAATAAAATGTGCTCAAATGTCTACTATTTAAAAAATAAGTATATATATTATTCCGTGTCTTTTTTTCTTTTTAACCAGTGATTCTCATATTACACCTATACTCGAAGTGACAATGAAATTTTGTCCTGTTAGCGTCCTATTTTTTTTTTTAATCAAAGTAGGAAAAAACTCACCAAGTTTGTCTTTCTCGAACCCTCCCAATCTTAGAAAACGACTCTTCAGTTTTTTCTTAATGGGATACACAAGTAAAATCAGGCCAGGAAATTAAACGGAACTAAACCAAGCTAGGGCTCAACAGAGGGAAGGTAAACTGTTACGGATTTCAGTGTTCCCCCTTCCAGTCACACCACTTTTCCTCCTCATCAGCCAAGAATTACCACCTGTCTGCTCTGCACCAGGCCGGCCACTGGGCTAGGTTCCCGAAATACAGAGATAAATAAGGCATCATTTCCTGCCCTCAAGTGGTGCAGAGCCCGGGGTGGGGAGACAGGCCTGGAGACAGCTCTAGTCAACTCTGCACAAGTGTCCCAGGGCCATGGAACGAAGAAAGGACTGCCAGCGCCGAGTGTGGGGGCAGCGGCGTGTATCAGCGTGTGGCGAGAGGCGCCCTGCGTTTGGGGAAGCACAGGTGCGTGTGGCTGGAGCGGAGGATGACCTGAGGGGCCAGGCAGGCTCCCCAGCAGTGGTGTGAACTTCCACTTCTGTGTTACAGGCATTAAGGAACCGCGGCAGGATCCTAAACGGGGAGTTACGTCATGGGTTTCCCGGAGGGTGGACTACACATGGAGGAAGGAGCATACTGTAACCGTAATGACGTATGTGACTTCTTCCATGCCTGCCCAGGAGATGTGCTTTCAAGTGCTTATGAGGAGACACACAACCACGTAGTACGTTTATAATACATGAGACCTGTCATGCGGTTCCATTCCTGTCCTCTGAAATAGTCATCGGCCCAAGGAGAGAGTGAATGGCTTTCAGCACAGGAGATGCTTCAGTCTTAGCTGATAAATAGCCAAGTGCATTTAGCCTGAGATAAATCTTAATCTTAGTGAGGTTCTCTTCTCTCTTCCCATCTCAGGAATCTTCACCACTGTCACGGTAAAAACCCGCCTCAACTCCAAATACGCAACCTGACACAAACAATCCCCTTGCTAACATGTTATTTATTCGGGGTACACTTTGTACTTCTGCTCCGTGTGTTTATAATCGCAGCGATTGGGGAATTGGTCCAGCAGTGACTCGAGTTTTGTCTGTTCTCCCCGGTGGATGGTGAGCTTCGTGAGGGCTGGTACCAGCTCTTCCTGTTTTGCACGTGACACGGAGCCTGACACACACAGGGTGCCCAGCAGTGGTTAGAGCAGGGCTGGATGTGAAGGTGTGGTCAGAAAACACTTGTTTCCACTTACAGATGTGTTAGAGAGTGGTGGTACGTCAGACTTTTCCATCTGAACGCCCAGATTAGAAACACGTTTTCTAAGAGAATACCAAAGCTAAATGCGTTAGAATGAAATATTGTGTGGCAGTCGAATAATTAACCAACTTTTGGGGGTGCCTACTGCTGCTGGGTATTTTAAAAGATACAAGCAGCGGAGCTCATCAAGTCTGTCATGAGGGCCTCCTCAGTACCAAAGTCGGAACAAAGCAGAAATGCAAAACTAAGGGGCCTCTGAGGGGTCTGTAGACGGGCAAGAGCATACAGTCACTCAGCCAACAGCTGTGATCCAAGGGGTTCAGCACTTCTGAGGAGGAGGGGAGTGGGCAGGTGACAATGGAAGAGAGGTGCACTGATGCTGAACTGACCGTGCTCTTGCGGCAGAGTGGCCAAGAGGTCACGTGATCGTTACAGGGAAGGGGAGGGAAGGGCGAGCCATGTCTCCCGTGAGTTCTCTTGGGGTGCACCTCCCAGCAGAGTGTGCACATGGCCCTGGGCAGTTGCCCCCCACGAATGGACAAGCCAGCATGGCATTGGGTTGGGCATCTTTCAGGTGGGCATCACTTCCTGCAAGTGTCAAAATTTGGGAAGTAAGAACCCCCAAAACCATTTGTTTTTGACACCCTTAGCTAAAGGGAAGTTAAAGAAAACCACAGTCCTACTTGAACAAAACAGCAGACGAGTATTTCACTGAGAGGAATCGCCATACGTTTCATTGGAATGAATGTCCTATTTCACTGGTGTCAAAAAGTAGTTGAATTGCAGATAGAAGGCTAAAGTAGGGTTTCATTTATTCCCTTGAGTAAGAATGGTCTTGAGCTAGTAGGCACACATGTCCCAATCGTGGAGGATTTTTTTAAAGGAAAGGAAAACCATTATGGATTTATCTCCATCTCTGTAGGTTTCTTTTCTTCTTCAGCAGGGTCTCTCTTTAGAAAGCATATTATGGGAAAAACCCATTTTTCCCAAATGGGCCTCATTTGCCTGGCGAGCACTCCTGCACTGCCTGCTCCTGGTCTAGTTCCCGCACTCCGCTGGCCCACTGGAGGCGGAGTTCAAGGTGCTGGGGGACCTTCCATGCACTGAGGCTAGAATTCCAGTGCCGGCCTCTCCTTGCTGTCCCTTACGTTGAACCTTGCCTCTAGAAAGTCAGGCCTTCAGCTACAGAAAACAGGTATGGGGGTGTTCCATTCGGGTACCGTTCATTTCTGTGAATGAGCATTGTGGAAGGCAGGAAATCATAACACACTCTCTGGATGTTAACCCAACTACACCTATTTTTTTAAAGAAATTAGAGAAAAGGATTATTTAGGTGTTTAGACTAGAAACCTAGGTGAAGTCTATTCTGATGTTCTGTGGTGAGTTTTGGATAGAAGCCTCCTGGTGAGGCACAAGCAGAAGGAGGGTACTACTATGCTCCAAAATGGAGAAGGGATGTTGAATGGAATGCTTTCCAGAAAATTCTATGGGACATTTTTTAAGTTTCCCGAACAGACAGACTACTGGGAACCTAGCCAGGCCCAGCCTGACCTTGACACCAGGTGCACACCTGCTTGTGTCTGTGGCCACATTCCCTTCTGCTGTGGCCTCCGGGTTTTACCAGCTTTATCACTTCAGCCCCAGGCTGTTTATTGGCAGTCAGTTCCTTAAAGAACTCACATCGCTAAACTGAAATGCCCTCTCTAACCACCTCTGGGCACCTCTGTGGTTCTGTGTTAGGGGGGGACGCACAGCAGGCGTGGTCCCAGCCCCCGTGGAGCTCGCCGTTTGCTGGGGAAGATGGGCAACACTCGAGTCACCAAACCCAGTTCACCGCGGGCACTTTGCACGGACCCTCACAAGGAGCCGCTGAGAGTCTGTGAATATGCGTTGAATTAATGACTCTGCTGTACGGGCACAACTTGATTTAAACTGATCAGGGTGTATTTTTGTATTTTTATCTAGTCAAGACCTAGAAATATCTACACTGACATTTTCTCTTCCCTTGGATGTTCTAATAGCTGAACTAGAAAGACAGGAAGCAGTCTGTAGAGGAAACAAATTGGGTTTTCAGTGTGATTTAGTGTGTTTTGTGGCTAATACATATGCTTTGGATGGGGAAGGAGGTAGACTGAGTATTTGTAAATACCATGATTTATACAATCATCAGAATTGAACATTTGCTAGGATTTATACAAATATAAAGTAAGGTTTTCTACGAGTCACACATAATGTAGGCTTTTGTTAGAATTTTATGCTTACCTTTTAAGATTTTTCCTGTCTTTTTTACTTGACTTGGGCTCACCACATTAGTTTTCTTGGCCAGTTCTTCTGTGTGCCGTTTAATCACTAGAAATGTGTAACAAAAATCATTCTTGCGTTTGTGTTTAAGTGTGGCTGTGTTTAGCTATGGCGGGAGGTGTACGTGGGGGTGAACTTCGCCAGGAGCCAGGGTTTCCCCAGGGCCCCAGCATCAGGGGAATAGCACAGGCCTCTCCCTTGACGGCAGTGACCAGGGGTTCGGGGGCTGACTCTCCCGCCCAGAGACTCTCCTTCCAGCTGCCCCCTGCTAGCCGGGGCTCCCTGCAAACAAGCGTGCGTTTGATTGTTGTAAAAGACACATCAGTTCTTTGACCAACAAAAGATATAAAACGAGTAAAGTGAAAGCAGTTAAAGTGAATGCTGAAAACAAAACCCGAGGGTGGTTTTGTCAGATTGTGGGAACCTCTGAACTGAGGCCAAGAGGGTCAGAAGGGGAAGGCGCCACGCACTGGGGCCAGTCAGTCTTGGGTGGGATGAGAATTATCACGGGGCAGTGCACACTGAGAACCTGTCAGGCACCGTTTAGCAGGCTGGGCCCTTCACACACATGTCTCATCCCCACGCTGTGGCAACACGGCGAGCCCGGGATCCTCGTTCCCTGGCCCTCTGCTTCTTGTCGTTTCTGGCTGGTTATTATCCACATTCCTAAGCCCAAGCATACAATTTCATTTTCCCTTGGGTGTTTACTGTTTGGGACACTAGGAGAAACCTACAGATACACTTTCTTAGTGTAATTGTTCAGTTTTTTTAAAAAAGAACTGTTAACATGATCTCTACTTTGTAAGTTTCTTCATCTGGTTAAAGTACAAGGTCATTCAGCCGGGAAAATTCTCCAGTCACACTTGTCTTCTGACCCCTAAGAAACGCAGAAAGCTCTGAAGCCAGCTTTAGCAAAAGGGGCACGATTGCCGGCCGTCAGAGGACGCACGGCCAGCCACTACCAGCTTCTGCCTACAGCCAGCATGCTCTTTGGCAAAGACCCGTGAGGAGGCCGGTCCAGCTGTCAAAACCAGCGACGGTGCACGTGCGGTCATTCATTTCCAAGAGCGAACAAGCTCAGGGGAGGCCTCACAGCAAAGAAAGCTTTTCTCTTCACGCCAACTTCGCTTACGGACCCTGAGCCTCAGCGGGGCCATCGCAGACCTGAGGGGTCCCCTCTGGGGCGGGCAAGCTCTGAGCCTGCCTGCAGTGCAGTCGGCGCTGCTGCTCTGCCGTGGTGGCCCGTGTGGCCAGCCCGTCATCAGCACCTTCTGGACTCCAAGCCACAGAGTCCGTGCACAGAAGACTCACGGACCCGCTGGAAGCTGTGGCCTACCACCCTCAGCTGCTCCCTGCGTGGCTCTGGCTCACACGCTGTCAGCTCCAGGTTGTGAATCACGATTTGTCAGACAAGTAGATATATTGCTGGTGGCCAGGTACCAAGAAGCAGCCTCTTTAGCGCTGCTTGAAGTAACTACTAAAAGTGATGGAGTGCTGACCACGAATGTCGCGTTTGCCACTGCTTGAAGTCATGAAGAATGGCCACAGTGCTGGGTGGTGGTGCTGTGTTCGTGGCTAACAGAGAGAAGGCAGTGGAGCTGCCCACCTCCCCACCAGGCTTCATTAACTCCACTAAAGATGGTGGTTCTTAACCGTATGTCACTGGAGTAAACATCATTAAAGCTTATTTCAGTCCAGGGAACAACATAGGATTGCCTGGATTGGACGTGCGTCCAGCCCAAGTCCTGGTGCCCATCTCCCCGAGCATGCTGCCCAGGGGTAGAGAAAGCAAGGCGAGTCATATTCAGTCTGAAGCCCCCCCCCCCCAGGAAGGAGGAAAGTGTGGATTCTGATAATCAAATGGCAAAAGTGATGTTTCATGTCTGCCAGAGCCTAAAATAGATGATCACACAGATGACTTGAGTGTTAAGAAGAGTGTTGTGGTCTATAGGCACCATCCTGCTCCTACTAACACAGGATGTCATCAAGACATCTGACTGCATCTTGTCACTGGAAGGGATACATTGGTGACATGTGGAAGGATAGAAATAATACGAAATGGGTTTTAACTGGTTAAAAATCTCTTTAAAAAATGTTGGTTAGCCACTCAAGGAGAAAGGGAGGTCTCTAGTGAGTTCTGGGCCCTATCTTTGATTTTGCCTGCTTGACGTTGTCATCAGTTATAACTTGAGTCACCTTGTGGAAGTTTGCAGATCAGCTTTGGGGATGGTACAGTTCTGAGGGAGCTGAGTAACGTAGGAGACAACAGAATTTAAACTGAAATTAGTTTTGGTTGTCTGGGAAATGACCAGAGGGCATTTAACAGAGTGTGCGCTCCTAACCCCAGAAGAACAAATACAACCTTACTGGGTGGGACTTGAGAAGCCCAGCTTGAGAGCATTTCAGGTGAAAATACCTGAGTGTTTTTAGCAGGCCCCGGCGTAACTGGCCACACCAGTATGATGTGGTGGCACACGGGGAGCACGGGCACACGCACGGACACACGTGCGTGCACACCGCAGACGCACTCCCCCGCTGCGCTGAAGGTCGCCATCCCAGGCCGGCGGCCCCGGGCGAGCACTGACAGGAGCACTGCGCTAGAAAGCGTCGGGCCCTGAGCGCAGGAATGAGTAGAGCAGCCACGGCCCTTATTCCCGTAGTCTCAGAAGGCTTACAACACAGTGGCAGGGAGCAGTCCTCCCTACAACCACAGGGAGAAGTCACAACTATGGCGAGCACAGGACAGAGAACTTCTCTGGGGTTCCTTCCAGTCTGGGAGAATGGGAAAGGGTCAGGTGCCCCCAGCGCCAACGGGTGAAGAGGAGCTAAACAGGCCAACGGAGGAAGCACCACCAACGAAGGCGGGGGAGGGTTCCGCAGGGCCTGGGCCAGACCGGGAGTGGGGGTGCTGGCCCAGAGAAATCAAGAGGGGGAGAAGGGCCCAGCCTTCAGACATTCGAAGTGCTTCACGCAGAAAAGGGAATAGGGTGGTTTTCTGTTATTTCAAAGGGCAAAATTAGGACCTTTGAAGTACCACGGATGCAACCAGTGAGAGGCAGACTCTTCTTTGATTGAGGAAGAACTTTCCATCTTGGCAGTAAGTGGGGAGTGTTTGTGATATTCTGGGGAAGGTGGTTCTTCCCTCGAGCAGGAAACGAAAGCAGAAGATTCCTGCCATTCTGTCCACACTGTCCATCAGCCCGGGGCGTGGAGCTGCCCATGGCCTACGGCACCTCAAGTCTCCTGTGAGGGCCATGCCTCTCGCTCGCTCACCGGCGGCCCTTTTCCCAGGCCCCGACCGTTCCTTTAGAAAACAGCTGTCAAGTGTCTCTGACCACAGCCCACAGTAAGAAACACGGCACGCAGCATACATGTGTGTGAATATGGAGAACTGAAATGAAGTTTTATGGAAGAAAGACCCTCACTACATGCATTTTTTAATGCTAATCTTAACCCACTGAGCGTTCATGACGCACTAATGAGGGATCACAGCCTCAGTTTGAAAGACTCCAGCTAGAACCCAGCTTCTGAGAAGTGCCCCCTGCCTGTCTGCGTCCTCTCCGCAGGACTAGCCTCTCTCCCTAAGGCTCCTTGAGGGACGAGGGCTCTGGCAGCGTGGGCAGTGCGGAGAAGTGACTCCGGCCTCCTCCCCTGCCGCTGCCTGGCTCTGCACCTCCTTCCTCCCTCTCCTCCTCACTGCGGGGGGGGGGGGGGGCACGCCCTGCTCTCCCAGCCCTGCTCACACATACCCCGACTCCCCTAGCAGGGGAAGGAGGGCAGTGTCAGGCTCTTTCTTTCCACTTCGCACTGAGCGCATCATGTTCTGCAGGAGAGATTAGAAATGGTGACTAAGTCCTCAGTCCACAAAAGCCTCTTGAACCCACATGTGGTGAAAATCCCAACAGTTTGTGTCGTTTTTCATTATATATTATTGCAAATGTATGTTTCAGCATAAGTACAAGGAATAGATTCTTTGGGCTAGTTTGGGGTCATAAATATTTTTATAATACATTTTTAAGTGGGAAAAGAGGTTACAAATACACTTTAGTGGCACTGCCCACTTCATTGGAAATTGTACGTGAAAGTACAGGAAACCTGTATTCACAGATTCAGGATTTGTGGTCAAGAAAATGCAAGCCTCATCCTCCCTACGCTTGGTGACTTTAGCTACCTCCTTCCTGGCTTCTGCCCCAGGCCTCACCCCCTTTGTGCGTGCATTCTCTGCTGCTGCCCAGAGAGCACCCCCCCACCCCCCCCACCCCCCACCCCCGCAACTGCTGCAACTCACGTGAAAGGTTAACGGGGTTTGGGCATCCAGAGGACCTTCTCTGGCTGGGCGATTCCAAGAGCCTGCACACGGTTTTCTCACAGCTGTCTGCCCACGTCAGATATAATCCTCAATTAAGCGATCGTTCGCATGCGCAAGGAAACGTGACTTGGGAAGTTGCTTGCAGGAATGGGATTTGGTGCTGAGGTCGTGTGAGCGCAGGGCTGCTTGTGTGGACCGGCTTTCCGGGCGGCTCCCCGTGGGCTCGTCCCCCCTCTGCTCGTCCTGCAGATAGCTCGACCCTTGGGTGCTCGTTCCTTGTCTCTAAGATGAGGATTAAAAGAGATGATTGTACTTATTAGCTAGATGTTAAGCACTTCAAAATGTCTTGCCCGTTCAGAATTTTTTAAAAATCAGATTTCACGCTAACATGAAAATTACGTTTTTTTCTTCAAAAACCTTTCCTCCAAAACTCTCATGAGGACCATTTTGGGGGCCGGTGGGTTAGTAGCCAAGTCCCCAGCCTCATCAGGTTCCTGGTTTTGTTTCTGTTTTCAGGTTGCCCGGCTCATGGAGATGGGGTTTTCCCGGGGTGATGCTCTGGAAGCCCTGAGAGCTTCCAACAACGACCTGAACGTGGCAACCAACTTCCTGCTGCAGCACTGAGGGTCCTGGGCGGCTGCCGGAGCCGGGCCGGGCGGCTGCCCACCCACAGTGGGCGCGGCCCCGCCGCCGGGGCAGCCCGGGGCCCCAAAGCCCTCCCGGGTGGATGTTCTCCCGTGCTCTCCTGGGCAGACGGTGGTCCCCGCCGCCCCTCCCTTAATTCCACGGCCATTACCGTTAAAAAAAAGTCTCGAAAATAAGTTTGCCATTAAATCAGCATGTATTTTCTATCTTTATTTTTTTATGGGGCATTTTCCTGAGTTTGAAGAATCATCACTCGTTCCTGATGTGTTTAAAATGCATTCAAACTGCAGATTTCTGTAGGCAACTGACTAGCACCCCCGATGGGAAGGTACTGCTCTTGTAATATTACTCTGCTCACTGTACCGTGTCAGCCTACGTTATGTCTGATCATGAATGCCATGACGGGAAGGAGGAATGTTATTCAGGAAAAAGCTGGCAAAATACTCCTTACGGACTTTTCTCATCACTGTTTTTTTCCTCAAATTTGCTTTCAAACCCCAGTGGCCGCTTGGTGTTCACCTCTCCTAGGGGCGAGCAGTACCGATCTGCTGCACTCAGGCTTGGCCAGGCCTGAGTGAGGAGAGAGAAACAGAAGCAAATCCACCCCACACGGTTCCAGCCCATGTCAGTCCAGGGAATCTTCCTAACTCCCCTCCTCACTTCCATTACAGAAAATACTGATAATCAAGTACTGATGCAGGGTTCTGGAATACTCTGTGAAACTTAACTGGGGTTCCTTTTACTCAGAATATGTACCGTTCGCCTCTCAGGCTGGGGGTGAAAACAGGACAGAGAGCCCCGGGGGTTCCCTGGAGCGGTGTGGGGGCCCGGCCCACATGCTCGATGGTGGGCCCAGTGAGGGCCAGTGCTCTGGACTTTGGGGCCATCAGAGTGAGGCACGGGAAGGAGCGAGGCCGAGGTGGGCCGCGGAAAGGGATTTACAGCAGGGGGGCTGTTAAGATCAAAGGCAATTATGTGACTCTTGTGTTCTGCAAAAGGAGCAGAAATGTATCAAATTGATGCAAATTTGGACAAGTGTAATACTTATAATAAAGTTTTTAATGTGTTTTACTTTGTGGTATTTTTTTATTAGACTTACCTAAATAAAACTAATAAAACTTTGTTCTAGGCTGTATAATTTACCAACAAAAAATTTTTAATGATTTTTTTTTTTTTTTTTAACCAATGCTCCTCTTTCTTCAGAAGATTCAGGTGCTTTTTTTTTGGAAGTGAGGAAAGTCCCTTTGTTCCTGTAAGACTGGCCCCATGAGGCCCCATCCTTAGGCCTGTTGGGGCCCTCGGGCTGCTCAGAATAGGGGTTGAGATGACTTTCTGGGAGCTCAGCTGGTCCCAAGGCACAGGCCCTGACTTGATCTGAGTCTCCCCACATCAGGGTCTTAGGACAGTGGTCGATGAGCAGAGCGTCCCCAGCTGCGTTCACAGGCCAGTGGCTCGTACAAGACCGGCTGAGTGCACTGAGCTGCATTCCAAGTATGAACCTCTGAGCCAGTCTGGACCCACCCTCTGACCCTCCAGCCCCGTGTCCGGAGATCCACCATCTCCTGTGTTCCTTCTCTCAAACAGCACTGAGCAAAGTCAAACCAAACCAGAGGCAGAGGCTTCTCGGTGCTCGTCTCCCAGAGGATGGGGAGCAGACAGCCCCACTTCAAGGATCCCAGCATGCGGCCTCAGTCAGAAGGAACTAAGCAGCCTGCAGTTCCGGTTTGCTTTCTGGGTCAGGGTTCTCTCCCAGATGGGATCCTGTCCCAGGGAACCTCATCCTGCTGAAGGAGCCTGTTATTCCCGACTTCCAGCCTCCAGCTGCCCATCCTTTGCACACAACTGCCAGGCCTTTTGCCACCTTTGTCAGCTGCCACCCTCCAGACCATCCCAATCCAGACCACTGTGCAACCCCACACGCACCTCTAACTCTTCAGCCTTGGGCACATTCTCTGGACCTCATGAGCTCCCGTCCCTGGCCCGCTGCTCTTCCTGCAGCCAGCGACTGCAGGAGCTTGGATATCCGAAAACAACCCCCTGTGGTCAAGACCCCCAGAAATCCTGCAGGCTGATGGGACCCCTGAAGAGAAACCTTCTGTGTTCAATGCGTAGTGACGCATGCCAGAGGGGGGCATCAGCGAGCCATTAGGTTTGGTTTCCTAAAGTCTAGAAAAGATCTTGCAGACTTTGGACTTGGTGTGAACAGTAAGAGACCGGGCCTAATTTTCAAGCCAGCAGATTCCAGACTGTGAAAAGAGAAGAGGAAGAAGGAAAAAGTAGTCTATGGTCAACCCCTCCCCCCACCCCCGTTTCCCCTTTTCCCATATTAAGGAAAGTCTGCCTCTGAAGTCCTGATTCATAAACCTAGACTGAGCTTCGGATTAGAAAGGAAAGGAAAAAAAAATCAGGGAGCATAAAATTGAGCATAAAACTGTGACGCACATGTTCCGGTACCGTCTAGAATTTTTCCTGAGTCCCCAAGTTCAGGTTCGTGCAGCAGTAGCTCTTAAGTGGAAAGAAAGGGGTCTACACCATGCACTTGAGTTTTATTTTACTCAGGTAAGCTGAAGTGGTGTTTCATTTGTGAGAATCAAGGCTAATCCCCTAACCCCTGTAGGACATTTGTAAAGGGACAGGCCAAGAATGTCAATTGGCTTTCTGGCTCAGGCTACGGTTTTAGCTCTGAAAATGCCGTCTTACACGGAATCATGTGAATTTGCTAACCTGCTGGCTATGGTTGTATCTGACGGAGAAGCCCCAATGGCCAAGTGGTGGTACCTCGACAGGACAGAGGTGGGATTTCAGGCAGAGGTTGGGGGAGGGGTGCACCTGGTTTGGGTCTAGGGGAGGTGGGATATGGGGGTGCTGGGGGGAGTGATCACCAGAGGGGGAAATGGATCTGAAAAGAGGCAGGAATTAGACACCTAGATTGGGAGTCCTGCTGTGGGGATCACAGAGGAACGTAGGTGACAGAATATGGAGACAGGAAAGAAGAGGCTTAATTTCCAGCATTTCTAGTGGAGGAGGGGAATGAAGAGGAGGTGAGAATATCTAGGAGGGGGTCAGGATGCTGATGCTACAGGACAAGGGCAGGGGGAGAGGTAGTGTCAGCTCAGCAATGGCAGGTTTGGGAGGACAAGAGCCGGAACATAGGATAGGAAGGAGAGCAGGGGTCGGCTGTGTGCCCTGGTCCAGGAAATGTGGGGAAGGAAGGGGACAGGGGGACTGTTCCTGGGTCAGTCTGTAGGTCAAGGCAACCAAGCTGGTGATGAGAGACCCTGAGCTCTAGGCCCAGAAAGGGTGTGATCAGGACAGTGAGGAGGGGTTGGCCTTGGGAACCAGGAAGGACGTTCTCTCCTCCAGAACCAGAGAAAGGAGACAAGGAAGGAAGCTAGGCGAGTCGTAAACTTGGAGCGAAGTTGAAGTTCAAGTGGTAGTTTCTGGCTTCTTAATAAAGAAGGAAGTGAGGATGAGGGGTCCAAGGTGGGTCTGGGAGCTCGAGGAGAGAGGATAAAGGCTTGTGAAACACAAAGACTCTGTATCGGCCCCTCGCATTTATTCCCTGCAATATTTTGGTCTGCCGAGCCCCGGACGGATGCGTGGGAATTCCAGAGCCCTGAGATATTTAGACGGAAATTCAGGCGGTCCCAGAAATGAACTCCAGTGCACCGCCCCTCCTAGTGCCTTCAGGCTGACCCACACCTGTGCCCTTTGTGTTCTGAGCAGCCCTGGGGGCTGACGTGGAGGCTACCCCCAGGCTGCCAGTCCCCGGACACCCACCCTTGTCCTCCCACAAGTACAAGAATGTCTGCCTGACCCTGGGATTGCTCCAGGGCCGGGCAGGGGGGTGTCCCCCAGTGGCCAGACCCAGATATCTCAGGGCCTCCGCTTGGCTTCTGCAAAAAGAGAAGCAACGAACAGTTTGCAGGGTGACCCAGTAACCTCCAGTAGTTCACCGTGAAGAGAACCCCCCCACCGTCTGCGCCCAGGCGTGTACTAACCCCACTTGGTCTGACTTCACCCAGATGTGTTAGCACCCCCCTGACAAGGCTTCCACAAGCAAAGCTGATCCTTGCCCAGAGTGTGGCATCTTAACTTCAGGCAGTTCCCGGGCTCCTAGGATGGTCGTACTGGAAGGAAGCATTCATCTGTTCCGAGCTCACATTTTACAGGTGAGGAGGTAGGGTCAGAAAGCTCCCGGAGCAGGGACAGGGGCAGCACGGGCTTGAGGCTAAAAGCAGCCTTCCTGTCCTGCGGGCCAAGCCTGTGCTCCAGCCCTCAGCCCCTTCCCAGGGCAGCCCCTGGCATTGGGCCACCCGCCCCCCCAAAAGTCAGCATCTCTCCCTTGGCTGCTTTAGCCCCAGGCTCTGGCATCCTACTGGGGAATTCAGCCTCCTGGCAACCTGCTGGGGCCGCTGGAGGAGAGAAGGAAAGGTCCTTCTACTCAACCTCCAGACTGTCCCCTCGGATCCGTCCTGATTGCCTGAGTCCTACCCTGCTCCCCTCAGCAGTGACCAGGCCGCAGGCCCCCCTGAGCTCCTCTCCTGGTCCTGCTGCCCTGCTGTCTGCACAGAAAGGGCAAACGTCTGCAGATGAGGAAGAGCCCTCTCATTGCCTGAGGCCAGGATTCCTCCATGGTGCCGGAGTTGTCCTTCCAAACTGTAGCACATGCTGAAAGTGCGTCCACCCAGCTCTCCCCCACCTACCTCTCCCCCACCCAGCTCTCCCCCACCCAAGTTCCCCCAGGCATTCTTGTACTTGTGGGAGGACAAGAGTGGGTGTCCAGGGACTGGCAGCCTGGGGGTGGCCCTCTCCCCCACCCGGCTCTCCCCCACCCAGCTCTCCCCCACCTACCTCTCTCCCACCCAGCTCTACCCCACCCAGGGTCCCCCAGGCATTCTTGTACTTGTGGGAGGACAAGGGTGGGTGTCCAGGGACTGGCAGCCTGGGGGTGGCCCTCTCCCCCACCCAGCTCTTCCCCACCTACCTCTCCCCCACCTACCTCTCCCCCACCCAGCTCTCCTCCACTCAGCTCTCCCCCATGCCCACGACCTTCTGCGGAGCCACAGGTGCTCTCCTCACATGGCACAAGTTCAGGATGCAGTCCCTGCAACCTTCCAAGAGCGTTGGTAGGGGCGATGCAATGTCTCCCCCTGAGGTTAAACTCGCATTGAGGACAAGCCCCGTCTTCAAAGGTGGCAGGTGGAACCCAAGCCGCAGACTGGGTTAATGCCTTTGGGATCTTTACAAGAGGCTGTGTGTTCCCGGGGGTGCTGGCCCCTAGAGCCTTATTCTGCATTTAGCACCTCGGCGAAGTGCAGAGATGGCGGGTGTCAGGGGATCTCTCGCTAGGCGAGGCCGTAAAGGGAAGGAGGTATCAGGAGGGGGCAGGGTACATACACAAGGGTGAGGGCCTGTGTTGTGATGGGAGAGGGGAGTCCCAGCTCCTTGCTCCTCTTCTGGTCCCCCTGCCCCTTCAGAGATGTGCTGTGCCCCCCGGTGGGGGAAGCCAGCCCCCAAGCCCGGTTGGCTGACTTTCCTGTCTTACATTTATTCACAGGGGAAACCTGATCAGTTTTGCTCTTTTGCTGTCTTAACAGCTGTCCGTATGGAGGCTTTACTGTGAGATTATGTAATGATGTTCGCCAGGAGCACTGCATTGTATCTAAAACTCCCCGGCCTAGCACCGTCTGTGCAGATTTTGTAAAGCCCTTAGTTCTGTCCCTATGCGCTAACCTCAGTCTTGCATATGCATAAAGCTGCGAGGGTCCCAGAGGTCTTTCCAGAATAGGCGAAGTCTTTGCACGCCAAAGCCTGTGGCGGCTGTGTTGCCTCCTTAGCAGGTGGGGGCCGTGGTGTGTTTAAATCTGTACAAAGATGAATGTGATGTCCGCGTCTCCTGTGGCCGTGTGGACCTGTTGTTCGAAGGCGGGAATGAACTTACTTTGTAAAGTCAGGCAAATCCCTGGAAGAGCCTGCCCACTGGGCAGAGTGGGCGCGCCGTGGCCGACCCTCCGTCCATCTGGGAAGAGACGGCCTGAATGTGAACAGAGCAACACGTAAACCACGTGCCTGCCCAGCCTCTTAGTCCTGATTGTCGGCAGGAGGGACCATCTTAAATATTGGTGAACTTTCTACATTCATAGTTCAAAAGCACTCCAAAATGATAAAAACCAATTTGAGGATATAATTATTCTGAGGCCGAGGAAGGATGTAGAGAGGGCTTGGGGCATGCAGAGGGTCTGTTTTGCTGCCGTTTCTAATCTCTTACATAGATGCTCTGTGTACGGCTTTGTATTAGGAAGTTTTCAATAAAAAGCTGAAAGCCTCCAAAGAAATCTTGCATCCCTCTTAAGGGCTTGCAGACTTCTTCCAGAAGTTCAGACCCGGAGGCTTAGCGCACCCCCGACATTGGAGCACCCCAGGGCCCCACCGGTGGAATGTGACTGCAGCCTACAGGTGTGAGAACCCAGGGGAACTTCTCATACCACCCCCTTCCTCTGCGTGGAGACCCTTCTGGCCCGGCCGTTGCTGGGGCGAGGGGGGCGGGGGGCAGAGCACAGCATTTCCTCAGGACTCACCCTCGGATTCCGATGCTTTCTGGAGATTCCTGCGTGGTCCCAAACCTTAGCCCTCCTGTCCAAAGCTGGCAGATACCCTCAAAGAGCCGCAGACCCAGACTCCGGCCGGATGGTGATATCTGGCCTGCACGTGTGCTTTGGGTGGAAATTAACCCACCCAGTCCTCACGTGCTCTCCCCGCCCAGGCGCACGGGGTCCAGAGCATCTGCCTCAGGAGGTGCCGGCTACAGATCTATCTGCCGGGCCTACCGGAGGGGCTGGTTCCGGGGCCTGCCGGCGTCTGGGGCCGGGGCCGGTAGCCAGCCCCTGACAGATCGGGAGCCAGCATTTCCCACAGGCCCAGCACCTGACCGCTAGCCTGTTCCTGTGCACCTGACCGCTGACCAGAGACTCTCCGAATGCAGGTGAGTTTCTGCTGGGGGCCTCCAAGCACCAAGGGCTAAAAGAACCCTCCTCAGCCCCCTCCCCCCCCCCCCCCCCCCCCCGCGGAGCAAGGGCTGTGCTACGAGCTCCACCCAAGCTTCCCTCCCATGCCCCAGGCATCAAATGACGGCGAGTGAGAGTGAGTTCGCAGGATTAACCCCCAGTCTCTAGGGATGCCTGGTGGCTCAGTTGGTTGAGCACAAGGCTCTTGATCTCAGGGGTGTTAAGTTTGAGCCCCATGCTGGATATAGAGATTACTTAAAATCTTTTTAAAAAATGAATATATTGTTTAATTTACACACACACAAAATAAATGAAATGGAATGAAAGAAAATGAAATTTCTACCCTCTAATGGGAACGGCCACCATTTTTAATACAAATGGCACAGGCCAGAAGCGCTCCCGTCTTAAGCTGGGGACTGGTAGTTACTCTGTAAACCGGAACGTGGAGTGAACGGCGGAACCTATATGGGAATATACACGTATATGTCTGTAGCACCCACAGATTAAATATTTTACGTTAAAGCATGTCAATGTAATTAATTCACCAATCTTCTGGTATTGATGTAGCTAAGGACTTTTTTTTTTTTAATTATAGTTGTACGGGGCGCCTGGGTGGTTCGGTTGGTTAAGCGTCTGTCGTTGGCTCAGGTCATGATGGGGGGGGGGTCCTGGGATCGAGTCCTGCATTGAGCTCCCTGCTCAGCGGGGAGCCTGCTTCTCTCTCTCTGCCCCTCCCCCAGTACATGCACACGCTCTCTTGCTCTCTCTCACAAAAATAAAAAATTAAAAAATTGAAATTAAAAAAAACAACCCCTGTCTATGGTTGTACTGATTAGAAACTGTATCTCTCATCCTCCACGCCCGTACTGCACTGCTTACGAGTCCCAGTTTGGGTCTCTACCACAGCTAGCACGAACTCGGCGACGCAATCAGAGCGCATTTCATCCCGGATTTTTACATTTTTCTAACATAACTGTCACACTCACACCTATTCCGACAGCCTGTTTGGTTTCGTCAGCAATTTGCCTCCACCAAACTTTCTAAAGCTCTCCACGTAGCTCTTATAAAAACAGCTCCTTCTTTTCACCTCTGTACTTCATCAGTTTACACAAGAATTACTTAAATTATTTGATTCCACTACCAACTGACATGAGAAGCTTTGGGAACAAAGGCAGCTGTCTCTCTGGGGAACGCGGCACGCCACTGGTGGGGACAGAAGAACACGGGGTGAGGAGAGGCCAACCGGCACCAGTTCGCGTGCGGTGCGGGGGACCCTCAGCCCGCACTGTCCTGAGCTAGCTAAGTGGGGAAGCTACAAGCGCCCAGAAGAGTGCAGAGAGTCATTCGGATTGGGAGACTCACCAAAGGGGTCCCCCAAAGGGCAGCATTAAGGACATTGAGGGGCCTCTGCCCCTCAATTTCTTATTCTGCTTCTTAGATACCCCCCACCTCTGAGCTCACTGAGTTTGAGAAATGGGGAGCAGCACGCCAGGAACTCCAAGGGCGCCTGGTCTCCCAGCTGCCCTGCTTCACACCGGGACAGGGGAGCTAGAGGGGAGAACTCCCCTGGGGGCCACACAGTAGCTGACTTGTTAGCCGCTGAGCCCCTATCCCTGTCTTGCTTCCCCGGCTCTGCCCCTCTCTTCTCGGGTCTCAGTCCCCAGCGTGGTGGGCGCCAGGCCCCGCACCAGCCCCTGTTCTTCTCCATGAGGGAGTGGACACCAGCCAGACCCCAACAGGCAACCAAAGTCAAGCCACCCCCATGGAACCCAGAGAAAAGCCGCTGAAGATATACTAAGGCAGATACATGGCAAAACCCACACGCTCACGGAAAATGGGGCTTCACTTACCAGCCTTAAGTCTGGCACGCAGAAATCACACAGCCCTCAGAGCTGGAGGCACGTCAGCGATCGCCTTGACTAATATCCTCCGTGGGCACATGAAACCAGGTTCCAGAAACCAGGTTCTGCCGCCCGTGACTCACTGAGGCTGCTTGGGGCCCAGCAGGCCTGGACCCCACCTCTTGTGAGGGCCCCGTCGGAAGCGTCCCCTTCGTCCCCACCTGCCTGTGATGGGCATGCTCCCAAGGGCTGCGGGTGACAGGCAGAGCTCTCAAGACAGCGCTTCCCAAGGAAGGTGTTGACCTGTTCAGGTACTTGACCTGTCCCCTCCTCCACCGTCCGAGCTGGCTGGTTCCACCGGCTGTGCCCGGGGAGGTGACATCAGAGGCTACGGGAGGACTGTGGTTACTGTTCCCCTTCTCAGTCACATCCCCACACACATACCAGAACCCTCTGTGAATAGGAAAGATGAGCCCTGGGATAAAACAAGAGATAAGATTAGCAGATTCTGCAGAAGTGTTTGACACAGGAGGGCAGTCAGCAAGACGGAAAAATCATCTTCAGGCCGTAGGATGCGTGGGGGCTTTACATGAAAGCACCTCGATAAATTTGGGTCAGCGACTTGACCTAGGGTGAAAAAGCATAGCGAAACTGTACCGTGTGTGGGACCGTGGGCCCGGAACACCGGGGCACACCTGCTCCGCCCACAGCTCCAGCCGCCCGCCTGTCACCCGCCCTAGAAGACACAACCACAGGCTCAACAACAGAGGTTTATTTCCTCAGCATTCTGGAGGCTGGGAGTCTGAGACCAAGAGGTGGACAAGAGGGGTTTCTTCTGAGGCCTTGGCTTGAAGGTGGCCGGCCACCATCTGTGTCTTCACGTGGTCTTGCTTCTGTGTGTTCGTGGGTCCCAATCTCTCCTTAGAAGGACACCCGTCTACTGGATGAGGACCCATGCAACGACCTCATTTTAAAGCCTGTCTCCAAAGGCAGTGCCGTTCAGAGGTACTGGGGGTTAGGACTCCACATGAATTTTGGTGGGACACAAAGCATCCCGTAACAAATCCCTTGAGGACAGAATGAAGGACGCTTCTGCTGCGGACTGACCTCTGAGACGGGCAACTAGGGCCGCCATCACTTCCCAGCCCAGGGGTAACTGGGCCAAGGAATACGCTGGAGAGGCAGCCAGGTATGTGAGAGACACCAGCTCTCCAGGCATGACCTGCAGACCCCGTCAGCTGTGTGCCTGGGGGCAGCCTTCTTGCCCCAGAGAGCACCTCCTGCCCCGTTTCGTCCGCCTTGAGGGGTGGGGGCCAAGGGCGCCATGACAATGTGGGCCTGCTTCCTAAACCATTCAATAGGGTGTTTGCGGAATAGTCTTCATGTATTATGATACTAATAATAGTCTATCATCTGATTTTGAAAATGAATACTAAAGATTCTGACATATATAATTTCCTGTGACTGCCCTGGCTGACCTTAGTCAAGAAACGTTCCCATGAACCTAGGAACCTGTCCATCTGTGCACGTGCCTCTGAATCTCCTGTCCTTCTCTCCTCTTAAAAAACAGTTTTATTTTAAAATGGCGAACTTCAGGGCGCCTGGGTGACTCCATCAGTTAGGTATATGACGCTTGATTTCAGCTCAGGTCTTGATCTCAGGGTTGTGAGTTCAAGCCCCACGTTGGGCTCCACGCTGGGTGAGGAGCCTACTTTAAAAATAAATAAATAAAATGAAACAGTGTACTTCACCAGAGAGTCTTCTCCATTTGTCTCCTTCCTTCCCCTCTTCTGATTCATCCTTAAAGATCAATCTCTTGAGACATGTTTGGACATCTGCTGACCCTGTCTCCTCAGCTTGCTGACGTCTGGCTTCCGTCCTCCCTGGCCAGTGTTTTGCCAGATGCAAGGCCCCTCCTTAGGCTGCTAGTCACTTCCTCCTTGTTCCCTCACCTCCCTCGGCTTTTGTAACATCGCCCTGGTTTTCCCGCCACTTCTCAGTCTCCCCTGTGGATTTCTCAGCTGCCCCCCTCTCCCACTGTGGGTGTTCCTCATGGGGCTTTGCTAGGCCTCTGTATTTCCCGCATTTCGCACATTGGCGTCCAGGTCCTTGCTGAGCTGGAGGGACCGCCCCTCCCAGGGTTAACCAGTTCCTGCTGACGATAAAAACTCTCAGGAGTGCACTTTTCAAATGCAAACCAACTAGTCCAGAGCCCACCTTTATCGGGCTGGCACATCCCCCTGCCCTGATCACGCCAGGACTCTGGAACAGGCCCCGGGAGCCGGCTCCTGGACCCCAGAGCCCAGTGAGAGGCTTCAAGCTAGCCTGGCCCAAGTCTGCTTACTGTGCCTTGCCTTTCCTGTGGAAACCCCAGGGAGGCTCCTGCTACGTTTCCCGTCGCTCCCTCTGACTGCTGACCCACCTGGTGCTTCTGGGTGTGGGTGCCCCCTCTTCTTGGGAACTGTAAGCAACTAACTTTTCAATGGCAAGCGTCTCCTGGTCTGGTAGCCCCACCCAGCCTGAATAATATAATAAAGCCGACACTGCACAACAGGCTCCCTCAACCCTCTCTGGGAATGTCGTCCTTGGGAATGTCCTCCCTCCCAAATCGGTACCCTCCCCCTAAATCTCTCTCCTTGGCTTCAGGCCTCATATGTCCTGCTTCATACTGGACACCTTCATGCCTGCCCACCTCCTCCCACCCCCAAACTACATCTTATCCCATATTTGCTATCGGGAATGACCCTGCCGTCAATCCAGTCTTCCAACCCCAACCCTGGGAGCCCTCCCAGACCGCCTCCCCAGGCTCTTCTCCCATAGTCTATAACAGTCTCCACGTGACACTGAACACATGCTCCTGTCATTGTCGGACGCCCTGTGTGTCACACACTATGAGGTTTACGGGCTGTGTCTCCATTTCTCCCCCCTGCGTCCCCAGAGCCTAGATAACGCTTGACACGTGTACTAATTGATGAAGAGGAGTAGTGGCCCAGAGACAAAATGGAGAATTCCTGCAGGAGTGGGGTGTCCCCAGCCTGCCCTTCCCCAGCCTCTCCATCGTCTCTCTGAGACGCCTCCCACGGTTGGGACAACCATCCCTCGTGGATTCAGCAGCTGGGTGTTTACTGGGTGCCGCGGAGCTAGGCAATTCGAAGAAGGATGAGCCACAGACAGGTTAGCTGTGAAAGAAACGGGGACCAGGGCACAACCGCAAAGAGTGCAATCGCCCGAGCAGCTACAGCCTTGCGTATTTATTGGCGATAAACAATCAAAGACAATCAAGGGTAATCAAAGGGAGTCTCGTGGTCTGTACCACATTGTGGGTGAATGAGCGCAGTCCTTCGAAGTTCATGATTTCTCAGGAAGTCTTCAGTGACTGGTAGTGCAGCACGGTGAAGGTCACGGGAGTCAACGATGTGACGTTAAGCAAGCGAAGCCTATTCTTAAACATGTTTCTATGGACCCCGGGGGCTACGGTCAGGAGCAATCAGGTTTCGGATGGGGCAGCTTCTGCACTAAGCAGACCAGGCACTCCCGGCCGCTCCTCGGAGCCGGTTTCGGGGAGGGCGGCGTTCCACCCCGAGCAAGACGGGCGTTCCCAACTGCTGGTGCTCTGCCGTCCACGCTAAAGCCCGCGGGCCTCACAAACATGTTTTCTATTATATCCTTAGCATAAGCTCTCAGCCAGGGGCCGCTGCAACTGGGACTGAATTGCTGGCAAAGTTTCTAGCTCTTTACCCCTTCTGTGCAACCTCCCAAAAGGAATAATATCAGGCATTAGCAAACACACAGAAGGTTCCTCGTTTCCCCTAGGACAGACCACCTCCCACTGCCTATCCCATTGCCGGGCTACAAACACGTGCTGGGCTTCTTGGAATCAAAGAATGTGGGCCAAGAAATGTGGTGTCGACCTTTGGCATTAGAAAACAAGACTTTCAAGATTTTTTTCAAAGGATTGATTGATTGATTGATTGATTGATTGATTTGAGGGAGAGAGGGTAAAGGGCAGGGAGGGGCAGAAGGAGAAGGAGAGAAACAACCCCGAGATCATCGCTGGAGCTGAAATCGAGAGTTGGAGCCTTAACCGACGGATCCACCCAGGCGCCCCAAGACTTTCAAGATTTCAACAATTACAGAGGAACCAGGACCTCCATGTCATGAGGGATCATGTGGCCTGAGGTGTGATCTGACCCGTGCGCCGCAGGGTTGGGGTCTGTGAGGGTGACACGACCCGGCCCTGGGCCTGCTGCCCGCAGGCCTCACACGCCAGAGGAGCTTCTCAGTCTCTGGGCCTGTCCCTACGCAGTCACTTGGTGAAGTGAGAAAGAAAACTGTAGTGAAAGCTGGACAGTGGTTGACTTGTGGTGTGCAGCAATGCCAAGGAAATGTGATTCTCAGTGAAAATGTGCTTTCTGGAGAAAGCCGAGAGCCCGTAGGAACATTTGAGTGTCTACCAGCTTGATTTCTGAAACTCTCGGCTCTTCCCCCTTAAAATGTCAAGGGATTAGGATTCCTAGAAGTCGTCATGAAACCCTCCACCCAGTGGTAGAATGCCCTGCACACCTCTGCTGGTTGGGGACCCTTTGATCACCCCCAGGGAATGGGTCTCGGGGACTTCATCACAGAGCCCCGACCTACAGGGCTGCCCTGGGCCGCATAGCATCCTCTGGACTGATCTCCCACAGGAAGGGTGAGGATCACTCTGAGGCTTCTGTTGTGACGTGGGGTTATTTCGATAGGGCCCAGGAAATAAACCATCACTGTTAAACTTCTTTTTAACCAACGAGGGTTTAAAACAGACCGACCCCCTCTTATCCCTTCCTCCAAGCCTCACCTTCACAGTGGGGCTCTGAGGCAGTGTAGGGGTTCAGAGCTGGGGAGAGTTGAGGGATGGAGAGGGACGCAGAAGAGTCGGGAAACAGGGGTGTCCAAAATGGGTGGGTGATATAGGTTGAATTTTGTCCGCCCCCACAAGATAGGAAGAAGTCCCAAATCCCAGTACCTGTGAACGTGACTGTAATTGAAAGCAGGTTCTTTACAGGTGTGATTAAATTAAGACGGGGTCATTAAGGTGGGCCTGATTCAAGATGGCTGGTGAAAAGAAGAAGATGCCATGTGAAGACAGAGACACACCAGAAATGCCACGTGAACGTGGAGGCAGAGATCAGGTGATGCTTTATAAGCTAAGGAACCCCAAAGATCGCCAGCAAACCCCCAGCAGCGGGGGAGAGGCTGGAACAGAGTCTCCCTCATGGCTCCAGAAGGAACCAGCCCTATCAACACCTTGATTTTGGACTTTTAGCCTCTAGAAATGTGCAAAGATAAGTTTCTGTTTTAATCTACCCAGTTGATGGTCCTTTGTAACCGTGGGTAAGAGAGAAGCTGCCCACAGTCTCCTGGGGGGGACAGAGGTTCTCACACTTGAGCAAGCAATAGGATTGCCCAGAGGCCTTGTTCAAACAGAGAGTGCTGGGCCCCTGCGGCAGAGGGGGCTGGTTCAGCAGGTCTGGGGTGGGGCCCAAGAATATGCATTCCTTTTTTTTTTTTTTTTAAGATTTATTTCTTTGTTTGAGAGAGAGAGTGCGTATGTGCATGAACTGGTTGGGGATTGGGGAGGCAGAGGGAGAGGAAGAAGCAGGCTCCCCACTGAGCCCCGCCTGACTCGGGGCTTGATCTCATGACCCTGAGATCATGACTGGAGCCGAAATCGAGAGTCAGACACAACTGACTGAGTCACCCGGGCACCCCGAGAACATACATTTCTAATAATTCTCGAGGTGATGCCTGTCCAGAGACCACACTTGGAGAACCACTGCCCTAGGGGCTAGGATGTGGCTTGGGCTTTGGAACCTTCTAGTCCCAGTAAAAATGAGATGTATATCCCCACGAGATGAGTTGTGCTGGCCCACTTAGAAAACTTCAGTGACCACAGTCCGTTTTCATTTTAAATCATTCCTTTAGTTTTAAAGGACTGACACATGTGTTGATTCGTGGACCTCCCCCCATGCCAACAGTAACCCCATGTGACATGTACCACAGTCCCAGTGGTTATAGACAGGAAAATGAGGCTCAGGCGTGGCCGTGAGTCCTCAGCGGGACACCTTTCCCTCCTGGCTCCCTGAGCTCAGGATTCCACACTCGAAGCCCAGCCTTGGAGCGTCCCTGGCAAGTTCAGCCCTCAGAACCCAGATGTCCCTCTTCGTAAATCACACGCATCAGCACCACGTCTGAAAAGCAAGCCACCCCTGTCCATCTGTGGCTGGTGTTGCAAACCAAAGGTGCCGCTCCGCTCGGTTCCGTCTCCCCCCGCCCCCCCCCCCATGTTGTCGCTTCCGCCCCGATCTCACAACCCTGGTCCTCTTTCCTGATCCTGTTTTATTCCCAAATGCCCTCTGTTTGTGACTTGTCCTTCCTGCTCCCATGGGCTCTAGCAAACCGACCGACCAGCTTTGGAGCTGAGACGCCTGGCGTGCAGGGTGGACAGGTTATGAGAAGCGCTGGAGAGAATGGGAAGAAGGATTTGTAATGTCCGGAGTCAGACAGGTCTGCGCAGCCCTGCGTGCCTGGCGCTTCTCCAAGGAGGAGGCCTTCCGGCTACCAGGTGGCTCTGGTCTGCGCCTCACCACCCTGCTGGCTGGCCAGGCCCCCTCCTGCCACGGCCATGCCCTTTGATAAGTGCTGGGTTGGTGCACAGGTGACTGGGGGAGGTGGGCTCTGCAGAAGTGGGCCTCCCCACCCCCTGCCATCACTCCCTCTCTGGCCCCCACCTCGAGGTTTGGAACTGGGGTGCGTCCCCAGTGTTTTCTGACCGTTGCAGGAAAACCTTGGCATTTTTGTAAATGTTAACTTCGAGCTTCTACAGACTTTTTCTCGGAGGGAAGGGTCTTTTGCCCTTTACAACATTTTTGCCTCCCCAAACTTGAAACCTGGTTCTTTTGGTCTTTTCAGCCTTTACTAGGCAAATTCTCTTTTTCCAGAAAGAAACAGCACAAACCCCTTCAGAGGCCGGGGAGCTCCCGTAGTATTTATTGTGATACATTAGAAGTGCTTCGTCGTGAAGCTAGCAAGCTCAAGCTTCGGGGCCCCTCACCATCCAAGACTCTGCACCTAATTTTGTCTTTATACTCTTTTTCTTCAAGAACCCACCCCTCAAATTACTCTACGCCTCAGACTCCAATCCTGGACCCCTCACTGGAGATACAGTCTTAAAGCCCATGACCTATCAGACCTCATTCCCTTCCAAGGGCACTAAGGCTCCAGGCTGGTTGATGACTCGGCGTTTCCGAGGAAGCCCTTCCCTGGCAGGAGGAGGATGCAGACGCCCCGAGTTTTAAAATGCCGAGGAGCCATCTCCTGTACCGTGTCGATGCGAAGACATAAGTGATGGGGTCAATGCCAGTTCGCGTTCATGAGGGGCACGGTGAGCTGAAGGGACAGCCTGAAAGCCCCCTGCTCCGGGCAGGACGGCGGGCGGAGCGTCTCTCTCAGCATGAACCGGCTGATGTTGAGGTGGTAGGGGCTGAAGCCGACAACCACTGCCACCACGGCCACCAGGGCCACCAGGGTGAGCAGGCAGGCTCTCCGGGCTGTCCCGCACAGCTTCAAGGTGATCTTCAGGTAACAAAATAGTATGATCCCCACCGGCCCACAGAAGCACAGGCCGCCAGGACCCCGTGGGGCAGCCTGGGGATTCCCTCGACGCTGTCATACTCCATGCAGGTCAGCGTGCCCGCCACCCACTTGGTCATGGGGAGGAAGCGCAGGGGCGCCGTCTGCGGCAGGGCCAAGGCCCGGGGAGCCACACAGACGAGCCGCGCCCGGCTGGCCTTGCGGAGCCGTGGGCGCTGGTGGGCGCCGACCACAGCCAGGTGGCGGTCCGGGCTCACACACGCCCTGAGGCAGACCCCCGTAGGTGTGAGAGAAGGAGCACCGTCAGCCTGCAGAGTCCTTCACCGAGAGGCCAGCTGTAGTCCAGCACGTGACAGGTGACCCTTCCGGGCAGGGCCAGGGAGAGCAGGAGGTCAGGCACTGCCGGGCGGGCCAGGGGGACCCCTTTGAGTTGATCTTCTTGCCCTGTGACAGGCCAGGCACAGGGCGAGGACGTTTCCCAGGGCGCCGAAGACCAAAAGGGGCTGGAGAGAACAGAGAGGGTCATGCTGACTGCCCAGGGGGGGGGGGGTGAGGAAGGCAGGAGTCTGCTTGGGTCAGCCGTGCTGGAGGCCGTGTCACTGAGGTCCTTGGGGACACACACACACACATACAAAAGAAAATGTAATATTGCCTCTGTACTAATACTAATGTGCTGAAGCAACATACACATGAAAAAGGTCTCTCTTCTTGAGCAGACTTTTCGCTGAAGTGTAACTTGGTATTCCAGGTACTACTGCTGGGTAACAAATTACCCCCCAAAATGCAGCAGCTGAAAACACACTGTATTATGTTCACACGCAGGTTTTGACCGGAACGCAGTAGGAATGGCTTTTCTCTGCTCCTTGGTGTGGGGAGCCTCCACTGGGAAAGGTCAGCAGCTGGCAGAGGCTAGGACCATCTGGGGGGACCTCACTCAGATGAGTGGCAATTGGGGCTGGCTTTTGGCTGGAACCTCATCCAGGGGTGTCAACGGAAGAACCCGCACTTGGGCTCCTCGTGAGTCTTCCTCACAGCCTAGCAGCCCGGACGTAACTTGGTTTCTTTCCCAGCAGCTCCAGGCTTGAAAGGAAAGTGTTACCTACCAGACACTTAGGTAGAAGTTCTGTCATTTTCTGTATTCTGACACTTTCCTATGGTGGGGCTTGCGGACCCTGCTGGGCTGCCTCTTCCTGGGTCAGCTGAGTCCTTGTGTGTGCTATTCAAACCAAACCAACCAATCCAGGGTCCCACACCAGCTGCCTCTTTTATGGGGCTCTCAGGCTCAGGGCCGCTCTGCACCTGCCCACCTGCCCTAGTCACCCACAGAGCCAGGTGCCGGGCAACACGGGGCAGCCCCAGTGTCCCAGAGCCACCTGGAAGATTCAAAGTAACCCATCGTAAGTCTGCCTTCCCTGTCTCACGTGGTTTTTTTCCTACAGAAACCACAGTGACAGTTCTTGCCCACTTTCTGCCTCCCTCTGTCTCCCGACTGACCCTGGTACTCCCCCCCGCCCCCCCGCCCCCCGTGTGGCCCCTGCAATGTGGCCTGCCCCCTTCGCTCCGGATCTATGAGGAACAAGCTACACTTATCAATGGCAATCACCTCCCAAACTGTCGGCCTCGCTGCACCTCAGTGTTTCTATCAATACGCTCTATTCCAAAACACCTTTTCTGATCTGGCCTCATCCCTTCCACCACCTCCCATCGGTTACAAGTGAGTCACAAGCCCACCCAGAATCAAGAGAAAGGGACACAGCTCCCGCCTCTCGAGAGGAGGACCGTCAAAGAATGTGCACCATTTAAAAATCCCAACACGTACATGCAAAAGTGTGCACAAATCATAAAAGTACAGCTTGACAATTTCCACGAAGTGAACACATCCATGGGATCAGCACCCAGATTGGGAAACACAGCTCCCCAGCCCCCCGGAAGCTCGCCTTCGTGCCCTCCCACCTCTGTCTCCCCTCCAGCGTAACCACTGTCCTAACTTCTAAAATCACAACTCAGTTGTGTCTGCTTCCAAAGTGTTTTTTTGACAGAGAGGGAGAGACGGAGAGACAGAGATAGCACAAGCAGGGGGGAGGAATAGAGGGAGAAGCAGGCTCCCCACTGAGCAGGGAGCCCAACGCGGGGCTTGATTCCACGACTCTGGGATCATGACCCAAGCCAAAGGCAGACGCTCAACCGACGGAGCCACCCAGGTGCCCCCTGCTCCTGAACTTTAAACCAATGAAATCACACAGTACAGATATGTGTATTCTTACATGTATGGCCTTTTGGGGTCAACGTTAGCTGGTGGGATTCACCCATATTGTTGGGTGTGGTTGCCGCCGCTCTGCTCTCATTGCTATTAAGATAGTCCCTTGTATGAATGCACCACCGCCTGTTTAATCCGTCCACTCTCTTCAGTCTGGGGACATCATATAAAATTCCCCTCTGCCTGTTCTTTCAAACGTCTTTGGCGAAACACATACCTACATTCTGCAGAGTATGTACTTAGGAGTATAGAGCTGGTGAGTCACGGTTCCGCGCATGGTTGCTTTTAGCAGGGCTTGGCAAATAGTTGTCAAAGTCGCTGCTCTTCATACTCCGAGAAGTGTATGGGAGTTCCCGCGGCCCCCATACCCTCCAACACTTGGCATGGGCAGCCTTTATCAGGCTAACCATTTTGGTGGGTACGTAGGGGTATCTTCTTGTGGTTTTAGTTAGTATTTCCCTAATGACGACTGATGTGGAACACCTTCTCAGTTGTTTACCGGCCACTTTATATCTTCCTTATGAGGTGCCTATATGAATATTTTGTCCCCTTTTCTATCGGATTGTCTGTCAAAAGTGTTAATGATTTCCTATTTCCAATTCATCTTCCCCGATCTGCTGAGCCTTGCCTTTGTTGTGCACACATCCATTCCTATCTGCATTCTGATCATCCTTTAACTTTTCATTTCCACACTGTGACTGTAAGGAGAAGGGCTGGGGCAGGTCTCCCCAAAGCCCCCCGCGCAGCAGGTGGGGCCTGAGGGATCGTGCCCACGGTGCACACGTGAGCATGAAGCTTGCAGAGGGCATGTAGTTTGCCCAAGGACCACGGTAGCTCGTGGAACCAGGATCAGAGACCTGGGTGGAGAATGCTGGGCATCTGTGGTCAGATGCAGTGTTGAAGGGCACCAGCTCCATGAGCCCCCGAATCTCACTTGAGCCAGGACACAGCTGTCCCCTCCTTTATCAATTTGGGGCTGGCTGGCAGGGAGCCTGCTGTAGATTGTGCCTCATTTTACCCCAGGCAAGGAAAGCTCCATCCAGTCCCTGCACATGGAGAAAGGGCCTCCATCCGAATGGAAAGTGGGAGAAGTCAGGCTGAAAGGTAGAGAGAGAAGCACGGAGAAGCCCTCTGAACCTCACAAGCCTGGCTGGCTGGATTGCAAGAGGATAGCAGATAGAAAGATGGATGATATAGGCTCCCTAAAAAAATGAATTAAAACATATTTCTCATTTTATCAAGAAATTCCCAAGTGCTATGCCAGCTTTTGGTTATATTCAGAAGACACAAAAGAATCAAGTTTCTATTACTTGAACATTATCCTCTGGTTGGAAAGATAAGGCATGCAGGTGAAAAACTACTAAAAAAAGAAGCCATTACTAGCGTTCTTTAGACTTTTCTTTCTACTGTTTGGATAAATCACCGGTACAATCATAAATGTCAAAACCCACGCAATTCCCCTTCTGCTACTTTGTTCTGTGTTCTTTCTTTCTACAAATTGGACTCAGGAAAGAGCTGTTTTTTCAGCACTCAAGCCTTAGGTGCATAAAAAGAGGTGAGCCTCTTGGATCACACTGGAGAAGCCATCTTTGCCAAGGTTTGGGTTTGAGGGCAGAGCCTCACCTGTTCACACCTCTAGTCCCTGAGCTGCTTGCAGGGAAGAGAGGGGAACATGCAGGGCCAACAAGTATGAGGAACAGGCAGGAAGGGTCTCTGCAGCACGTGGCCCAGCTCAACAGTTAAGGATGGACTCTATAGAGAAAGAAGCCGCTCCTTTCATGCCTCCCGCTCCTCCTGGGGCTCTGGCTATAGTCCATCGGAAGCCCTTGACTCGGATTCTCTGAGCCCAGAGATTTAAATCTTCCCGGCGACTTTGAAAAAACAGCCCCCAAGATGGCCTCCCGCCTGCCCTTCGAGAGGTAGCCCGCGCCTGAGCTTGCGCACCTGCGCCTGCACCTGCGCCTGCACCTGCGCTCTGAGCCTCCGAACCTGCGCCTGCGCTCTGAAGCCCAGCAGGCGAGTGGGCAGGGCGCTCCTCCTATCCTCCTGCCCCCTGGCCCTGCATTCTCTGTCTCTCGCTCTCTCACCCTCACGCACGCACAGGCGCACACACTCGCGCTCACTCTCTTCAACACGCACACATGTTCACTCACACAAACTAATGCGCTTACATCTCTCACTCCCATTCTCTCGTGCTCGTGCACACACTCAGTCTCTCACACACATGCTCCGTCACTCACACTCACGCACACCGCGGGGAGGCATGACCCGGGCAACCCCGGGAGTGGGCAAGCAAAGGCTGTGCCCCCAGGAATCGCCGCCCTTTGCAGGAAGAACCTCCAAGGAGGAAACGGAGCCCAGCACTCTCCAGGAGTCTTGCCGGCACCACTCCACAAGGCAGGCTCCTCTTTCCTTTCTTCCTTCCATTCCCTCCCTGAACAATTCAGTCATCAGGCCAGGCTGGGCGAGGCGGGGGCTGTGGGGAGGGGCCGCTGTGTGCCCCCAGCGGGTGCAAGAGTCTGAGCAGGGCAAGGGGAGCCATCTCAAGGGGCCAGTTTCATTGAGGAGGGTCCCAGCCACAGGTCGACTCACCATCGAAAAGCACCTTTTCTAGTCAAAGAGCTGCTCTTGGATGCATTTGGAACATGTGTGTCCCTTTCCCAGTTGGTTTGGGACTTACAGGGTGCAGGGAAGGGACTGGCTCCTGCAGAGTCCCCCTCCCATGGCAACTGTCTCTGCTTCCTGATATTCCCGGCCTCTTCCCCAGGGCACATCAACACAGGCCTGGGGGCTCACCCTGCACCTGCTGGCTTCCTAGCTGAGGGTACCCACTTCCCTCCCCTTCGAGGCCCCGTAAGTGCCACCTCCTCCCGGAAACCTCCCAGCCTCTGCAGAATTCACAAGCCCCTCCTCCCACAGTGCTTCCAGAGCATTCGATGGTACCCTTCTCACAGTGACTGACACTCCTCAGTTAGACCTCTGCAACTCCAGGACCCGCAGGCCCCCGTGGGCCTCTGCTAGTCTTCTTCTTACTGTGGTATTTGGCATAAAACAAGTGCTCTGGACACTGGGTCCTGCTGGAGGCCCTGTGGTCTCCCTTCCTAGGGGCAACCCAGGGAAGTCACATCCATGCCCCCAGGAGGGGAGGGCGGGTGCTGTCACTGCTGTAAGTCTAAAGAGATCAGACCCAAAATAGGAGCCATCAAAAGAGGGGCATGCTTTCAGGCCCTAACCCCTTGGACCTGCCTGCCTGCCCTCCCTGCTGGTCGGTCCTGCCCCCTTGCTTACTGATTTTGATGCAAACCTCAGCATGAACTCCTTGGCCCCACAAGTGGGCACTAGCTAACCATCGCCAGAGTGGTGCAGACTCTGTGCTCCATGGACTTTGGCCCACACCTGCCCAAAGGTGTGCTCCTTGGCCCCTCTCTGTGCCCGTCATCCGCACTCATGGGTTCTCCCCCACAGGCACAAAGCACGCACCCCACTCCCCCCAGCCCCACCCTATCCACTCTTAGGAAATGACCTAATTCTGGTCATTTGTACCCTAATATGAAGTTATTAACGTATTTCCCTCCCACAAGTGTACTTGCCTTTCGAGATTCACCAAGCAGTGATTGTCAAGTGCAAGATGTACCCCTGTTAAGGGATTATCGATTAGCACAACCATGTAGAGAAGCATTATCAAGGGCTTCCAAAGGGTCACTCCCATGTCTGACCCAGTGGAGGCAGCTCAGTCTTATCAGTGGCGTGAAGGTGACGCTGGCCTTCGTTCCTTCTGGCCTGAGCTGCCCTTCTGTTCAGATGAGAAATAACAGGGGTCCCACTGGTGAGCTGGGGTCCAGAGGGATGCTGGCCCTATTGACCACAGAGCAGGAAGAGCTGGAAAGGAGCAGCTACAATCCAAGCCCTTCTCTCAGAGCCCAGCACCTTTCTCGTGCCCTGGGAAGACTCACCTCTGATCAACTTACCTTCTTGCCAAGGACAGTGCACAGGGAGCCCAGCAGGGCCTTGTCCAGGGGCCCGCTGCCTTCCCAACAGCCCAGAGGCGCGCTCTCCTCTCGGCAGAATTGAATCAGATCACCGCACTAGACTCCACGCTCTAGCTCCCGTCAGCCAGCCCTGCTGAAAAAGAAGTAAGAAAGGAAAAAACAAAACCCAAGGCTATCAGCCAAGGTGATCTCCCTGCACAGCTCAGCCACAAGGCTCCCTGCTGAGCTACTGAGAAGGGGGCGGGGCGGGGGGGGGCTGGCAGAGAGTGGCTCTGGGAAGCCAGTTTCCTTTCTGTGCCCCCCACAGGCTGGGATTTAAGCCGTGTATGTGACTATCAAGCCACCAGAGTCAGGAAGTTCAAAAGCAGCCACCATTCTCCCTCCTGACTGGGAGCAGATGAGCTGGGAAAAGCAAGAAGGGCCGTCTGGGGACCCCAACACTCTCAGGCTCCGTGTGGGAAAGTGGAGGGGAGCCGTGGCCTTGTCGGGACTTCCTGGGTCTTGTGATCCTGGCAAGATGCTGCAAGGGGGCCCGAAAGCCGAATGTGCAGCCCTCCGAGGCAGCACTCCCAGGGACAGCGGCCACCAGGATATTCTCCAGGGGCACCCCTCTTTCCTTCCTCCCATTTCCAGAGAACAGTTTTCCTTACCACACAGCTGTCTAATAAATGAGGCATCAAACCTATGGTGTGATTGCAACCATGCCTCACTCCTAAGGGGTCCCCTCAGGGACGTCAGCGTGTGCGTTGTGCTAGGCTTTCCCTGAACAGCCCATGAAGCCCCCTCTGTCAGCAGCTGGCTCTCCAGCCCAGCCTGAGGCGTTCGCTCCCAGATCCCTGAGGCTCCAGCATGACCTTCCACATACCTCGGTTTCCCCCAGTCTAAAATGTGGGTCAACACACTTCCCAACCTGACCTCCTACTGACAAAGGCCATGAGACCCAGTTTTTCCCGTTTGTAGACTGGGCCCCAAAACACATCCCCACATCTTCTGATCTGTCAGAGAGAACTTACGTAAAGGAGCCCTATCTTACCAGAAACTTCCACCAGAAACTTCCTCCCACCACCCCCAGAAGGAAGAGCTAATGCAGTTTCCAGAGTTCCTGACTTACACGCAGATCACGAACCCTAGAGGAACCTTCCTCCGTGTCCTCCAGACATTTAGGATTCTCCTATTAGAAGGACCTAGAAAACCCAAGAAGGGAAAGACAGTACAGAACACCCCCACGCTCTGCCCAGGCAGGATTCATTCAGTAAGCCTGTGCTGAGGGCCAGCTTGGAGCAGGCATGGGGCGCTGAGCTCCGGCAGGAGCAGGGGACCAAAACCACGTCCTCCACCCTCCCGGGCTGAGCGGCTGGGCCCTGCCGATTAACCTCACAAAAGACAGACTCACAGAGGAGGCCTACACATTTTATCTGATGTCATAAGTGTACCCGGCATGGGAGCCTTCATCAGACACTAACCAGGACCCAAAGAAGGGGTTAGGCCTGAGTTTACATAGCATTTTCACAAACAGCGATGCATTGTGGAGACTGACAAGACAGAGGAAGGGGGGTGGGGGGAAATGCATAGAGAAACAATGGAAGATAAGGCCTGTTCAGGGAGTTCGGAGCCCTCTCTGTGGGCTGCAGTCAAGGAGCAGATCTCTCCCTGGTATGAGAGAGAAACCCCTTTATAAATGGAAATTTATGTCCATTGCAGACAGAGGAGGGGAGGGCAGGGAGCATTTTTCTTCTGTTTCTTCTATTTCTTAACTGCCTTCGACCCTAAGGAATCCTTCTGCCACGGAGGCATACCTGGGGGGCGCATTCTGGGTCTCGGTGTGGGCACGGGAAGCAGGCAAGTGTGCGGTGGGCCCCCACTGGGCCGCTACAAATGCGTGGGCCAACCGCCCCGCCTGCCCTTGGCCTGGAATCTGGCTGATCTCTGACGAAGTGAGCCCCTCTCCTGCTTGTCTGCGGGGGGTGAGCAGCAGCCCCCAGGCCCCCCCCTTTCTGCACCCCATCCTGTGCTTATCGCCAGCACGGTACGCTGGCTTTCCCGTGGTCTTTGGGCTGTTCTCCAGGGCTTTCTGGTGGAGGCGTGTTCCAAGTCGTCCTGCACCGGCTCTGTCAACCAAATGGGCTGCTAGAGTGGAAGGTTCCGGAGACATTATCCTGTCCATGGGGGCCGGAGCTCAGGGGGTCTGTGAGACCGGATGGGAAAACAGCGACAGCTCTATTTTCACCAGTTCTGACTGTAACACGGCACAGCCATTACATCCATGGGCAGCAGGCCACAGGGGTGTGGAGCGCACCCACGACCACGTCACTGATCGAAATCATGGATCTTTCCACAGCCCATTACCGATCAATCAGGTACCTCAAAATATGTTTTATGCTCATCATTACTTCAAAATTATAGTCTATATCAGTTAATAAAGACTTATCTGTGGGGTCCCTGGCTGGCTCAGTTGGCAGAGCGTGTGACCCTCGATCTCGGGGTTGTGACTTTGAGCCCCATGTTGGGTGTAGAGATTACTTCCAAAAAAAAAAATCTTTTTTTTTTAAAAAAGGATCATATGTAACATTTTGTCCAAAATCTATTTTTTAGCACTTTGTTAACTGTATTTTGAGTTGTTTATTGTAATCTTGTATAATTTATTTTATGCATTTAAAACCATTACTTGGAAAAGGGTCTTTGGGCTTCACCTGAGGGATCCATGGCACAAGGGAGATACCATTAATCTAGTGTAACATTTTTGTCTTCCAAATGGGGAAACTGAGGCACCAGATTTTTTTTTTCACCCCCCAAAGCCTCCCAGCTTATGCATCGAGACAGGGCCTGAACTCCTGGTTCCTCTTTGGGCCTCCCCTCACAACACACAGCCCTTTATTCCCTACACCCTACTTCCTCTCAGCACCAAACACAGGATGACTCAGGAGATATTGTTCCCCAAAGGCTGGGATCTGGACCTAAGGTGTGGCTCCCTGACTCGCTGACTGTCCTGATTCCTTCTCCTGGTGGCTCAATGAGCCTCTTTCCTTGTCTAGGGGACATTTGTCATGTCCCACGTGACTATGAATAGAGACCACATTTTCTCTGCTCACTCAGGCCCAGGAAACCCATAGCAATAACAGTAGCAATAACGGCACCCTTAACTGAAGACCTACTGTCTGTCAGCCACTCTTAGCCAGATATAATGCCTCGCTTTCTCCACAAAGAGGCATTATTATCCCCATTTTATACTTGAGGAAAAGGAGGTTCAGGGAAATTAAGTGATTTGTCCAAGGCCACAACGCCAATTGCATCAAAGAGCTAGGTGTTTCTGGCAGGTTCCATTACAAGGAGGTTGCCGCTGGGGCTGGAGGTAGGGAGGTGGCCAAGTGATAGTGTCGCCCAGATCTGAAGGATGCAAAGAGTTGGTGTCGCTATTCCTGGGGCTGGCAGAGCCCCTGCAGCCTTGGCTAGTGATGTCTGAAACTGGGGACCATCCCGGGGATGAGTACCTTCAAGCAGCTTCTCCGCGCACTGATTTCTGACACGGTCTGCGCCTGCCCGAGCAAAGCAGAGATAGCACCCCTATCTCATCTCTGTGGTTTGCACATCTGTGCTCCGGGCGCAAGCAGAGAGGCACAGCGTGGGTTAGTTCCGGGGACAGCTGCCGTGGGAGGGCGCGGCTGAGCTGCTGGCTGGGGTGGGCGGTGTCGTCTGTAACGCCAATGCCTTTTTTTCCTGTTTCCTCTTCTTTTTATCCATATAATTATTGATCCCACTTCTGGGCACTTAAATAACATATTCACTCACTTATAGGGGTTCAGGACAGACACCCCCCTCCCCGAGAATATACTGCTTTGGCATGTGAATTATTTTGAACTGAAGGCACTTGAGATCCTGTTAGTCCAAGAGAAACTTTTGTCCCTTTAACCACATGGGAGAATCTAAATTGGGGGTCTTTCCCAGAAGAAGGGTCATTAGCAGAGATAAATTTTATCTGAGTGGCCCATCCGTATGGCAGCGCAAACATCTAACGACCAAACATCTGCTCTTCTTTTCGCTCCGTGAAATGCATTCTTTTCCTCTGAAATCCCAGACCCTGACCTCCTTCTCCTTAGTTGAGAATGACACACAGACCGCATCTTGCCAGACCGTCTTTGGAATTTCCACGTCTGTGTGGATTCCTCATACGTACACCTATTAAGTTTGATTTGTTCCTGTTAATCTGTCTCATGTCAATTTGTTTCATAGTCCAGCTAGAAGGACCTTCGAGGGACAGGAATACTTGCTCCCCGACAACTCATCCACAGTGAATGTCTACGTGATGCTGAACTTCCAGAACTAGCCAGGGACCCAACCACCACCAAACCCTTCCTTCTGGGATGGCAGGCAGATAAGCAGGCAGGCAAGATGTCTGTGGAGAGACAGGTGCCACAGGGAGTGAGTTCTGGGCACTAAGGGAACACTCAGGAAGAGGTTTTCCCCAGTCCTGAGGAGTCAGGGAGGTTCCCCAGAGATAATACCCATGAGGATGAGAAACATTTTGCAAACATATCCCCCCCCAAAGCAGAGGGTAAGAGAGCAGTGACTCATGCACTGGGTCTTTGGGTCATTCCCACTCGTATTTCACTGATGCACACAGGTCACCTGTCCACACCTCACTTCTAGAGGGAAAGGAGGTGGAATCCCGCTGTGTGCTGGGGAGAAACTCCAGGAAACCAAAGACAACCACACCACTAACTGTGTCTGTCTCACAGGTCTCATGTGTCCAGCTGTCTCCTGGGTACATTGGGATCAGACTGCTCTGTTGAACCCCTCAGACCCACTGTCCCTCCTGGACTGGCCCATCTCCATGAGGCACACCCCCAAGGCCATCCTACAAACCTCCTTCCCGCTCCCTCCACCAGCCATCCACCCCAAGTCTCCTCCAGGACAGGCTCAAGGCAGTCACTGTAGCCTGGCCTCGCCACCCCTCTCCAGGAAGGCAGACACAGCCTCTCGTTTCCCAGTCTAGGCTCTCAGTCCTGACACTCAGTCCACTCTACGGTCTCCATCCCACTGTCAGACTAAGTTGGCTAAAATGCACAGTGGCCCTAATATTCGTTTGTTTTAAATAAGCTCTATGTCCAGCATGGGGCTTGAACTCATGACCCTGAGATCAAGAGTCGCACGCTTTACCAAATGAGCCAGCCAGGCGCCCCCGCCCTACTTTTCTGTAGAACACAATCCTAATTCCATGACCTGGCATTTGCGACTCTCTCTGCTGGAATGCGTTTTCCCTCTCACGCACGTCCTCGTAACTCTGCTTAACTGCTCCTGGTTCTAGACAGCTCTGGCACCATCCCCTTCAGGCCGTCCACCGTGACTGCCCTCACGACCCCACCTAACATAGACACTCCTCTTGTGACGGCCCCTGGCACCCCACCCATCACTACGTTAGTGTGCACAGTAAATGTCTACCATCTGTCAGATCGTGAGCCGTTGAGGCGAGGGATGAGCTCTCATGTGTCTTGGTCCCTCTAGGGTCCGACACAGGGCCAGACCTGGAAAAGTTGCTTGATAAGTGATGATGGTACACTGGAGTCTCGGTGTGGCACAGCTGCCACAGCTCCTCCTGGCTTGTCTTCCCACCTCGCCCAAAGCCTTCTCCCTACAAGCATTCATGAGCATCTACTCTGTACCCTGAGCCAGCCACAGGGGACAGGAATGCTGCGGAGTCCAAGACGCACGCACGCCCAGGGAGCTCTGAGTTTGAGTGGGAAGTGGAGTTACTGGCTGGTCGCTGAGAGCCGCGCAGTGCAGGACATGCGGATGACGGCCTGCAACGAAGAGCCACCCTTCTGTCTTCCTTTGCCTCACAGAATCACCAGACAGAGGACCTCGACAGAGGCTCCTGTCCAATCCTCCCACATTCCAGATGTGCAAGAGAGACCCAGGGAGGTGATGCGGGTCATCCACAGTCACACAGGGAGCGACCGGCGACACTGAAGCCTAGACCAGTCTGTGGCTTCCCAAACAGATGCTCTTCAAGAAAGAGAATGTATGGGCACCTCCCACTCCACACGACACCCACCAGGAATGCGCGCAAACCCTCGGTTCGTTAGAAATCACTGTTTTCTCTCCCCCGTGCTCTTTCTTCAAGCGGTCACAATTTCATGGGGTTCTCTCTTTTTTCTCTCTTTCCGTCGATAGTTGTTATTGAAACACCTTTATGCTCCAGGCACTCATAGTTGAAGATTCGAGAGAAAAACCCACTTGCTTCTCACACGGTAGGGAAGAGGCCCACGTGCGCCTGCACGGTAACCAAGAAGGCAAGGGAAATGCCAAATGGGTGGTTCAGGCATGAAGACAGTTTGCAAAAACTTCACGGGAAAATGCCCCAAGGAGAAATTTAGTCAGAAAAGCAACTCCGGGGAGATCCCTGAGCTCCACTCAATTCCCAACCCCAATCTACCCCTGCCTGCGGCTGGACGGTGCTGTCTGACTCCATTGAAAAAGCTCAGAAACAACTAAATGAGATTAAAACCTGTAATCGCTGTGTTAGGCTTTCTCTCAGACCCACGCTCTTCCAGGAGGATGGGGATGTCCTTCCCCGGGACCTGCACAGCGCCCAAGGGTGTCACCAAGAATCTGTGCCTGCGTGGATGAACGCATGCACTCCTCTTTCTAGTTTTCCTATCTCAGACCTTGAACCTGGAAGGACTATCTCCTGAATCATCCATTGTTCTCTTACTAAGCTTTTCTATGGAAATATAACAGGCTGGGCGCCCGGGTGGCTCAGTCGGTTAAGCGTCTGCCTGCAGCTCAGGTCATGATTCCAGGGTCTTGGAATCGAGCCCCTGCTCAGCAGGGAGTCTGCTTCTCCCTCTCCCCTACGGTTCCCCCTGCTTGTGCTCTCTCTCTGTGTCAAATAAATAAATAAAACCTTTTTTAAAAAAAATGAAATATAACATACTTGCAGAAAAGGGCACAAATCACAAACTCAACGAATTTTCCATACAACAAACACACCCCCGTACTAGCAGCGAGATCAAAGACCTGAATATTCTATGCGGCCCAGAAACTCCTTCCGGTCACTACGTCCCGAGGTGAGCACTGCGCCCTAGATTCATTTTGCCTGGTTTTGAACTTTATATAAATAGAATCGCATGTATGTGCGCTTTCCACGCCTTTTTCTCAACGTGATTTTGGTGTGCTTCTTCCACGTTGCTGATAGTCGCAGCTCACTCTTGTTGATTGCTGTATACATGCCTGTGGGTGTACCATGTGCTTGTCTATTCATTTTCCTGTTGATGAACATTTGCTCTGTGACCAGGCTGAGCCCATTGCAACCAGTGGTGCTATGAGCACTCTTGGGCACATCTTTTGGTGAACGAACGTATGCGCTGATTTCCAGTCGTTATTGCCCAGCGCAGGATTGCTGGGCCATGGGGTTTCTGTGTGTAGCGTTAGTCTCTACCACCCTTTTTCCATATTAAAAGAGAAAAAAGAGAGCGAGGGAGACAAAAATTTAAATTATCTGAATACAATTTAAACTCAACATTGTGTGAAAGAGAAACTTTTCCTCTGCGATTGCACAATGAGATTTTTAAAATAGTCTTCAGACGAGAAGTAGGTAGCATGTAGTGCCGTATTTTTCATTCTGTTGAAATCCACAAAGGGTTTAAAGATTATTTTTTATTGTGATGAAACACACATAACAAATGTACCATTTTAACTATTTATAGTGGGTTTTGAAATCGTTTTAGTGACTCATGATCAGAATTTTTTAAAAAGGCAAAGGAATAGAAAAGCACATAGACAAGAAAACGCACCGTGGGAAGCATAAATAATATTTTGTGGAACTTTTGCTACAGTTGTGTGTGCTCTGGGTCCAAACTACAAAACACAGGTTTCATTTAACTCTTAATTTACAGAGTGGAAAAATCAGAGACGGAGCTGATGTTTGTAAACAGCTTGAACGAGACCGTGGCATCTTGGTTTCCGATTCCGTGCATTTTCTGGTTCTCGTCTTAGCTTTTGACATGGTTGTTGTCGATCTCGGCCAAAATGCGGCCACATCCTGACGGCCTCCTACTTTACTGGTGAGGAAGGACCTCCCATTCCCTGCCCCTGGAGTTGCTCCCCAGCGAATTGCAGACCAACCATCAGTACCTCCTGAACCCATTCAAACCCTGGGGTGCCCATTTGACCTTATCTACTGCAGGGTCAACCAGGAACACTACAAACCTAGAAACTTAAAAGAAGAGGGGGAAAAAGACCTGTGGTTTGACATTTTTCAGAATTTTTTTCTTGTGTGTTTGTGTGTGTTAAGGGCACTTTTCAAGTGAGGAGCTCTGGAGAGGAAGCGCCATAAATAGAAGGGGCGGGGGGGGGGGAGGAGGAAGTGTGCTCAGAACACCTGCTTGTCTCCACATCCAGGCCCCTGGTGGGGCTTTTCGGGGGGCCCTTCCCACACCCCAGCCCTGCCTCCTCTTTAGCCCATCAAAACCAGAGCTGGTGTCAAGGGCCCTGGCCTGGTGTCTACGGCCCAGTTCCAGCCAGAACCCAACCCAAGTCCAGCCAAGACAGCCCTGAGGAGGAAGGGGACCCGTCCCACCCTGGGCCTGAGTTCCCGGGGTCATTCAGCTCCAAAGGCCTCCCACGGCATTAGCCCCTCATCAGCTAGCCGTGTTACGACAACAATTAGGTTGTGTCTCACCCTAGTAAAAACTCAGCAACGCCTTCCCAATATCTTACAATAACACCTTGCCTGCTCCCCTTGACAGCAGACTGGTGCTCTTCGACCAGGTGGGCGCAGCAGGAGGGAAGGGGAGCGGGAGCAGGGCCTGCACGGCAGCCACTTTCTAATGAGGGTGTTCCCTCCCTTGGGGGCTGGCTTTGATGCGAGGAGGTAAAAGTCCAAGAACATTGTTGCGGGAGGGGCCAGACTCCTCTTTCTAGCCCCCCACCCACTCACTGACCACCACCCCACCGTCCAGTCCTCCCGGGTACAAAGCCACCCCTGCTCTCCCTACTTCTCACGTGGAGCTGCTCTTGCCTTTCAAGCCTTCCCCTCAGGAGCATGTTGGTTGGCCAAGTGGGCTTCAAGGACCCCTCTAAGTTAGAACCCCTGCTGTGTGATGGGCCCTTTCTTCAAACACCTTAATGTGTTTTGAGTCAAGTTTTGATTTGTTAGGGGCACCTGGGTGGCACAGCAGTTAAGCGTCTGCCTTTGGCTCAGGGCGTGATCCCGGCGTTGTGGGATCGAGCCCCACATCAGGCTCCTCTGTTGGGAGCCTGCTTCTTCCTCTTCCACTCCCCCTGTTTGTGTTCCCTCTCTCGCTGTCTCTCTCTGCCAGATAAATAAAATCTTTTTTAAAAAAAGTTTTGATTTGTGTTATGGTTAGATTAAATCTCTCTCCCCCAATAAACTGAACTCTGAAGACAGATCCAAGTTCCTTTTGCTCACTGTTGTAGGCCCGCATTCCAGCATTGGTCTGCAAGAGATGGTGCAGATGGTGTGCGGGAGGAGTAAATTTAAGAGTGGTGCAGCCATCACCCAATCCAATTCTAGAATATCCCCATTACCCCAGAAAGATCCCTTGTGTCTATTTGGGATTACTCCTCATGCCACCCACAGCCAGCCAACCTCTAATCTTCTCTCTCTAGAAATAGATGTGCTTTTTCTGGATGTTTCTTATAGATAGTATCATACGGTATGTGGCCTTTGGCATCTGGCTTCCTTTCACTGAGCAGAATGTTTTTGAGGTTTGCATTGTAGCATACACGTATCAGTGGTTTGTTTCTTTTTATTGCTGAATAGTATTCCTGGGTCTCCGTGTCTTACCAACGAAAGGGAAAGAAAGCTATTTTCAGTAATGCAGAAACCATTCCTTCCTTCGGAACCCAACTGCAGGGAGATGGGCCAGGGTACGACTTCGGTGCCTGGGAGACAGGGAACGTCCCATCATGACCTCGGAGATGTGGAAAGCATACACTGGGTGGAAAAGAGGCATAAAGATCTCAAGGGGAGAGAGTGATAAGCGGAAACCAGGTAGGGCAAATGCCAAAAAAATCTCTTCAAATACCGAATGCTTAAGTGCCAGAGTGCACTTTAGGAGGGCTCTAATGGGAGAATAGAAGGGCCCTGAATTCAGAGACATGACCTCAGGGCTACCCATCAGCATGGGCCAGTGCCAGGGCCATCCCCAGACCAAATAAATGAGAATCCCTGAGTTCAGATTCGGCATCAGGAACTGTGTGACTCTAATGCACAGCCAAGGTCAAAGTCAAGGGCAACTGCGCTAAAAGATTACTAGGCACCCAAAATAACTGACTTGACCGTACAAGGAGGTGGGGTCTTGTGCCCTCCTTTCCAGGGGGTAGAATCCTGGTCTCTCCCCAACAGCCCCACACAGACCTCTTCTTGTGGGAGGAGGGAGCCCCACCTGTTCCACCAATGCCCTAATGCTGACCCCCCCAGAGAGGGCCTGAGGCAGGCGCCCTCAGCACCCTGAGCCACCACCCACACCTCCCCTACTGGGGACAGGCGAGGCCAGCTTGTCCCAGGACTGAGAAGGCCCATTCTTCCTGTTTTAGTAAAGAGAAAAAGTTCCACAACATGAATACTTTCTCATGGGAAATTCGTAAAGAAAATGCCCCCAGAACCAATCACAACCACACTTTGATGCATATACTTCTAGGCGTTTTTTGATGCATTTACCTCCACAGGTAAATATACCAATATGTAGTTTTTATTTAGTTCATAAGCAAATGAGATTATGCCTGATGCTCGAGGAATTACACGAAAACGTGCCTCTCAGCAGATCACCGAGATGATTTCGTGTCAGAACTCCTATCTGCGCTCCCATTCTAAACCAGCCGCAAAAGGTGAGGTGACGTTCCTCTCTCAACCATCCCCATCCGCAAAAACACGTTGTTAACGTTGTTTGCTCTGGAAAATGTCGTTTCTGTGAGCCTCCTTGAATCTATACCTTTGTGCACATGTCCACTTTTTTGTTTATAAGGTAAGTTCTTAGCCATGGAATAAATGGGAATTCCGGACTCTCCATTCAGTTCTGTTTATTAATTTTGCCTGTTCCCAAGCCTGGAGTGTTCTGGTGGTGATGACACATTGCATCGGTCACCTTGTGGATTCTGCTGCTCTCCTGGGTAGTAGATTCCATTCCCCCTTACATTTTCTAACTGGTTATAATCAGTGATTAAGAAAAACATTGATCTTGTTTAAAAGATTTTATTTATTCATTAGAGAGAGCGCACGTGCGCACACGAGAGTGTCCTTTTGTGACTGGCTTCTTTCACCCGGCATGATGTCTGCAAGGTTCGTCCGTGCTGTAGCGTGGACCAGTACCTCACTCCTTTACATTAGTCAGCATCGCATTGTACATACATGTCCCCTTTTGTTCGTCCATTCATCTGTCGATGGACACTTGGGTTGCTTCAGCTTTCTGGCTACCGTGAGCAACGCTGCGGAAACATGATGAATACTCAATGTACGAATTTCTGTTCGAGTCCCTGCTTTCACTTCTTTGGATATACACCCAGAAGTGGACTTGCTGGATTAGACGGTAATTCTATGTGTAATTTTTTTGAGGACTTGCCATACTATTTTCCACCCTGGCTGCACCATTTGACAATCCCACCAGCAATGCACCAGCGTTCCAATTTCTCCACATCCTCACCACATTTTTTTTTCTTCGTAGCCATCCCAATGACTGTGAAAGCCACTGATTTGTATATGCTGATCTGGTATCTACCAACTTACCCAATTCTATTAGCTTCTCGTTTGGGGTCTTGGATTCTCTGGGTAATTCATCACCTCACCAGAAATAGCAACAATATGTATTTTTTTCCCACTTTAGACTCCGGTCCCATCTTCTTAGTTTATTGTCAAGGACCCACAGGACAGGGGTGAAGAGAAGCGGTGACGGCAGGTATCCCTTCTTTCTAGTGTCGCACTATTAGAGGTCATCATGATTTGTGCAAGTCTCTGGTGGACACCCTGGTTAGGGTTAGGAATGTGGCCTTCAGTGCCTGGATTTCTAAGAGCTTTATGGACAATATTCAGCTTTGTCCAATGCTTTTTTGGGAGTCTCTTGAGATAACCGTATGGCTCAATGTAGCGAACCACACTGATAGATGATGACCCATTCTTGCATTTGTTCGATAGACCTCCTCGTCATAAAGCATTTGTGCTTATTGTAGGGTCCCTGGACTACATTAGATTATGAACCCAAATGAACAAGGCCAATGGTTAAGGAAAGAGAAGTGGTAGTGATGGATATGGGTCGTGTCCTTGCCCCAAGGAGAGCACCTCAGTGGGGGAAAATCCCAAAGGGACAAGACTTTTTCATTTCTTGTCTTTTCTTTTTCCAAGGAGGCTCCATACACAGTGTAGAGCCCAATGCAGAGCTTGAACTCATGACCCTGAGATCAAGGACTGAGCTGAGATCAACAGTCAGATGCTTAACCGACTGAGCCACACAGGCGCCCCAAAGGAGAAAGGTTTTTTTCAAAGACCTGACCTGTTGTAATAGGATGAAGATTTTATTCATCAAAGTTAATCTTGAGGAGAGCTCTGGATGTGTTTGGAAGAAACACTTGGGTAAATAACTTGAAACTGCTGAGCTGCCTACCCAAGGAGAACCTCATGTTAGTCCAAGAGCCTGAACTGCTGGGATGGGCAGGACTGTGGCAGAGCCGGCTTCTCTATGGAATGAAAAGGAAAGGAAAAAAAGGAAGAAGGGAAGCCGGTGGAACCAGGCAGTGCTTGGGAGAGAGGAGAAAAAGAAAAGGAAGCAAACCCTGGCATTGGGCCGTCAAGGAGGGCCAGTGGGGAGAAGGGCAAGTCTACTGGGCACAGGGGCTATTTGCTGGATCTCCCTGCTGCGGATGCTACTGCGGCACTGGGGACCGAGTTCTCTCTGCTTGGAGGACACAGTACACGTAGAGGGCAGGAGCTGAATGCCCCCGACTTCAGGCCACCCCAAGCTGCAAGGTCCTTGAGCTGATGGGGGGTCGCACAGTACCAGAACTCAGTACAATTTGCAAAAAGAAAGGTTTAGTCTAGAGGCTCTCAATAAAGTACAGGTGGGTCCTTCAAGGGGTCTGTGAATAGAACTTAAGGGGTCCACAAATTTTTTTAAGAACTTTATTTTTTTGTTTTTAAAGTAAACTCTGCACCCAATATGGGACTTGAACTCACGACCCTGAGATCAAGAGTCACATGCTTGACCCACTGGGCCAGCCAAGCGCCCCAGGTCCGTGAATTTACATAGGAAGAGGTTACCTCTTTATTTTACTCATCTCTAACTGAAATTGAGCATTTCCTTCTATTATGAACATAGGCAACAACCACTTCATTTTAACCTCACCAAGAAAAACAACAGAGATTTTCATACCACACTTGAGTTGTTGCTGGGACTATCGTTTCTATTTGTTGCTACTCGAAATCACGTGGTCGTAGACCCATGAGCATCAGAGTGGGGTAGTGCTGGTCCTTACGGTCCGAAGGCAGGGGGAGGTGTTCTGGATGAAACTTTGGGTCCCCCCGCCCAGCACATTCTCTGCACTGGACCCTGGTGGCCTGGGCAAGTACAGGACCACGAGGTGGAAACCCTGCCTGGAGGCAATCAGGGGCTGGGGGAGGCCCACAGCTGGGCCAGACAGACAGTTGCAACAAAGTGTGATTCATGCTTTGAGAGCTCAGAAGAGCGCCTGGTAGGGTCAGACAAGGTTTCTCACGGGAAGTGACATTTAAACTGACTTTTCCAGGATATATTAAGAAGTGCACACTGGGACATGAGATTTTCCTTTAACCAGAAAAATCCCTCGTCAAGCGTATGTGAATCTCAGCTTATAGTTCAGAAGAGTGAAAAGCAGAAATTTCCCCCGGCTGTGGGGCTGAAACAGGAAACCACCCAGAAACCCTCAGCAGAAGGAGGACGGGAATTCCCAGTTCCCCAGGACCCAGCGGACATTTTCACAGGAAGCACCGCTGAGGGAGGCTGCGCCTGTCCCCACCTCCTGGTTGGAATGGAAGCTCCATGAGCTCCGGAGTCCTTGCCCGTTTTGTTTGCTAATGAGTCTGCGCACCTGCGCCCAGCGCAGATCCGGCCCCTGCAAATACTTGTTGAATGGGTGAATAAATAAAGCCACATCCTCCCACAGCTGATGGGGAGCAGGCGTGACTCTGCCTACCTGGCTAACATTTGTGTCTCCAAATCACCATGCTGCCCTGCACTCTAGGTGACCTAGGATGATCCCCCACCGAAACTCCTGCGGGTACAGAAGTGCTTCGCGACACTGAGCAGGTGGGGCACCCAGCACCTGGTGGCTCAGGTGCGAGCCGTCTCTGCCCTCTTCTGGGACTGCAGGGTGTTGTCAGGGGGACCCCTTTCCTCAGAGTGCGGTCCAGGCTGGAAGGATGGAGTCCCGGGGTGGTGGGAGCAGAGGGCTGGGAGCATCCGCACCGGAGCCTTCATCCTTGAGTTCGCAGCACGTGTGGAGGGTCAGTTGTCCACGGGGCCCGACTTAGGCTTGTCCCTGGGCCATGAAGTATAAAGCAGAGCATTTCTACCCCCTCTCTGCTCCCTCTAGTGACATTAGGGGCTGACTTTCAACTCCTAAATTCAACTGTAGAAGCTCTAACCCCCAACACCTAAGAATACGACTATTTGGAGATAGGGTCTTTAAAGAGATAATTAAGTGAAAATGAAGTATTTAGGGTGGCTCTAATCCAATAGGACTGGTGTCCTTTTAAGAAGAGGAGGTCAGAACACACACACACAGACGCAGAGAAGACCATGTGAAGTCACAGAGAGAAGACAGCCATCTACAAGCCCAGGACAGAGACCTAGGGAAACCAACCCTCCCGACTCCCTGAGCTCAGACTTCCAGCCTCCAGAACTGTGAGGAAATACGTTCCTATTGCTTCAGCCCCCCCAGCCTGTGGTACTTTGTTACCCCAACCCTGGCAAACTAATACAAATCACCTCACTGCAGGAATTTATTCAGTGGGCTCCCAGACGTCACACCCACACTTTCTGTCACCACAAAGGAGAAATAAACAGAAATGCCCTTCGAAGACTCATAGGTCAGAAAGGACTTTTGACTCAAGGAATGGTTATTTGGTTGACCTTAAGGCCTACTCAGTAAGAAATTTCAGAACTCAAATTTCCCAGAAGCACACACTACTCTTTCCTGATGTCAGAGGACCCACGCATGAGAGATACTGATATTTGCTAACGTCAATTTTACAGATGGAGAAGGATAACCACATGCCCCTGAGTCAGGTTAAACGGCTCATGTGTACGGAGGTTAGTAGGTTTGGATGTTAAAAAAAAAAAAAATCTCTTGCCATGCCTTAGTCTTTTGCCAGGTTTATTAGAAACGTGCCTGACTTTACAGGACAAACAATAAAAATAAGTCCAACTTTGGAGTTTCATAAGAGTACCTGGCAGCCAGTGTTTAAACTTTAAATGCATTTCACTCATTACTGGGAAAGGCCTCAGAAGACTCTAGAAATGCGGCCCATCTCTCCCTCCCCAGGCCACAAATTGTCCCGCAAATAAGGGTCTCCACCTGGGCTCCAGTGTAGCAAGACTAACCCACTCTACCTCCAGAGAGAGAGCTCAGGTGAGTTTGCCAGCTTCCAAAATACGAGGGACTGAGGGCCCCCAAACCCCTGCGTGAAACCCTTGCTGGGTCGTGACCCCCTCCCGCCGTCCACACTGCCCTCCCGACCTTAGCGATTTCTTCCAGGGCCCCCGCCAACCTGGCCCAGCTGCTCCACCTTCTGGGCCTCATTCTGCTCCCTGTAAAGTGAGAACCATAAAAACAGCCCCTGGGGGGCCTCGGAGAACTCAGGGAGCGACATACGTAAGGACCCGCCTGGGATCCAGCAAGTCCCAAGTGTCTGTTCCCTTTCTTCCTGCCCCTCCTGGACGGCAGGACGGTGGCTTCTCCTCAGCAGCCCCCACGTCCTGCGGCACAACCCGGGACACTCCCTGAGATCAGAATACAGAGCGTTAGTGGACTGATATCCTCGTCTCATTCACAGTCCACGTGTTTCTCATCTGTATCGGCTCCGCTAGGATTGTCTTGAAAGAATGTGAACTTCACAGGCACCTGGGTGGCTCAGTCGGTTAAGCAGCTGCCCTGGGCTCAAGTCATGATCCTGGGGTCCTGGGATCGAGACCCCACATCGAGCCCCTGCATGGAACTCCCCGCTCAGTGAGGAGTCTGCTTTTCCCTCTGCCCCTCCCCCCGATCATGCTTGCTCTCTCTCTCTCTCAAATAAAGAAATAAAATCTTTTTTTAAAAAAAGGAATGTGAACTTTAAAACTATTTTTCTGATAAAATTAATTCACGTTCCTTGGATTCAGTTTGGATTCCTTGGATTCAGTTTGTTTATAAGAATAAAAAAGAAAAGAAATCTAGCCAACTCCAAGCCCCAGAGGTCATCGTTGGTTAATAGGCTATGAGACTCCTTTCCAGTCCTTCTTCTACGTGTACTCACATTGGCTTTACTCAGTGGCCCGAGCCTTCCAGGGTTTTTGCCGCAGGGCTCTTAGCGTAAACACTGCCCAGCTTCTAAGCTCAAAGAAAAGACCTCACTGATAGAGCTAAATTTGACAGCGTCTTCTCTCTCGAGCATTGACACGGCCATGTATACCTATTTATACTGTCTCACATTTCTGCCTTGTGGATAGTAAAATCTTCCCTGTCAAAAACTTCGAGAAAGCTGCTGGGCTATCTCCAGCCCGTCAGTGTGTAATGAGTACCTGTTTAAGGGAGGCAAATAATTGAGAGGAAAGGATTTCTGCAGACTGCCTGACATCTTGTTCTGTGCTCTGTTATTTAGGTGAAGAAATAAAATCATTGGTTTTATTCCATCTGAGGAGAACCTGGCAGCCAGTCCCCCGCGCCCGATCCCTTCCCCAGATCGAAGGTTCACAGGGGCAGTCTGAGGGCTGGAACCCCTGTGCCTCCCAACTAATGGCCACCAATTCCTTGCTTGGCCAAAGCCAACCTGGGCACTCAGCCAGGAGGTCAGGTGGGTGTGCAAGTCTGGGCAACTTAATCGGATCCAGAGCATTTTTGGGAAATAATGCAGAGATTCTGCGGCTCAGGTATAAAAGATCTGTGGGGTCCAGCAGGGCTGTCCTACACGTCTTCTGATTTGGGGCAGTGTCCACAATTTCATTCCAGAAGCATATGCAGAACCATAGCCTTGGTGGTTGGTTCACACGCCCAGTCATCATGGCTCGGCTTCCCATGGCTCGGCCTTTCAAGTCCTGGCATCTTCCCTTAACAATTGTGCCCCTCCACCTGCGTGCGAATGAGCCCAACTACCCCTCAGGTATATAAGGGAAGTGTGTATGTTTGTACCTGTGTGTAACGTGTGTGTGTGTGTGTGTGTGTGTGTGTGTGTAAAGGACAGATTGAAGAAAACGCTCCAAGTTTAGTCTTATACAATTTCTTCTTGGTTGGGGTAACTTTTTCAAATATTTAAAAAATATTTAATATTATCGGTCCTCTACGCTGAAATATCCTAAATTCCTAGAATATATTTAAACGTGTGTGTGTCTCTGTGTGCGTATACACACACATACACACATACAGTTTCACTCAGTGCCCAGTAAGTGACAACTATTATCATTATAATTGTTACTTCGGATGAGAGACTGGCCTCTAGAATTGAGTGGGAACAAAACTGGAGGCCCTGGGAGTACGGACCTAAGACACCCAGGACCCCGGAGTCTTCCTCCTTTGTAAACCAAGCAGCTCCCCGAGGGTAAGTGGAGCGGCGGGCTCCTGAGACAGTTGGCGCTCCGCCTCCGCCCCCTTGTGGTGTAAAGGGAGCACGACAGGGTGCCTGGTCCGCCCTGAGAATGTTTCCTTTGTGTCCACGTCAGAGATCCCGGGTTTTTTGTTTTTTTTTTTTTTAAGATTTTATTTATTTATATGACAGAGAGAGAGGCAGCCAGCCAGAGAGGGAACACAAGCAGGGGGAGTGGGAGAGGAAGAAGCAGGCTCCCAGCCGAGCAGCGTGATGTGGGACTCGATCCTAGGACCCCAGGATCACGCCCTGGGCCAAAGGCAGGTGCTTAACAACTGAGCCACCCAGCTGCCCAGAGATCCCGGTTTTATCACTATTATTACGATCGCTGTTGTTGCTACCCCGGTACTTGCTACTGCCTGGCGGTTATTATTTATGAGGAGACTATTCGCCCTATATCCTGGCACGGAGCTAAGTCAGACCCCACACACTGCGGTGTGAATATGGTAGCACTGCCATCTCTAGAGCAGGAAGCTAAGCTCAGAGAGGTTGAGTCACTTGTCCAGGGCTACACAGCTCTTAGGAAATGGGCCTTAAGCCCAGGCCCAACCCGGGCCCTCGACCACTTACCCACTGCACCAAGCCCCACCACCCACCATAGCTGCTCACCACTGTGCTTCTCCAACGTGAATCAAGGCAGAGCCCTTGAAAAGAAAATACTTTCTCAGGAACCAAAGAAAATTGAGACTCTTGAGAAACTTCATTGAAAGTAGACCCCTGTAACCACAGGTGGTCCCGGGTGCCGTCACAGCCACCCGTATGACACAAGGAGGGGCTTCCCTGACGGGTGTCATCTAGTTGGTCCAGAAGAAACCTATCCATTTTCCTAGATGATCACTGAAATGAAAACATAGGGAAATTTAATTCTCAAGGGGCGTGTAGGCAAGGCACCCCCTTCCTCCCGCCACTCGGCCAACCATTTTGAAGAGACCCCAGTCTGGGAAATACTGGTTAAGAGTAAGGGTAAAGAATAAAATTGTTGATGCCATGGGGCCCCTTTAACAGGTCCTAAGTAGGGCCTCTGGGTGGTGCAGTCGGTTAAGTGTCCAACTCTTGGTTCGGGCTCAGGCCACGATCTCAGGGTCATGAGTTCAAGCCCCGTGTGGGGCTCCGCGCTCAGCCGGGAGCCTGCTCAAGATTCTTTTCCTCTGCTATGCCGAAGGCAGATGCCTCACCAACTGAGCCACCCAGGCACCCCAATAAATAAAATCCTAAAGAAATAATTAGCTGGCCCTTTAATTGTTGTGTTTTTTTTAATTCTGGAAGTCTTTCCTTGGATTTCATTTGAATCTGAGTCTTAAAGATACGGACCTGCTTCGGGCAGAGTCCCCTCAAGGCAGAGCTGAGGCAAAGCCCGGCCGCAGTTCATCTGCTTGACTGGGAAGTGATCCCAGGAGGCAGGAGTGAGGGACAGGGGAGGGAGATGGAGGAGAGCCGCACCAGCCGTGCTGCCAAGGTGCCCCCCTCAGCTCTCTGCAGTGTGCAGACTGATGTCAGGCTGTCCACCTGCCCAAGGGAGCTGTGGGAAAGCTGTCCTCCCTCCCTTGCTGGGCTCGAAAGCTATCCTCCCTGCCCTGGGGGAAGGGGGCAGTGACCTCGGGCCTGACTGGCTGTGACGGAGCTGCCGTAACAAATTCGCACACACTGGGCACCTGAACACGACAGACATGAATTCTCTCGCGCTGCTGGAGACCAGAAGTCCAGAATCCGTTTCACTGGCCCGAAGTCCGCGTGCCTCGCTCCTTCCGGAGGCTCTAGGGGAGAATCCGCTCCCTGCCCCCTACAGCCTCTGGGGCATTTCTGGGCTCAGAGCCACATCCCCCCAACCTCTGCCTCCTTCACTGTTGCTTTCTCCTCGCTGTGTGTGCCAACGCTCCCTCTCTGCCTCTTTCTTAGAAGGACACTTGTGACGTCATTCAGGGCCCACCTGGGTAATCCAGGATCTCGAGATCCTTAATCACATCTGCAAGGATTCTTTTCCCAAATGGGGTGGCATTTACAGGTTCCAGGGGTCGTGGCGTGGATGTATCTGTGGGGGGCCAGTTTTCAGCCATCCTGGATCAAAGCAGGAGGCAAACCTCGCTGCTGCAGGTGAGACCGGTCAGCGCAGAGCAGGTGAACCTGGTTGGAGCCAACGGCCTCCCCGTGGCCGGGGGCGCATGGAGAGAACGCAGGGGACAGCGCCGCCCCAATCGGCGGCCAGAACAGGCCTGGAGGGACGATGGCACAAGCAAATCCCTGCGGTCCTCAGGAGTCCCACGGTTACATTTCGGCTCAGGTGAATGTCTTCCAGGTACTGAGGCCCCTGCAGGCTCAAGGCAGCTGCCATGTCACCTCTGACCAGGGAGGCGTAATTCAGAGAATCTGCGAGAATGAATGTTTGCTCTCCATTCACCCGCGACATTACTGGGATAATTGCAGGAGGTACCTACCGGGTCGCCCTGCCTTCTCTTTCTCCACCCTGGAGGGCCTTCTCTCCACAAAGCAAGTCGGCCCAGACCCCACGCATATCAGCCCTGCAGCCCCTACCAGGTCCCAGAGTCCTTCCTAGGGTGCCATGGGGTGGCGCTGGGACGGCGCTGTGCCCCAGCACCGCTGCACTGCCTGGTCTCCTGCTCCCGGGATGGGGACATATGAAGACACGAGAGACAGAGATAGAGACAGAGGGAGACACACAGAGGAGACCGCTAGCTCACTGAACGGTTGTACTGTTGAGAACTGCGCAGTATCGGTCAGAGGAGGGTTTACTAGTGGCACCTTCTCCGCTCTGAGATGTGGGGACAGCACCAGGCCTTCCCGCCATGCCACGCACCTGCCACACAGCTGCTGGCTGGATGCGTGCATGCATCCAAGCAAGTTAACATCGACGCTCACGATTTGAAAATACTCCCGAACTGTCGTCTGCTTGTTGTGTAGGTCATGCACCCATGGGGTCGGGGACTCAGAAGGCTCAGAAAGATGCGCACCTCCCCACACAGGCTGCTATCTGTACGGCACATGTCCTTGCAGGATGTTTTATGCCTCTAGGAGCCAACATGTGTGTGCATAACTGCTTTTTTTCATTTCACTGTATCTGGAAAATCATTCCATAGGAGTTTTTAAGGAACTCTGTCATTCTTTCTTTTGCAATTACATGGTGTCTCGTGGTATAGATGTGCTGTAGGTTATTTAACTTGGTCTTTTCTTTTCTTTTCTTTTCTTTTCTTTTCTTTTCTTTTCTTTTCTTTTCTTTTTTAAGTGGAGCTGCACATGGAGCCCAACACGGAGCTTGAACTCAGGACCCTGAAATCAAGACCTGAGCTGAGATCAAGAGTCAGATGCTTAACCGACTGAGCCATCCAGGTGCCCCAACCCAGTGTGTTAATGGACATTGCCATTGTGTTCAATCTTTTTCAAACAATGGAGTATTAATTACCTCTCACAGAGGTAATTCCCAGACCTGCAGTTGTTGGCAGATGTCGAAGAGCTGCTACCAGCAAGGAAAGACTCGGGGCTACCACGAGCTGGAAGAGGAGAGGAAGAATCCTCTTCCGGGTGGCTTCCAAGGGAACACGGTTCTGCTGACACCTTGATCTTGGACTTCTAGCCTCCAGAATGTGAGACGGTAAGTTTCTGTTGTTTAACCACTCAGTTTTGGTTCTTCGTTACAGCAGCCCCAGGAAATGAATACACACACTATCTTAAATTTCATCACTAGTAGAAATCACAGATATTTTTATACAAGATTATCCTTGTCACAATATTTCAAAATGTTGTTTAAGTGCATCACTACTTTGAAATTACAGTAATTAGGCCCAAAGCTACATCTTTTTATTTAATGAGGTAAGAAATAACTTATGAATTTGTTTTAAGGTATGTTGGTAGTCCTATAACTGTATTTAAATGTAATTATTTTCTTTATTATTCTCTTTATTCTATTTTATGCATTTAAAGCCATTATTTTTTTTATTTATATTACTTTGATTTTATTTTATATTAGTATGTTTCCATTCTTAAAGGGTTTCCTTGTCTCCCAGAGTATAGATGTAGTCTTCGAGATTGTTTTTGGAATATTAGTATTACTTAAATTTAAATCATTTCTCTCTCTTTTTTTTTTATATGTTAGTCACCATACAGTACATCGTTAGTTTTTGATGTAGTGTTCCATGATTCATTGTTTGCGTGTAACACCCAGTGCTCCGTGCAATATGTGATCTCCTTAATACCCATCACCGGCCTATCCCAATCCCCCCACACCTCTCCCCTCTGTTTATTCTGAGAAGGTTTCACCAGAATGCCAAAGGCTCCATGGCCCTGTGGTCGGGTTGAGCTGCAGTACTCAAATATATCCAGCAGAAGGCACTAGAGCACCTACGCAAACTTCATACACATTAATGCTGTCTGTTCTACTGTATTTTCCTCCACTGCAGAAACAGAAGTTTTTAAATTCATATTATTTTTAGACTATTAATAATGTATGCACTGTGATAAGAATATGAAAATATTTGCAGACTTGCTATCCTATTTCCATACCATTATTGATTCTTAAAATTTCCATACCATTGAACAGTTGGTACTGAAGTTATTTTTAAACAGTATCCCATAGCTGGAACTACTTTGTAATTTCTATGTCCATTCTGAAAGTACTCAATGAATATAGAATGGAAATTAAAGAATAGCCTGGAGCACCTGAGTGGCTCCGTGAGTTAAGCATCCCACTCTTGATTTCTGCTCAGGTCATAGGTCATGATTTCAGGGTCATGAGATTGATCCCTATTTCAGGCTCTGCATTCAGTGCAGAATCTGCTTGTTCCTCTCCCTATGCTCCTCCCCCTGTTTGCATGCTCACTCTCTCTCTCAAATAAATAAATAAAATCTTTTTTAAAAAAATTCTCTCTCTCCCTCTCCCTCTTCCCACCTCTCCCCACCAAAAAAAAAAAAAAAAAAAAGAGAGAGAGAGAGAGAGAAAATAGCCTGGCTGGCTCATTCAGTAGAGCATGCAACTCTTGATCTTAGGGTCGTGAGTTCAAGCCCCATGTTGGGCGTAGAGCCTATGTTAAAAAAAAAAAAAGAAAGAAAAATGAAGACTAGCCTGACCACGTTACAGATATACACAAAACACCTAATAATGTGAGCCATAGTGATAACGGTTTGAAAGGGTCTTCTAAGTCTTTGCCTGACCCAACTAGAAGATCATCTAAAGGCTTCCTAGTGTGTACATAACATAGTTCTTTTTTTCTTAGTGTAAGAAACACTTTCAGAATGCTTTTTCTCAGAGGGTCTGATCTCTGATATTTGTTAAATTATCTGAATGAACTGGGTGCTGGGCTATTCAGTTGCTTATATTACACAATAGTATTGCCTGGGGGACCAGTGTGAAGGCAGGACATTTTTGTCCTTCTCGCTCCCACGTCCAACCCCCAACTCATTGCTCCTCATGACAGCAAACCTCACAGACGGCTGTCTGCAGGGACCAGAGAAGGAGGGAAATGCTGTAGCAGGTAAGCACCGCCTCTTTCTTCCTTGCCATCGGTAAGCCCTGTGATTAACAACTTAACTGTCTCCTGAGCATTCTTGGAGGATACTCCGTATATCTCTGTGGCCCAGGGAGAAATAGTCCCCAAACCTAAAAACTCTACACGGGTCAGGTCCACCTCCTTACATCGTAGGGCAATGGTATCACATACTCTTGGGTTTAGACAAATAGGACTTCAAATCCTAACTGCACATAGTAAGTGATGTTGGTCACATGACTTACCTTTGAACATTATCTCTGAATAATGAATAGTTATCTCTGAATACTTATCTCCATTAATACTTATCTCTGAACAATGCTTGTCTCTGAAATTATCTCTGGATGTGAGTTGTCTCCTCCATAAAATGGGGTAACAATTGCTGTTCATGGGGTTGTTGTGCAAATGGGGTTCAACTTTTTTTGTAAAGTAGCAGTGTACTTGTTCCATAAGTGTGAGCCCCCATCCCCTCCGCTCCCCCCAAATACATGCTTCCTTCTCTGTGGAAAAGCTACACAGACCAAGTTTGCATGTCACTTCATGATCCTAAGAGACTTCAAAAGAGGCAAGGTGGAAGCTGATAGAAGATACATTTCAGGAAAAGATAAAATCATGATTCTCATGCAAATAGAAGAATGGACAGGTATTAAAGGTTTTATTTAGCACCTCAATACAATACAGGAATCAGACAGATTTTAAAACACTAGTTCAATAAAGACGTCAAGGAGGAAAAAATTGGGGCGCCTGGGTGGTTCAGTCGGTTAAGCATCTGCCTTCAGCTCAGGTCATAATCTCAGGGTCCTGGGATTGAGCCCCACATTGGGCTCCCTGCTCAATGCGGCGTCTGCTTCTCCCTCTGCCCCTCCCCTTGCTTGTGGTCGCTCTCTCTCTCTCTCACTTTCTCTCTCTCAAATATATAAATAAAATCTTTTTTTAAAAAAGAAACAAAGGTTTATATGGAGTAAAGGAAATGTTGAAATGAATTGAAAGGAGGCAAAACTGTTTTTTCCCATAATTTGGGGAGGAGAGTCAGCTAGAATTCCCTAGACGGACAGAATTCACATGGAAACCAGTTACCTACAGCTCACAGAGTTGTAAAATAGCTCAGCATCAGAAGTGGGAAAATCAGAATTAGATAAGGCGGAGAGTGTCCATAGTTTTCCCATTGGGAAACTTTTTTTTTCTACCACTGGTATATATGGCAATAATGGGCTCCTTTATTATTTCCTACTTCCTAGAGTTAGATCATACAGATACCATTCTGTTTTTGACCCAAGTCTGTTGTGTAATCACTAAAAATCCAGGACTTGGTTCCTAGGACAAAGCTACATGCTCTTAGCTGTTTGCTAAGAATCAATGCATTGCTATAGAGAAAGTACCAACAGGGCGCACACAGCCCCTCCTCGCCCCAGAGCTGATCCTCATGCCCAACCCGCAGCCAGGGCAGGTGGGCTGCATGTGAGGGCCCCTGGAGGGAGACTGAAGAGTTTGGTGGTCTCCTACTCAATGTTACATCCAGCAGGATGCTAGGTAAAGCTCTCTGCCCAGCAGAGCACCACCACCAGCTCCCACTTTCTAGCCCTGGAAGTTGGCTGACTAATACAAAACAAATTCTTTCCCCCACACCTTCTGCAATTGTTGAGACTCCCCAGAAGGCCATGCACCCCAATTTGGGACCCTCCTACCTTCACTCCTGAGTTCAGGAGAACGTTAGTCCTAATGTGGTTCCCTCATGTTGCTGGTGGGTGGGCATTTGGTCTACACCTGTCATCGGCAGATAGTGCCTTGCTTATCACTCAGGGTTAGTAATTAGCTGCACAAGGGAAGTGATCTGAATCATGATTTCTATTGATCGAACTACCTGGCTTTCATGTCGAACAGCAAGTGAATTAGTAAGTGGGTCAGCTCCATTCAGCCTTTCTCTGCTCCAAATAAGACCTCCCCTGGACTTTCTACTTAGCAGGGCTGGGACTAGGGTGAGGCAAGTGAGGCATTTGCTCCTACTGCAAAATTTAAGGAGCACCAGGTGCCAAAAAAAAAATCCATTATTAAGATAAATAATATTTTAACACAACACATTTTTTAAAAATCAAAATCAATGAAAAAATCCATGATGAACAAAATATGAAAATTGTAAATGAAAAGAGGATCCAACTCTGTACATGCAGGGCCCTGAGGATGAGTCCTGGCACAACCTAGCCCAGGCAAAGGCAAATCAGGCCCCACTGGTGTTTATGAATCCAGGCTCTTGCAGGTTTATGTGCATTTTCATAATAGCAAATGTACATTTAAGATTTGCATTTCATTGAAAGTAAATTTTACACTAAAGGAAAAAAACCTAAGCAGATACTGAATTTTGATTAATTAAATATTTAAGGGTAGGTGTACTGATATTTGTAATTTACTTTATCAAAAAAATTGGATGGGTTATAGATTTGTAGAGAGAAAGATAGAGGTATAAATATTGATAAAGTACAGTAAAATGTTAATTGTAGAATCTAGGGGCTAAGTATATAGGCATTCACTATAAAATCCTTTCAACTTTGCTGTATATTTGAAAATTTTTGAAATAGTTTTAGAAATTTTAAATATTGGGGGGGGGAAGTAATCCAGTCTGTGGCAATAAATGTAGGATCACCAGCTCCCAAGTTAGGGATTCTTGGACTTGTTGCTTTCCCTGTCCTTTAGTGAGTAGGAAATGTTAATGTTTTCACTCTAAGTGAACCAGATTTGCTGTCCTTGATGACATGTGTTAGATCACACCCAGTGCTGTCTGGCAGATGTTCCCAGCGTCTTTATAAAAACAACTAGCTGCTTTTATTTTTTTCTGAAGCTCTGGTCAGCTAATTCAACAAAAGGTGAATTTCTGCTTTCAAGACCATTTACTGTATGTCATGCCCTCAGCTCTGCTCAGCACTTTGCCAATATTTAATGATTGTTAGCCATTAAAGAGTGGCAGAATATGCCACGCCAAAATATGCCACTTTGGCGTAAGGCTTATTTTGAGCTGAGGGCAACAGAGAAGAAACAGATACTAAAAAAGCTCTCTGCCTTTTCTTATTTGCCTAATAGCAGGACATAAATTTATAAAGGTGTCACTCCTCCCTTCTGACCAGGAAGAACAAAGGTTAATCTCCAAGACAACTTTAAACCCTTACCAATGGAGAAGGTACCAACTGAAATCTACATAAAAACCTCACTCATGTTTATTTTGCTTTTCCTGGGCACCTCCCCATAACTGGCCTTCCTACACTTTTCTTTCTTTTATCTTTAGCTGAAGATAATATTTAAGCTTGAGTTCTAAGCCACCTCTGGGAGTTACTCATTTTTCCTTGCATCTCTCTCATGTATACATGAGGTTTACAAGTTAGTAAACTTCTGTCTGTTTTTCTCTCGCATGTATTTGCCACCCATATGTCTTAAAATTTGGGGTTTGAGGCCAGAAACCTGAAAGCCAAGATGCGAAGGCATATATGTTCATAGAGGCAGAGGATGGCCTGGGCAATTTTCTAAATTACCACACTATTTAGCAGCTGTTTTTTTGTTTTCCTAATAAGAGCGTTATTGAGATATAATTCACATACTGTAAGATTTGTCCATTGCAAGTATACAATTCAATGTAAATTCAGTGTATTCACATAGCTGTACAACAATCATCACATCAATTTTAGAACATTGTCATCATTCTACAAAGACAGACCATAGCCTGTAGCCAGCACCTCCCAAACCCTGTATCTGCATTCCCTCAACTGAGGCAACTGTTCATTTACTATCCATCTCTATAGATTTGCCTATTCTGGACATTTCATATAAGTGGAAGTATACCATACGTGGCCTTTTGTGACTGGCTTCTTTCACTTGGCATATGGTTTTCAAGGTTTATCCATATTGTAACGTGTGTCAGTATGTATGTATATAATACATTTCATTTATCCATTTAACAACTGATAGATATTTAGATTGTTTCCACCTTTTGACTATTATGTATATGCTGCTGTGAACATGCAGTTAGAAATTTTAGAACATGTAGATATGTGTTTTCATCCATCTTGGGTACATATCTAGGATTGGAATCATTGGGTCATATATCAATTCTACGTTGAACCTTTTCAGGCACTTCCAGACCATTTTCCACAATGGAATTTTACATTCCCACCAGGGTATGGGGGTTCCAATTTCTCCACATCCTTGCCACCACTAGTTATTACTTGTCTTTTATATGATAACCATCTTTTGGCAGCCAAACATGCCAAATTAAGGTCAGGGTTGGAACGGAAATTTACATTAGGCTCATCGTGTACTGAGCCCATGGTGGAGAGTAAATTAATTTGCATTCCCTCAGAATCAGACACTGAGACAAGGATTTCAGTGCAACTAGATTATTTTGGAGGAAAAGAAAACACTGGAAGGGGAGTAGGGAAGTGAGAGCAGAAGGCAGGGCAATGAGTGTGCAGTCAGTAATCAAGCCAAGTACTACCATGGACAAGGAGAGCTTGGTCCCCCCACAGAAACTCTGAGTCAGTACAGAGCACACACCTTTCAGGTCTCCTGAGAGATCAGAGAGCTGGGGTATTTATACCTCTTCTCCCTTTAGCCATTGGTTGAGGCTGCTCTTGGGGGGCATTAATTCCCTGCCCCTTCCATAAAGAGAACCAGAGACAGCCCACCACTAAAATAGAAAAAAAAGGAGGTTATGGCAGTCTGAAGTCAGACTGGTGTGCCTGAAATGGTTTAAACAAGGAGATATAGGCAGGTCACTGAACAAGTACCCTACAAGGGGTATAAAATGGTGCCTTAAGTCTCATCAAGTCAAGATGGGAACACCTGGCAGAAATAGAGAGCAATCAATGGAATACACTACTATGCCAAGTGATGATCTGAACTTGGGGTCAGAAAGACAAAAACAGTGCAGAGAGATGGCCACATATTGAATGAGTCCATTTACAGGAGATCCCCAGAAAAGGCAAATCTCTAGAAAGTGTAGGCAGATTTATGGTCACCTGGGGCTAGAGAGTGGAACCAGGGAGTGACAGCAAATGGGCTCCAAGGTTCTTTTGCAGTGATGGAAGCGTTCTCCAATTGGATCATGATGATGTCTGCACAACTCTGTAAATGTAGTAAAAATCATTGAAAACAAATTAATTTTATGGTATGTAAATTATACCTCAATAAAGTTGTTTTTAAAGAATGCCACAAGAGACTTAAAACTGCCTGCAGGCACAAGGATTTGGGGGGCCTGCTGCTTTGTCTAGCTGCATACCAGGGCCCTTGCTGCTCCCAAATCAGAATCCAAGTGGTGCTGGGCAAAACAACTTTGCTGTTGGAAATCCATCAAACACTGATGACTATAAGCTGGACAAGTCACCTGATCTCCCCAGGCTGCACTGTCCTCATGTGGGCAGTGTTGGGTGTTCTCTAAAGATCACAAGAGTACCTAACACCTCAAAAGCTAATATTATTACATTTGTTACATGGTGCCATTAGGGATGAGTTCTTGGCACTGTGATGCATAAATACGGTAATGGGATAGTCATTGAAACAAGAGTGGATTGGAAAAGCATCCTAGCCCAGGACACTTTATAAAATGGATGGGACTTTTAGAATGAATAATGTAACAATGCTAATAAAGACAAGTACAGCACAGGGTACACGGAAAAGCGCATCGGGGATGAAAATGGCAGTGTGTGGCTTTCTGGGTGTGAGGCTTTTAATGATCTTTTTGGTTGGTAGAAAATCTGGCTTCAGGAAACCTCTAACTCAGCTTGATGAAGAATGAAAGGAATTTCCATTAGTTACTTCAGCTCTTATTCAGTCCTTCTGATGACAAAAGAAAATTGAAACCACCGAAGCGTGCTTTAATACACAAGAATATTGATTTGATTTGAGCAGGTAATAAACTTGGTGGCAGTACCATGTGGGATTGGTTGAATTAGGGCACCTAGTCATGGGGTCTAGTCAAACTCTCTTTTAAACACCAATCCAGAAACTTCTCTTGCATTAGACACCTTTTAGTAGCTCAATATTCTGTCTGTCACGATTTCCCCTCAACCCTTTTCCAATCAGTTGTGGTTATTCTAAGTATTTTGAGGTTGAACTTTATTAGTTGCTAACAGAGTTAAGTCAACTGCTTAAAGCTATTTGCAGGTTGGTATCACAAAATGTTACCTTGTGGGTGTCAATTTTCAGAATGTTTATCAAAACAAGAGAATCCTGTGTATGACCAATCTTTCAAATAATTTTGCTCCTAGAAAGTAATGACTCTACTGGTGAGTTTTATTATCTTTTCAGAGGATAGTATTTTTTTTTCTGAAGTTTACAAATATTCTAAAACAAATGGTATTGTTTTACTTTAATTGTAGGAATTTTGACTTAATTACGCCAAGTAATACATGAATATATTCTGTTCATAAAAGATTCAAACAACCTAGAAGTATGTGGAGTAAAAAGTGAAGTCCTAACCCACTGCTGTCACCACCACCTCCAATTATCTTTTTGCTATAGCTTTAGCGACTATGACAGTTTACTGTGTACCCTGCCAAAATTTATCTATACTCATATGTCGTTTTCATGATATTATATGATTTGGTTATAATATATGTTGTGACTTGCCTTTTGTGCTTACAGAAGTCTGGATGTTCTATAAATATATATGTATATATTTTTATATAATATATATTATATATATAATATTTTATATAGAAAATATATGTTTATATATATTTATATATTATATAATATTTTACATATTTATATTTTTAATATATATTTATAAATTTATATTTATATGTATTTTTATTTATTTATTTATTTATCTGCACACCAAACATCATACTGGCCTCTCCTCTGACTCTGCAAGCTATGCCTTGTACTTTGAATAAATCCATTTTCACTTTAGTTAACTAAGGTCGGATTCTAGGGCTTATATTTAGAGAAGCCTGAACAAATACCTACTACTGGGATAATGCAAGGGACAAACTCCACCATGTAGAATTGACTGAGTCAAGATAAGGCAAGAGAAGCTCCCGTTCTTCAATGGGAAGTTAGAGATTCCTACAAAGTGGTTAGAAATTCCTGGCTATGCAGATGCCGCTGTGTGCTGGAATTCTGTCTGTGTATCTTCCGTGGCTGGAGCTATAGGGGACTTGAAGAAGGATGCCATGTCTTGGCTACTCCTTGAGGCCTTTAGTAGAATTTTACCCAAAAGAAGCAAGCTTTGAAATATGAGAGAGCCCTAGAAGGCAAGGAGAAAGGGGTGTCTATGCCTGTTTCTCAAAAACCAAATCCATCAGTTCGATGTCAGGATTTCGGGACCATCCCCGTGAACAACCACTAGAGAACCCAAGGAACGGAGCAAGGGTCACTAGAATGTGGGGTCCTCGGGACAGGGATTTTGTCTTTTTCACTGGTATATTGTCAACCCTAGAACAGCGGCAGGCGCCTGGTAAGCACTTAGTGTTTGTTGAATGAATGGCTCAGCATTACTAGTCCAAGCATTTGATGAAGTGCAAACTGGATGAGAGGACACTACGGGTTTATCAGAGTTATATCGCCAGAGAAACCAAGGGCCTTACGAATGATGTAGTTTGGGTGGGCTTGGCCCCTTGCCCTCACCCCCATCCTCAGTCCCAGTGTGGGCACAGAACTAGGGCTGGCCAAGGCACTGAGCGATCGGCAGAGATAGAAACATGACTCATGCCAAGTCAGTTTGGGTTTCCCGAAGTAGGCTGAGTTGCAGCGTGGATCGGTTACAGTGCCGAGTCCTCGGGAAACTGGTTTGAGAAATGAACTGCCAAGCTGCTCATGCAAATAGGGAGCGGACTGTTTCCATGACGCTGTAGGGTCCTGCTCTCATGAGCTCTAGTATTTTTCTTTACCTTTTTCTGCTGGAGAATTCCCCAAGGTTCTATTCTTGACCTTCAGCTCATTCTTGGAGCTCTCTCCCTTTCTCTCTCTCCCTCTGTCTCTCTCTCTTTCTCTTGCCCCTCTCACCCACTGCCATCTCTCCATCTTTACCTTCCTTTGGATAACACTCAAATTTCTGTGGCCCTAAATTCTCTTTTCTCCAAAGAAAGGTCTATGCAAAGCACAGAGATCATCACAGGATGAGAGTATTAACCACTGAGATCAGGAATGTGGTAACTTGGCTTTAAAGATAAGCAGGAATTGGTTTGGGAGGAAAGGGGTAGAGCAGAGGGCGCCATGCAAATGAATTTCAGACAGAAATAACAACATATGAGAAGATAGGGAGATCTAGATCTGGAGAAATAGAGTTGTAATTGTAAAGTTTAATCTTTCATTTTTTAAAAAGTCTTATTTATGTAAGTAATCTCTGTACCCAACATGGGGCTTGAACTCATGGCCCCAAGATCAAGAGCCACTTGCTCCTCTGACTGATTCAGCCAGGTGCCCCTAATCCTTCATTTTTAATGTGCAACAGATCAAGTAGAAATAAATCACTGGAGAAACAAAGGACCTAAACAACATGGTCAATAAGATAAATGAATCAATCATACAAGAACTGTAGGCCACACTAAGTTATAGCATTTGCTTTCCCTGAAGTTTCATTCGGAAAGGTTTAAACCTGGAGGGAAGTAAGAGAAGCAGTCCCTCCCCACTGGGATGCTTGGTCTGCCGGGGAGCACACTGGTGTGGCTAAACGCAGTGCTGCTTTTTTTTTTGGGGGGGGGACAATTTTCTTTGGAGATTCTCAGGGGAATAAAACATTATTTTTAAATCGAGCCATCTTGACTAGTTCTGAAGCAGAATACCAACTTCTCGTTATTTTTTCAAGTGATACTCAAACCTTTACAGATGATTCCCAAAACCTTAGAGCATGTCTTTGTAGACTCGGATCGACTGTGTTAACAGTATTGTTCCCACTTACTCACTCCCCTTACCAGTAACAGTCCCTTCTTTGTTGCTCTGTGACTTGCAGTGACCTCCCTGTGGCAGGGGTATGATTTACCTGCCTCGCCGATGGCCAGCATGGCCATATGGCTTGCCTTGGCAAATGGATTTGAGCAGAAGTGACAAATACCACACCCAACTAGAAGCTCTCAGAGACACTGCAAGGCACAGCAACTTGTGTTTTCCTCCTGCCAGGGGAAAACGCCATGTTCCCCATAGGGGCTGCTCTTTCAGACTGGCTTCTAGAATGAAGAAGATATATGGAAGAGAGCTGTTAGCAATATACAGCTGAGGTGTGACATGATGGAGAAACAAATCCTTGTTCCTAGAAGCTACTGAGATTTGCGGGTGTGGGAACCAACTCAGAAGCCCAGAGTGGGTATGATTATTATAAGAAGCTAACAAGATTATTATAAGGTTGTTACAAGAAGCTAACTAAAAGCAGCAAGTTCTGGGAAATAGGGCTACTGTAAACTCTCCTTTAGGGCAGATGTCTTCCAGGAAGGGAGAACAGAAATAAAACCTATCCCAAATCCCTTCTCCAGGGGAAATCTATGGCTCTGAAGGGAACAGACCACTCATACCTCTGTAGACAAATACTATTACAGATTTTCAGATCTCCTCTTTGTCCTCCTGAAAATCTACTTACCTTTCCCAAAACTCATTTGTTTTTCTGTAAGTGCATTTCTCTTCCACTCTTTCAACTATTCAAGTGCTATATAAGCCTGAATTCGAACCATCCCTCTGTGTTACTCATTACCATGTACTCACATGTGTATGTGCATTACGCATGTAAATAAACTGGGGTTTTCCCCTGTTAACTGGCTTTTGTCAGTTTAATTCACAGGCTTTGGGTACAGAACATAGAAGAAAAGGTTTTCTTCCTCTAGAGGAGACATTTTTTACTGCAGCAAAGCTGATTAATACAGAGACAGGTAGGCCTTAGTTTCTGATTGTATCTCTACCATTTGCTTGCTGGATGCAGCTTACATTCTTTTTTTTTTTTTTAAGATTTTATTTATTTGTCAGAGAGAGAGAGCAAGCAAAAGCAGGAGGAGCATCAGGCTGAGGGGGAGGCAGGAAGAGAGAGAAGCAGGCTCCCGATGAGCAAGGAGCCCGACTCAGGACTAGATCCCAGGACCCTGGGATCATGACCTGAGTGGAAGGCAGACGGTTAACTGACTGAGCCACCCAGGCGCCCCAAAGCTTAGGTCAAATGTCTCATAAATTGAATATCGTTAATGATTTTGTCTTTCTTGTAAAAAATAGGATGAATAAATTGTGACTCTTGTATACTGGTATTAAGTCACAGTTACACATCTTTTTCAGAAGATAATTTATACATATTGCAATAAGAAAAGAGACTGGATAATATTTGCTAAATTCCTGTGAGAAATCTCTCTGTCTAAAAATCATTCTTCCTTAGTGTTTTAATGTTCCTATTAAAGAATAAAGAACTGTCCATTAAATGTGCTTGAATCCCCATTTAGAATTATGACTGGGGGTCACATGGCCCATCATTACTGCCCCAGGAGAGGTCATCAAAGGGAGTTGAGGTTCTCGCCTTTCCCGAAGCTGGCATTTTGCCCTCCCCACAGAGCTTGGCTGCGGGTCACAAACAGCACTTCTGTATCTGCCCCTAAGATCAAATAGAGTTCCAGAAATGCTCAGATATTTGGACAATTCATCTCAGAGGAAGGGGCTGGAGAATCATGTAGATATTCTTAGATTTTGTGAAGCAAATTATTTGAGAGAGAAAGTAAGAGACATAATATAGTCCTCATTTGGGTGGTCCTACTCTATGAAACAAGAGATACCACCAGTTGGTGACTGATATAGCTACGTGATGGGTACATGGAAATTTCTTGTACTTTCTCCCAATCTATGTGTAATTTGAGTTTTTTCATAAATAAACAGTTTAGAGAGAGAGAGAGAATCAAAATAGGCTTATTCCAAAGAAGGGTATCAACTGAGCAAATTAACTTTTTGAGCCTTAGTTTCTTTATCTATGATATGGGACTAACAATACCTTGCTCATCGAACAGTGTCTTAGTAAGGGTTTCCAAGGATAGCACCCTTATGTCCACAAAACAGATACTGTTTGTAATGAGCTGCTTTTCCTCTGGTTACTAAAGTATCCTCAAAGTACTTGAAGTCTCTGGGTAGGAAGTTTGATGTTACGACTTGATTATAATAAAGCTTTTAGATTTGGCAGCAGTACTTTTTAAAATATAAATATATGATTTAGCTTTTAGCTAAATATTTTAAGGGGCTGTTTGGATATTTTTGTCTGGGCAGCCTCTAAGTGCCTGCCTATTCTGCATGGATCCATAATGCCATCCAGGCTGCCTCGTGGACCACTCCTTAGAAGACCCAGGGCTCCTTCCAACTGACCCTGAAGAGGGAAGACCCAAAGTCCATCACGGCAGGACAACCCAAGGGCATGTGTGTTGCTCCTTGAACTGTTGAGTGCAGCTTTCCTCCACTAATCAGAGAAGGACAGAAGAAGTAGGTCTCCTGAGGGAAGCTCAGCATGCATTGATGGTTAGAAGTCATAACCTTTATTGCCTTCTTTGGCTCGAGATGAATTTACCCCTTCTTTCCCACTGAGTCTTAGAAGGATGAAAAGCACTTTGGAGGAAAAAGAACCTGATTCTAATTTCACTTTGGAACTAGAAATGTATTTCTTAATTTGGACGAAGGCAGATAAATTGGTAAAGAACTTGATGCCATTCTCAATCAGTATGAGTTTCCTTTCTCATTGAGTTCCCATAGATCTTGTTTAGCATTTAGAATGTTCTGTTGTAGCATTTAGAATACAGGGTGTATCATTTATTTTCTGTATTAGACAGTGAGTTCTTCTAGATATGATAGATGATCAGCAAAGGTTTATTAAATGGATGGAGGCACGCATGGATGGAGGAAGGATGGGTATGTGCGTAAATAAATGTAGGGGTCAATGGATGGATGGTTAGAGCCCATTGTAATCTATGTAGCTATCCCTCTAAGATTTCTGCATAGGATCTGTAGTATGAGCTGAATGTTCGTGTATCTCAAAATTCGTATGTGGAAGCCCTAACCCCCAATGTGATGGGAGGGACTTGGATTTAGATTAACTCAGGAAGGTAGGATCCTCATGATGGAATTATCACCCTTATAAGAAGAGGAAGAGATACTGGAGCTTTCTCTCTTTCCGTAGGCATGTGTGCTTTTTGCTTATTAATAAGAACAAAAGTGTAAGCGGGAATGTCACATGATTACAACAGCCAACATTTATGGAGGATGTACCATGGGCTAAGCATTACGATAAAAGCCTTTACAGACATTATCTCCTTTCCGCTCTTTCAGGATAGTTCTTTTATAAAGGCTTTTATTTATTTATTTATTTATTTATTTATTTATTTATTTGAGAGAGTCCAACGCTTAACCAACTGAGCCTCCCAGGAGCCCCTCTTTCAGGATACTTCTTTTTTTTTTTTTCTTAAGCTTTTATTTATTTATTTGAGAGAGAGAGAGAGCACAAGAAGGGGGAACTGCAGAGGGAGAGAGAGAGGGAGAAGCAAGCTCCCTGCTGAACAGGAAGCCCGACGCGGGGCTCGATGACTTGAGCCAAAGGCAGACGCTTAACCAACTGAGTCACCCAGGCGCCCTAGGATAGTTCTTAATCAGAACTCCCATCAGCTCATGGACATTGTCACAGCTGCACCAGTTGTTAAAACATGGAAATACTGCAGTACTGGCTGGTAACGAGGTGATGCTCAAGCACCAAGCGCCCCCCCATCCACCACCCTGGCCCCAGGAAGGCATCCAGTGGGGCTGCCCTGGCAACTGGCAACCAGCATCCTGCTGGGGCAGCAGCAGCTCGCACCCCATTTGTAACTGCCAGACCCACGGGAAAATGACCATTGCCGACCTGGCTTTGCAAGGCTGTGTTTACCTGCCGCCATCTGGCACCTTCCATAATTATGGCAGGTGCTTGGTGGACCGGCCTCCATGGGATATAATACACGTTATTTGATATTTTTAATATCACTCCTGCCTTTATTTTTCTTTTCTTTTTCATTTTGCACTAACCACAGCGAGATTAAAGCAAATCCACCTAAAAATTTTGTTTAAATCTCCCTGGATATCAAACGTTTTCATTTTTACCTGCAATCTTAGAGACCTTGTTTGTATATACCTACAATTATTACATAGTGGTAATCACAGCAAAGTTCATTTTTGTGTCTTGCTTATTTTGAGTAACATTACATCATAAGCATTTTCCCAAATTATTGCATTGGTCTTCAAAATTCCTATTTTAATGATTTCTTAGATCCTACTTTGATTTAAGCCAGGTGTCTCTCTATAAAAATTACATGTGGTAGCTGTGGGGAGAAGAGAGAGGGAAAAGAAAGACAACACAATGTCCTCTCTCCCCATTTACTGGGACCTTCCACAGCCTGCAGATTCCCACAACAGGTGCCAGGTAGCTCGACAAACTGTATTGTTCAAATGTCTCCTACTGGGCTGAATTTATAGGAGAAATTCCTGTAGAACTTCACAAACAGCTGTAATTACAACTTTGCCAAGATACCCGGCTCTTTGGTTCTGCATTACTCGTTTTATGGACCTTTTCTTGGGGAGCTCAAGCCCCATGATACCCCAAAGCTTTTTGTAAAAGCACTAACACTGCAATTAAAGGAGGGCAACTAGAACAAATGGTTAGTTTTGAAAACATAGCCTGTCCATTAAGTTCTAGAAAAAGATCACTAATTTCTCAGAAACATCCTTCGATCTCAGAGTGATTCATTTGTGTACTTATGAGAACATTTTTTTAAAAAATTGGGCTCTTTTCCATGCCCTAAATCAATGGTCTCTCTACTTCCCCATGTCTTTTTTCAAGCTGGCACAGTAATAAAGAAAAATAAGAGAGGGCTTGATCACACTAGGTATTCAAAACACTTTCTTGTTGCTAAGGCTTTAAAATTCTTTTTTTATGGAACACAGTATTATCCTGTGCTTAACTTGCTGTAGGTAATTTAGCAACAGGATTTACCTAACAGAACAGTTTTTACTCGATCTAATTTTAGATAATTACCTTTCTTTTCCAAGCTTGTTTCCCTAGTACTTCTGCTGGTCCTGGTTTGTCACACACACATTTACCTAGGATCTCCTGCTTGTAAGGCACTAGATAGAACAGCTCAATTTCCTTCATCTAATTCCAAGCATGAATTATCAGTAAGTGTGTAAAATAAGGAATTCCACACCAGCCATAAAAACCTACCCAAAAACAGGTGGAGAACGGAAAAAATTAAATAAAAACAAAAACAAACAAAACCTGAACCAGAATGCCCAAGTCAATAAAAGATTTCATGAAACCAAGCAAACACTAACATTACTGACAGCTGGGTGTCGAATCTGAGTCATTACCCAAATAGGGCACCCTACTTCATGTTCACCAAACACTGGGGATTTTCATTCAAAGGCTCTTTTCCTGGGAGTGGGTTCGCTAATGCCTTAATAAAGTTAGTCCCTGGAAATAAGGAAGGAAGGCAGCTATCTCCTCAGCAACTACTCTCAGTTTTGGGAAAAGCACTTTTTTTTCCCCTTATAGAACCTTTCATCTTTTTGTTTGAGCACATTTAAAAATGCTCTACCTCAAATAAAGACATTTATTTCCAAATATTCCTTACAGAGAACAGAGGGAAAATATCTTTTCTTCAGGGCCTCCTCCGTGCCAGGCGTTGAGTACGTGCGTGTTGGGTGTTTCCCATGGAAACTCGGCCAAATCCCATACTGAACACTGTCCCCAGAACTGTCCCCACAGTCTCCATCACACTGGCTTTCTGAGCAGGCTGTGTAATAGCTTCCCTGCTTTTTATCACGTGCTTTAATCCCAAATTTTTGTGAGGACCAAATTAACGAGGCTAGTTGGGTTTGGGCGAGGGCAGAGAGGGGGGAGGTTCAAACTCCTAAGAGCAGTTATCTGTGTAGGGCAGGAGGCTCCCTTCTACTTTATTTTTTTTTAAGATTTATTTATTTATTTTAGAGAGGGAGAGAGAGCATGGGGGTAGAGGGGCAGAGGGAGAGAGAAACCCAAGCAGACTCCCCACTGAGCGAAGAGCTCCCCCTTCCACAGGCTCCATCTCACAACCCTGAGATCAGACCTGAGCAGAAACCAAGAATCGTCGCTTAACCAACCCCAGACAGCCCCGCTCCCTTCTACTTTAGACGTTTTTAACATTACGCATTACGTGTGAAGCGATCCACCTTTCAATAATAACTCTTCCTCACACATGGGGTGCTAACGTGGCTTCGAGTCTGGAACGTATTGTATTAAGTAGACCAGTAGTATTCACTTCACATTTAATGATCCATCTCAAACCTAATGAAAAATACCATCTGAAAAATCCCTTTTCTAATACATAGATTTATTTTTAGAGCAGTATTAGGTTAACAGAAAAAAAATAAGCAGAAAGTACCCAGAGTTCTCATATATCCCCCTCTTCCCCATACATCCTTTCCCTGTCCTTAGCATCCCGTATCAGTGTGGTACATTCCTTACCATTGATGAGCCAGTGTTGATACATTATTATTAGCTGAAGCCTGTATTCCGCTCTTGGTATTACACACTCTGTGGGTTTTAACAAATGTATGACAGGTATCTCCCATGATAGTATCATACAGAATAGTTTCACTGCCCTAAAAGTCCCCTGCACTCCGCCTATTGGTCCCTCTCTCGTTCCCCACCAAACAAACCCATGGTAACCACTGATATAACTTTGTCTAAACCCTAACCAGGTTCCTCTGAGCTTTTTCCTGACTAGGCTTCCACTTCGGCCTATGAAGGCTGGAACAAACACTAACATAGCTGCTAACAGCTCATGGCAGCATCCCGAGGATGACCCTAGCCCCATCAAAGTACCTGCCTGAGAAAATTCAAGGCTCCCCAAAGAATTGACTGCTTCAGCCAAGATCTGAAGACAGGGCCCCTGGCCCCTGGCCTCTGTGGTAGGGTAAGAACCTAACTTCCACAAGCTCCAGTTAGCAAACCCAGATGGGTTTTATATGGACTAACCCCCCATTTTTATTTTTTTGTAATTTTTCACTTCTCTGACTCTTCCTTTCCTCCCCCCTCCTTCTCTCCTTAGAATGCCAGCCACCTCTGTACAGATCAAGGTTGAGTTCAATCCATTCTAGATTCACTTCCCTATTGCAATTGTTCGAAATCCGTCCTTACCACTTTACCTCGCATCCAGCCTTGTTTATCTTTGATATGGCTGATCTTTTTACTGTCTCTATGGTTTTGCTTTTTCTAAAATGTCATATAACTTGGAATCATACAGTATGGGGACTTTTTAGATTGGCTTCTTTCACTTAGCAATATCTGAGAGCTCATTTCTTTTTATCATTTCATAGTCTGGATGTATGACGGTTTACTTATCTGTTCACCTGTTGTAGGACATTTTGGCTGTTTCTAAGTTTTGGCAACTCTGAATAAAGCTGCTATCAACATTTGCGTGCAGGTTTTTGTGTGGACATAAATTTTCTGGAAATTTAGTGCTCAGTTTGCTTTTCCACCCAGCATATGGTCTTAAGTCATCTGTACACTTCCAGAATAAGGAACATTCATGAACTGGAGAACTTAACATGCACAATGCACAATTAACCAGGATATTCTTCTCTGCATTTGACTTTAAGTAGAGAGAATACATATATAAGGAAACAAGCTATTAGAAACTTGTTTTATAAAGGCCCGTAGCTTATATGTTATCCTGGGATTGTCGTAGTGTGTATTTGCAATTATATCTGTATCTATTTCTACATCTATCTAATCAGCCTTCTAACTATATTGTCCAGTTTTGAGAAAACCTTGAACGCTTGCCTTGGCCACAGAGCTCTGCTAAAAAGTTCCCTACATACATTATGCCATGCTTGCCACCACACTGTGTCACAGCACACTGGGACCCTGGCCACACTGATTAGACCATTTAGCGGGGGCCTGGTCCAACAGCAGGAGGTAGCTTTGGAGGCGGCCTTTCCCCAGCAGGGACAATGTAATAGGTATCTGTAGTTTGGCCTACCAAGAAAAATACTCCCTTCTTCTGAAAAAACATTCCTTCACACCATGTGACACATATTGGGCAAGAATTGTGACCACAGCAATTAGTCTTAGGAGTGGGATCCAAAACCAAGTCAGACCAATCACAACCTTTACCCTGAACTATTTAATTTGGAACCAGTAAGTCTAAGATTCCTCTTCTCTCTGAAGATAGAAACACAGGTCTCCGGAGACATCTATTGTCATTTTCCCTGTCTCATGCAAGTAAACTGTGTGAAAGAGAAGTGACACTGTGACCTAGAAGTCGAGGCCAGAGTCAAGGTGGTCTTCTAGGCCCTGATTCCCACTGCTCCTGAGTCCCCTGTCCTTCCCGCAGATGTACAATAATATTCCCATTTAAACTCTTTTGATCTGGGTTTATGTTATCAGCTGAATTGTGTCTACCCAAAATTCGCATGTTGAAACCCAAACCCCTGGTACTACAGAAGGTGACCTTATTTGGAAATAGGGTCATTGCAGATATAATTAGTTAAGATGACATCATTAGGATGGGCCCTAGTTAAATACAACTGGTGTCCTTATAAAAATTCAGTCTGTGACTGAACTTATAGAGAGAACACCGTGTGAACATGAAGACAGCCAACTACAAGCCAAGGAGAAAGGCCTGGAACCGATCCTTGCCTGGCAGCCCTCAAAAGGAAACAGCCCGCAGAAGGAAACAACCCTATCACCGTCTTGATCTAGGACTTCTGGACTCCAACTGTAAGATAATACATTTCTGTTATTTAAGCAACCTGGTTTGTAGTGCTTTGTAATGACAGCCCTAGAAAATTAATAGAGTTTATTACATGTGACCAAGAATCCTGACTACCATAAGCACCTTCTCATGGACAGTGAGGGGTAAATCAATTCAGTCTTCTCTTAATTAGGGAATGAATGTTCAATGAGTTGTTTGTTCAGTAATAGCAGACACACTAGTTGTGGAGACACTGATAATTACCCACAGGGACAGGGCCCTAACCTAGGGGACAATAGACTCTCAACTTTTTTGTCTTCCGAGTTTCTATCAGATGATTTGAGTACTGGTTTGATTTCCTTTGAAGCCAGCTATCTTTGATATTGAAACTTTTGCCCTCACTCTGTATTCCCTATTACCTGAGCTCCTTTGAATGTGCCCTCGTTCCTTGCAACATGAAAGATCTTGAATCCGCAAAACCAATAATGCGTTTTTTAACTGAAATTTTTATTGGGATAGTGATAGAGTCACATGTAAGAAGAAACAGAGAGATCCAATATATACTTAATCAGTTTCAGTGGTAATATGTTGCAAAACTAGAGTATAATACCCCACCAGTATTTGACATAGGCACAATCCACCCATCTTCTTCAATTTTGCTTTACTTATGCTCCTGTGGGTGGTTAGTTCACAATTTTGTCATCCAGCGTGTAGTTCATGTATCCAACCACAGTCAGGATTTGAACAGCAACAGATGTTTTGGTCAAGTTTTTCAGCAGTAAGGGTAAAAACAAATACAGTTTTTTGGCAGAGCCCAGTTTAAGATAAAACCTAGTGAAAGAGATCAGCTGTATCCCAACTGGCCCATTTGCTTCCTCTACTTCTCTTATAACCCTACTATACTTTTTTATAGTTGCTCATTCAGTTGTGTGTAATTTCCACTAACTTCCATTCTCCACAAGGTCAAGAGCCCTGTCTGGCTTGATTACCATCATATTCCAAATTCCCAGAGGCAGCCACTTTCAACTTTCCTAATTATTTTATCTGGGATTTTTGCCCAAATTTCTAAATAATATGTTTATGATAAATTAATTCTTTTTTTTCTAATGAGATGATATCAATTGGCTCCTATTATGATCAATCAGTATTGTTCTTTCCTATATCATCACAAACACATACACTCCACAATCCTCCCAGAATCACAGTTTGACATCACATAAATTAATATATGGACTTTACATTAGGACAACATAAGTTTTCCCTCCTGTTGAACCACAGGGAGCACTGTAATAAATCCCTTTACTATACAACTGATTGTTCTTGAATGAACAGCTAAATTATCTTTCCATCTGCTTAGTTTTTTATGTACCTGTATTAATTTTTCTTCCAAACTCTATTAGTCATACACATAGAAATCAATTGGGTTTCTTTTTCTTCTATTTTTTATTTTTTTTCTAAATTTTTATTTAAATTATAGTTAATTAACATACAGTGTAATACCGGTTTCAGGAGTAGAATTCAGTGATTCATCACTTACTTCTAATAACCAGTGCTCATCACAAGTGCCTCCTTAATGCCTATCACCCATTTAGCCCATCCCCCACCTAGGTTTCTTCTTCTTTTAAAATTCCTTTGTCCTCTTGCTCCAATCTGGACTGAAACCGGGCTCTCTGTGCTTACTGCACAGTGCTTCCTGTTGTTTTGATTGTTGTGAGAAGTCTTTTCCCCGTTATTCTGTATCACATGTCCTACTTTCATAACTTTTTCTTTCCTGGCTTACTCTCTCATTTTATAAAGGACATGCTTCTTAAGAAAAGGTGCACGAGTGGTAAAAATTTCGAGGCCCGATATGTCTTTGTTTAGTTTCATACTTGATAGTTTACCTGGGAAGGGAATTCTCGAGGTACACTTCTGTTTCCTCATCCTCCTTTTGTTTCTTGCCAACAATCAAGTAACAAATTTATTTTTCCAAGGCTATAAATCATTCAAACCACTGTCTATTCCTGGCGTTGGTTCCCCTCAAACTCTTGAAATTCTCATTTCTCCTGGCTTCCATAACCTTGTCCTCTCCTGGTTTGCTATTGCTCTGGCCATTCCTGCTCTCCCTCAACTTTGATCCACGTACTTCAATTTCAGCTCTCCTCACAGTCATGGGCTTCTTTATGATTATACTAGGCTCCTGAGAGAAATAAGCCATTAGTAACAGAGGCTGGAAATAAGAGAGGCTTCAAAACATAGAAGTGTTTTCCTCTCTCTTATAAATGAAGTCTCATGGGAGTGGATCCAGTACCAATATGGCCTCCAAATGTCATCAAGGACCCAAGCTTTTGTCTTTCTGCTCTGCAATCACAGAACGGCTGATAGTGCTCTAGGCATCAAGTCTGCTTCTCAGGAAGAAGGTAAGAGGAAGGGCTGAAGGGAGGAAGCAAGGTACCTGCCATAGCTTCCTCCTTTTAAGGAGGTTTTGTTTGCTGAGTTCCCACCCAACTTTGGGACCCGGGGCAAATTTAGTCACATGGCCACCCCTAGCTATAAAGAAGCTTAGGAAATAAATCCTTCTAGCTAGGCATAGTGTCACCTGCATACGATTAGTGTCTTTTTTCTACGGAAGAGAAATAGACTAGTGATTTCCTGGGCAAGTAGCAGTCGCTACCATGACTAGTATAGCTCACACCCTTGGTTTTGACTGTATGGTCCAGCATCTGTACCCCTTCCTCTGGTGACAGCACCTCAGCTTTCTCTCCCCCATTGCCTGAAGTCTTGGGAGGACTCTCAGTCAGGATGTCTCTAAGTCCTCTTGGCCAAAGAGTAAATGCCTGACCTAAAATAGGCCAATCACGTCCTCTCTTTCTGTAACTTGACTCTTTGAGTAGAGTATCAAAAAGATTGGAAATGATGGAAAGTGATTCAAGCAATGTCCTGAAAAGATTCTCCATTAGATCTATGAAGTAGTTCTGATTCCTATAAGTATTTTCTTTCAATTCTTTGAGCTGCCTCCATCCTTCTGATAAATTCACCCTTTCCTCCTTAAGTTAGAATCAGCTTCTGCTGCTTACAATCAAAGCATCCTACTTGCTACCACTCTGCCCCTCCCATCTCCACTCTCAAGGCCTCTGCACTGCACACCTCCAGAAGGTACCTAGAGGTACCTGCATGTTGCGTTCTACTGAGCTGTGAATGGTGCCTTTGACATGGTGCAAGAAATGACCCTATCATGCCGATTTGTTCTCTACCCCGCTGCTAGAGTTAGCTTTCTGAAGAACATGTAACAACATTCTGCTTCATTCCTTGAAAACCTCCAATGGCTCCCTAGTACAATAAATAATAAAAGCCAAACAGACTTCAACACACTTCATAATATGGTTTCCGTTGGTTTTCTTAGCACTACCATCCACTACATGTTCCTCCCTTTCACAGCATCTTGCAGCCAAGGCTGGGCATACTGGACAAGCCATATTCAATATGTCCTGTGTTCTTCCACCCCCGTGCCTGGCCCAGTGTGGGAATCTCTTTCCTTTTTTCTCCGAATACCTCAGCAGTCAACATCCTTACCACCAGAGAAGGCCCCGCTGACATTCTACTGTCATTGACTTCCTAGGTCTTCTGGTCAGAATGTATCACCTCATCTTCAATGACCATTGTACCTTGTTTGTGTCCCTGATTACTGTACTTCCCATGTCTTGCCTGTAATTATAGTCTTTTTTTTTTTTTTTGAGAGAGAGAGAGAGAGAAAGAGAGAGTGAGTGTGTGTGTGAGCAGGGGGGAGAAGCAGAGGGAGAGAGAATCTTAAGCAGGCTCTACACCCAGTCCTCATAACTTCTGTGAACTTCTATTGCTTTTAACCTAACATGGTGACTCATTTCCCTGTACTGAATTATATACTATAATTTCCTAATAAAAGGTCATTATATTATCTGTTATGGTTCCTTTGAAACATTCTCATTCTTGATTCTCCTGAAGAAGAATTCCTTAATAATGGTAGGAAGGAAGGAAGGAAGGAAGGAAGGAAGGAAGGAAGGAAGGGAGGGAAGGAAGGGTGAAGGGAGGGAGGGAGGAAGAAAAGAGCCTCCTGCTGCCCTTTGGCTGTTAGTGATCATTGAACCAGATTCAGAAGCGAGCCTCTTAAAAAACTAACCAGTGACTGCACTCTTCAGCTTTTGCTTTTGCTTTTTTAAAATACTTTTTCAGGTCTCTTTAACATCTGGTTTAACAGAAAACTCCATTCTCTTATCTGTTTCTGCATTCAATCTGTTGCAGTATCTGGGTTTTTTAAATTATTATTGAAGTGTAGTTGACACACAGTGTTACATTAGTTTCAGTTGTACAACACAGTGACTCAACAACGGTATGGGCTGTCATACCGCAAGCTCACCACAAATGTAGCTGCCATCTTTCACCATATAACGCGGTTACAATACCATTGACTACATTCCCTGCGCCATGGCCCTTTCAGCTTTTTCTTAAGATTGACTCTTTAATTCAGTCTTCTCTTTTCTGTGGGAGTTATTAATCATATACAACACCTCTTGTTCCTCTAAGGTGTTCCTCTAGGCAGACCTTGGGCCATTTGTTCTTCACTATGCTAATCCTCTAAAAACTTCTCTGCCCCCAGATCTAAATTTCTGGTCCTAGTAGGCCCTGTTCTCCTCCTCCTCAGGCTGTGTCCTCTGTGCCCCAGTCGTAGGCACCGTGCTGGTCCCACCCAGTTATAAAGTCCTCCGAACACCTTCTCCAGCTGCTTTTGTTACAGCCTCCTCTAGTCCCCCAATAATGAGTAATTTGTTACACTGAATTATCTTCTGTCTGGCTTCCTCTGAACAGGGAGCTCCACAGGAACAGGAATCTTTGAAACCCCCTTCAGTGGGGAGTTGGTGAAAGCCTACCTTTCTTTTCACTTTCTACCCAGGAAAATGTTGCCACCTTCCTCCTGAGCTGACACACAGATTCAGTTAGGCTCTTTCTCAAAAGGCCTCACCTGGCCTCTCATGGCCCATTCCACAAGCTCTAGACACTCGTATGGTTGTGGATGTTTCTGAACTTATTTCTCCTACCCTCATCCCCAGCTTGCTCTCCTGTCTCCGTAAGCTGGCTACCATCTGTTACCCTCTAGATCTCATCTCTTTTCTTCTGTCATGTGGTTATTTTGTTTCTGGGTATTCTTTTTTGTTTTTGTTTTTTTAAGATTTTATTTATTTATTTGAGAGACAGAGTGAGAGAGAACACGAGTGGGGGGGTGCACAGAGGAAGAGGGAGAAGCAGACTCCCCGCTGAGCAGGAAGCCTGATACAGGTATCTGATCCCAGGACCCTGAGATCATGACCTGAGCTGAAGGCAGGTGCTTAACTGACTGAGCCACCCAGGCGTCCCCGTTTCTGGATATTCTAAAACTTCACATTCACTCAGCAGTAAAAATAGAAATAATCCAATCTGAGAACTGTTGCAGTATTACTAGACCATCAAATCCTATTGTATAATTTCTCCAAGCTTCTTTTCCCAACTATGAAACCACCTTCCCTGTTCAGTGCTATTTAAATCCTAATTCCTTCTTTTGGTGTTGCACATACTCCTCTGGACTTTCATAGTTAAGGAAAGGATGGAAGACGACCCTCATTCCTCTCAAATTCATCTGTCTTTAACTCCTTTAGAACTTCTGCTCTTATGAAATGACAAAATAGTAAATTTATCCATCTTTCTTCCCCTAAAAAAGGACCCTAAGATTTAATTTTAAAGTAGACAGATAATATAATATGTAAAAACCTCAAGAGTTCCGAACAAATTTAAAGTGTCTCATTTCCAGTCTTCACTACTGTCATCAGGCTGGCGTGAACGCCTTCGAGACATTGCCTGTGCATGTACATATATGTTTGGGCAGCGGTGGAAATAGATAACATTTTTTATTTTGTTTGAGTTGCGAAACTATTCATGGGCGTCAAGGCCAAACCCCTAAGAAATTACAACATGTCTCTTCTAGCCTTTTGTAACATCCTTGCCCCATGTGGGATAGCGCTCAAGGCAGCCAATTGCTTGCTGTCAAACTGCCAAGCTAAAGCATAAGGCCTGATAATAAGCGTGGATTTTTGAGAAACAAGTTGGCCTGGAGGATGCCTGTAGCCTCACTTCCTGCTGGTAGCTGTGGCAGGCAGAGGTGAGGGAGGCTGGAATCTCCCAGGGAGTGGTTGGAAGTGTTGGTTGCCATGGTCCACAAGGGGTCTGCTCTCAGAGCCCGTTCTCCTGTCAGAATCTCAGGCTTCTGTCATGGAGGTGGCAGATAATGAGTAAGTAGGCCAAATGCCTACCTGGAACTTGGCTTAACTTTTTCTCTCTAGATTTTTGGTTAACACCATTGAAAAATTTTACCTCGCATAACTTTGGTTAGTGTCATAAAACAAAATCATATAAACCAAGTGCTTTGGAAACGCCTGGTCTCCTAATGCTTAATAGTTGATGAAAATTCCGACCTGTTTATAAGACAAACTGAATTGATGAGAACAAGAAGCAAATATTTGATCTATGATGTTGCATCATTACCCCTACATTTTCCATTTCACAAGGAATTCTGGCTACATACTATGAAGTGGAATCTGTTGGTTAATGGATACTAATGGGAGACCTAACGGTACAGCAGAAGGCCAGGACACCTTGTGCTGTGGCCCATGGCGAAGCACAAGATTTATGGAGTGAAGACAGCACTGCCAGTTCTTTCATAAGTAAAAAAAACATCATATCCAAAAGATATTTTTTCCAATAACTCAGTGAAGCCTCTTTGCCCCCCAAAGGCTGAACAAATATGAAATAATGGCAGGCATCACTCAAGTTTTCCTATAACAAGACTATTTATATATATATTACATATTTAAAGAAAATATCTTCATAAATGAAACATCTATTCATTATTCTCTAAACTGGAAATACGCCATAATCAAGAGGGAGGAAATCACCCATGTTTGCCTCTGTGGAAATAAACCACGGTAAAAATTGTATATGTGTAGATCGATGGAACAGAATAGAGAACCCAGAAATGGGCCCTCAACTCTATGGTCAACTAATCTTCAACAAAGCAGGAAAGAATATCCAGTAGAAAAAAAACAGTCTCTTCAACAAATGGTGTTGGGAAAATTGGACAGCCACATGCAGAAGAGTAAAACCGGACCATTTTCTTACACCATACACAAAAATAAACTCAAAATGGATGAAAGACCTAAATGTGACACAAGAATCCACCAAAATCCTAGAGAAGAACACAGGCAGCAACCTCTGTGACCTTGGCCACAACAACTTCTGGCTACACACATCTCCAAAAGCAAGGGAAACAAAGGCCAAAATAAGCTATTGGGACTTCATCAAGATAAAAAGCTTTTGCACAGCAAAGGAAACAGTTGATAAAACCAAAAGACAACCTACAGAATGGGAGAAGATATTTGTAAATGTTTCATCAGATGAGGGTTAGTGTCAAAAATCTATAAAGAACTTATAATCAATATTATCAAAGAACAACCAACCAACCAAAGAACAAATAATCAAATAAAGAAATGGGCAGAAGACATGAATAGACATTTCTCCAAAAAGACATCCAAATGGCCAACAGACACATGAAAAGATGCTCAACATCACTCAGTATCAGGGAAATACAAGTCAAAACCACAATGAGATACCACCTCATACCAGTCAGAATGGCTAAAATTAACAAGTCAGGAAAGGATGTGGAGAAAGGGGAACCCTCTTACACTGCTGGTGGGAATGCAAGCTGGTACCGCCACTCTGGAAAAGAGTATGGAGGTTCCTCAAAAAAGTTAAAAATAGAGCTACCCTATGACCCAACAATTGCACTACTAGGTATTTACCCCAAAGATACAAATGTAGTGATCCGAAGGGAAATAAGTCAATCACAGAAAGACAATTATCATATGATTTCACTCATATGAGGAATTTAAGAAACAAAACAGGAGCATAGAGGAAAGGAGGGAAAAATAAAACAAGATGAAATCAGAGAGGGAGACAAAACAAAAGAGACTCTTAACCATACAAAACTGAGGGTTGCTGGAGGGGAGGGGTGTAGAGTGATGGGGTAACTGGGTGATGGGCATTAAGGAGGGCACATGATGTAATGAGCACTGGGTGTTATTTACAAATGAGGAATCACTGAACTCTACCTCCAGAACTAATAATACACTATATGTTAATTAACTGAATGTAAATAAAATTAAGTTAAAAAAATAAATAAAAATTAAAAGCCTATATATATGTATATATATATATATTACTCCAAAAGAATTGTATGTGTGTTCTTTCATTTTTTCTGTTTATATATATATATAAACATAGGAAAAAATATATATATTTTTCCATTTTTAAACACTTCTATGAGTTTCAACACATGTATAGATTTATGTTACACCCCCCAACATCAGGATACACAACAGTTCTATCAACCCCTCAATTCCTCTTGTTATCCGCTTGTGGTCATATCTTCCTTTACTCCTAATCCCTGGCACTAGCAAACAATTCCCTGTCTCCATAGATTTGGATTTTTGAAATTTCGTATAAATGGAATCAGAGAGTATGTAATCTTTAGAGATTGGCTTTTTTCTATCAGTGTGTATGAGATTCATCCAAAGTGCTGTATGTATCAATTGTTCATTGCTTTTTATTGCTGAGTATTCCACTGTATGAATGTATTGTTTACAGGTCAAAAGACATTTGGGCTGTCTCCCATTCTGATAATTGTGAGTGGAGCTGCTATAAATATTTGTATACAAATGTCTATGTGAGCCCAAGTTTTCATTTTTCTAGAGTGTAAATACTTAGGAGTGAAATTACTGGGTCTTATGAAAACTGTATGTTTACTTTTTAAGAAACTGCCAAACTGTTTTCCAGTTTGTTATATTGTACCTTGTTACATTCTCAACAGCAACATGTGAGCCTTCCAGGTGCCCTACATCCTGTCTGCACTTGTTATTGTCGCTGCATTTAATCTTAGCCACCCTAATGGTTATGTAGTGGTATCTCAGCATGGCTTCAATTTGCATTGTCCTATCGGCTGATAGTGTTAAACATACTGTACTTAATTTGCTATCCACATATCCTCGTAGATAAAGTGTCTGTTCAAGTCTTTCACCATTTTTAAGTTGGGTTTTTTTTTCCTTACTATTGAGTTTTTAGAGTTCTTTATATATTGAAATCAAGTACTTTGTTGGCTAGACAATTTTCAAATACTTTCTTCCGGTCTGTAGTTTATCTTTGTATTCTTGTAACAATGGTATCATGTTTAAAAACAAAACTGAAATCAGAATAAGCATGCTATTTTATAATGTATCTCTTTCATTTAGCAATGTGTCTTAGACATCTTTCCATGTGATTAGCTCTTAGCATAATTCCAATGGCTTCCTAGTACTCCACTGTGCAGATATAGAATCATAGGTATTAAACAAACTCATCTGTTGAACACTGGAGTTGTTTTCTATTTTTTACTGTTAAAAACATTACATTGGGGAACATCCTTAGAGCTAAATCTTTTTCACATATTCTGAATATTTTCCTAGGACAGATCCTGAGAAGTGGAATTGTTCTTTCAGATTATACACATTTTCAAGGCTTAAAACACACACACACACACACAAACACAAAAAAAACCATAATGCCAAACCGTCCTCCAGAAAGGCTATTTAAGTCAAATCATCAGGGTATGAAATAACCCTGGGTACTACTGCTGCTTTTTAACTTTGCTTCCTTGGTAGCGTAAAAAAATTATCTCATTGATTTTTTAAAATACACTATTCTTGGGGTGCCTGGCTGATGCAGTCAGTTAAGTGTCCGACTCTTGTTTTCAGCTTGGGTCCTGATCTTAGGGTGGTGAGATCAAGCCCCATGCCAGGCTCCATGCTCAGTGCAGGGTTGGCTTGAGATTCTCTCTCCCTCTCTCTCTGACTTTCATGCTCCTGCTCTCTCTCTCTCACTCTCTCTCTCTCTAAAAATAAATAAATAATTTTTTTTAATGCAATCCTCTCACTACAAGTAAGGCTGAATATTTATTAAGTGCTTTTTGCCATTTGTATATTTGTGTGTGTGTGTGTGTGTGTGTGTGTGAATTATCTCTTCGTGTCCTTTGTGCATTTTTGTGCACCTTCCTTGTTTCTGTTTTAAAGATCTTTGTGCATTTTTATATAGGGGAGGTTCATCTTTTTCTTATTATTCTATGGTAACTCTTTTATTGCAAATGTTTTCCCCCAGTGTTTCATTTCAATGTTCCTTAATTGTGCAGGCCCCTCTTGAGGCCTTGTTTGAATCCTTGTAAGTGAAGTACCAATTAGTGTGAGGGTTGCCAGATTTAGCAAATAAAAATAAACAACAAATAGGGGTGCCTGGGTGGCTCAGTCGGTTAAGTATCTGACTCTTTTTTTTTTCTAAGATTTTATTTATTTACGAGAGAGAGCTTGCACAAGCAGGGGGGAGGGGCAGAGGGAGAGGGAAAAGCAGACTCAGCACTCAGCAGGGAGTCCCGATGTGGGACTCTATCCCAGGACCCTGAGATCATGACCTGAGCTGAAGATAGATGCTTAACCAACTGAGCCACCCCAGCGTCCCCTAAGTGTCTGACTCTTGACCTCAGTCTTGATCTCAGGGTTGTTAGTTCAAGCCCCACCTTGGGCCCTATGCTGGGTGTGGAACCTACTTAATAAATAAGTAAATAAAGAAACAAACAACAAATAATTTTTAATAATTATGCCCGAAAAAATGATTCTTTTTTTATATGAAATGTAACCAGGTATCCTGTATCTTATCCGGCAACCCAGCCAGGAGTCACAACTGCAGTGAGCTATGGCTGAATTGGGTGTTTGGTTCTAAACTCAGTACATTTGGTGAAAATTGTATAAGGCCAAAAGTGCCTTAAAAGTCCTTTAAAGGGGCACCTGGGTGGCTCAGTAGGTTAAGCATCTGCCTTTGGCACAGGTCATGATCCCAGGGTACTGGGATCGAGCCCTGCCTCGGCTTCCTGCTCAGCAGGGGAGTCTGTTTCTCCCTCCACTCCTCCCAGCACCTCCCCCCCCACGCATGCTCTCTCTCTCAAATAAATAAAATCTTAAAAAGAAAATAAAAAATAAAAGTCCTTTAAGAAGCTTCCAAAGATCAGTATGTATGGAGTTCTGTCTTCTGCCTTATACAGTAATTTATTTATTTATTTATTTATTTATTTATTTATTTATTTATTTATACTGTGAGTGGGGGTGGGGTGGGGGTGTGAGTGGGGGGAGGGGCAGAGAGAGAGAATCTCAGTGCTGAGCACGGGAACCCAACACTGGCTCCATCTCACGACCCTGAGATCATGACCTGAGTCATGACAAGAGTGGGACTTAACTGACTAAGCCACCCAGGCGCCCCCCCTTATATGGTAATTCTTAAGCTCAGTGAAATTGAGATGCTGTCAGAACAGAAGGAAAGTCCCTGGGCAGATTCTGGTCATTCAAACCACTTCGCTCCGTGTAAACAGGTATGGGAGGAAAAAGGTAAAGAAGTTAAAGTGTTGCTGCTTGCCAACAAGCTTTTTCTGGTTTTTCCGTTTCTAAAATGTTTAAACAAGTATTTGTTGGTAGTTGTAATTCAGATATAGTAGCGAAGTTCATCTCACATGAGCATTATGTTCTAAAGTTAGCTCTCAAGGAAAACATGACCAGGCTGTGACTCCATCAAATTATTTTTATACAGTTACCCTTCAGTCCATGCTCCCCAATTCCCTCAGTCCAAATTGTATTTTCAATAAACATTCTGACCCCAAATTACTCGAATATTTTTCTTCTGGGGGAACATGTATATTTTGGCCCATTCAGCAGCTACTGAAGGGTGATCATGGTGATGGGCCTTACACGCCTGTTACGCTATCATGTGCCGCTTCAGGCACCCTTCGTCTTTATTTCTTTTTATGGATGTTTTTCTAAAAACTTTGCCCAACATTTTATTTTAGTGAAATATACCTACTGATACTCAGAAGTTTCAAATCAATCATTAGCCAGGAGTCCAAAGCAGAATGTATAGAAGGATTTATTCCATTTTTCTCAAACAATTCATGAATGACATTCAAATCTCATGTATTTCTAGCATAATTGAAATAGTCCCATGAAATAAAAAATGTGTAATCCTAGCCTAAGTTCATTTGTAAAGGGATTTGGCCTGTAATAAAATGTTCTGTCATATTGTCTGCATTCTCTTCCATATATTTGTATCTATTTCTATAATATACATATAATACATATTCAACGTATTTCTATGAATATACACACACACACACACATATATAAAGGTTCACTCAGATTGTTGTTTTATATATTAGGTACATTGCTTTTGTTGGCTAATACCATCTAAGCATATGAATTTTCTCCTTATATACTAATTTCCAATCCAACATATTATAAGGGATCATGTTGCTGTGGTCTCTGGGAAATCATGTTCACTTTTGAACAGATTGGCCGGTCCAGGAGCAACTCAAACAATTACAAATAAATACACATACAAATACAAATACACATACAAATACACATACAAAAATACACATACATAGGGGCGCCTGGGTGGTGCAGTCGTTAAGCGTCTGCCTTCGGCTCAGAGCGTGATCCTGGCATTTTGGGATCGAGTCCCACATCGGGCTCCTCCGCTGGGAGCCTGCTTCTTCCTCTCCCACTCCCCCTGCTGTGTTCCCTCTCTCACTGGCTGTCTCTCTGTCACATAAATAAATAAAATCTTTTAAAAAAAACCATACATAAATATATATATACACATATACATATACATACATGCGAACATATGTGTATATATATATATATATTTAAACTTTTTATTGTGGAAAATTTCAAATGCATAAAAGTGGAGAAAATGGTATAATCACCCTCCTGTACCCAACGCCCAACTTCAATGATTACCAACTTTTTCACAATAATGATATATATTTTAATTAGCTTTTTTGGAAGTACAGCATACATACAAAAGAAGTGGACAGATCATAGATGTACAGCTCTATGAATTATTACAAAGTCGCTGCACCCAGGTAACTACCACACAGATTAAGATACAGAACATTACCAGCACTTCAGCAGCCCCCACCATATGTCCTACTAATCACTACCTCTTTATAGCCTTTAAAAGGTAACCACTATCCTGATCGCTAACATTATAGATTACTTTTGCCTGTTTTTGAACTTTATATAAATGGAATCCTGCAAGTGTTCTCATTCTCTTTGTTTTACTTAATATGTTTGTGAGATTAATACATGTCGCTCTTTTTAATAGTAATTTGTTTTCATTGCTGTGTAGTACTCTATGGTAGAACTATATTATATTTATCCATACTACCGTAGATAAACATTTGAGCTCTGTTTTGATGAACATATCTTTTGGTGAATGTAAGTAGGCAGTTAGGTCTAGAAGTGAAATTTCTGGGCTATATAATATGTGTGTCAAGCAATTTCCCACCGATTTATACTCCCACGGGCAGTGTATGTGCCTTCCAGTTGTCCCACATCCTTGTCAACACTTGATGTAGTCAGTCTTTTAAATTTTAGCTCTTTTGCTGTGTAGCTGTATCTCATTGAAGTTTTAATTTGCAATTTTCCTCATAAGTAATGAGGTCGAACATGTTTTCATTTTTCTTGACCACTATCTACTCTTGTGATGTTCTACCTCTTGCCCATTTTGCTACTTAATTGTCTTTGAAAAAAAATTGATTTATAAGAATTCTTGTATTGTGGATAGGAATGCTTTGTTGGTTTTATGCACAGCAAGTGTTGCTAAACTGCATTTGAAAGATGCAGGGTCCTGAAAGAAAGCAAATAAATCTAAATACTAATATTTTGTTCACTGCCTCACTTGTAAGATGAAGGGTGCACCATTTTAAAATCCATAAAGATGATCATAGTATGAGTTGGAAGGTTGCAGCTTACCCAGTGTCTAATATTTTTACAGAAATTTCAAGAAAAAGGCAAGTATATCTAGTGATACAGCAGAGCGAATAGCTGTCTAGTTACCCAGACAAGTGGACAGCATTGTTTTGGTGAGAAGAACAGCCCCTGACATGAGGATATGGCCTGGTACTTACAGCTAGGCCTTGAGTTTAAGCAATTTCACAGAACATGAACATCAGACAAGGCCACTCTGACTATGATCAAGACAAAACACAACCCCTCTGTAATTATGTCTAAAGAACAGACAAAACCTGAACATTGGCCAAACCACAAAATGACCAAACATTCTCTCTACTCTGGCTAAGAATAGCGACTGCTGTTTCTTTACCAATTACAGCTCTAGCCTCAGTCTAGCCTGCTATCCTTCTAGATAAGGCTCGTTAAGATATCCAATCTTAAGAATTACCCATGCTTCTTGGCAACATCCAATCCGGAGCAAAGCTTCACTTCCGTAAACACTCCCCCAAATCATCCAACACGAGCTCCAATCCTAATACTCTCCTTCTGAGATGTCCCATGGTTCTCCATGATGTACATTCTCCCTCCCTGTATTAGATAATAAATCTGACTAGTAACGAACCCAACCACTGGTATTTTCCTGATGGCCTTTGGATGGAGGGCATTGACATTGGGTATTTCAGGACAACCTAGCAGCCTGAGACAGGTAACTTGACAGGACACTAAAAATATACCCATCTCGGGAGTGAATTTACATTAGCCACAGACACAGAAATGGAGGGATAAATAAAATTAATTTATCTTTTTTAAAAACCCAAAGGAGACAGAAAAGACAAGTTTATAGAGATAGAAAATAGATTTGTGGTTGCCTAAAGCTGTGTGTGGAAAGGGAGATTAAATGTTAAAGGTCATCTTGTTGGGAGATGGTCTAAATCTGCATTATGGTGATGATGGCATGACTCGATAAACTTGCTAAAAATAACTGAATTTTACACTTAAACTGAGTGAATTGCATGGCATGTAAATTATACCTCAATAAAGTTGTTAAAACAACAGTAATCTCACAAAACAGCTACTTGAATCCAGCAAACATTCTCTCTCTGCAAGCAAACTACATGGCAAGCTACACTATAAACAGAAAGTTCGTTGCTGGCTGTAAATTCATCATTAGAATATGTCCCTGTGTACCACAGAGACACACTACCACCCATGTTTCAGATGTGGAGACTTTGGGCCAGGCTATTATTGTCTTCCCAGAGTTACCCATTGGTGGTGTCTGCCTCTGCGGCTTCATTTTCCCAGGTTCTTCTGGCTGAATAATCCCTCTTCTGATTGCAACTCCTATTTTAGCTTATAAATCAAGTCTTGTCCTGGGAACCATTCTTTCATCTTAAAATTTAAGATTTTTTATACCTTGGCTCTGAACTACTGTGACTTGCCTTTAGAGCCTATTGTTCAGGGCCAGTTTTATTTCCTCGTTGCAGTATTTAGACGGGGGAAGGGGACCATAGATGCTTCACTTTTTGTCCCTTGGACTACACATTTTTATACCAGAAATTGAAGAACAATGAAGTGATTTTTATCTCCTAGAAAATCCTGAAAGCTCATTCGTTCACAGACATACAATTACCAGACTACAACTGCCCTTCCTGCAACTTGACACAGACGTGGGATTGCCAAAAAATGCATGCATATCCCATGGAATATCTGGGATGTACATGCACTAAAAAAACTTCGTTGTTAATCTGAAGTTAAAATTTAACTAGGCATCCTGTACTTTTATTTGCGAGTAAATATACACAGAAGCCGTGGGAAACGCAGAAAAACAGGCTGTCTAAATTACTTTGGCAGAGAGGAGTGGAAAAACCAAATGCCAGATTATTAAGAGCCTAAAACGGGAGTCATCAAATGCTGTCTCAGAGGAAAGGAGAAAATCATATCCTTCAAGTTTTACAGCCGAGTCTGAAGTACTAGTACTTCGAGAAAGGGAGCGTCACAAAGGGAGGAGGGAGGAAAACTAAATTTCTTTCTGGCTTGGAATTGGAATCCCCACTCAGGCTTTCTGCATGACAGAGCCCAAGTAAGACGCCCCATCAAAGCAAGGACTCCATCTTGCAGCCCGGACGAAGGGGTGGGGCGATATCCCTAAGCCACGCCCCGGGCACCGCGCAGACACCGGAGCCAGGTAACCAAGGGAACCCCGGAGAAGGCGTTTCCGGGAGAGGCCGGAGCCGGAAATAAGGGGTCCGCTCCTCCCCTCGGCCGGGCCCCGCCCCCTGTCCTCCCACAGGGCCGGGCCGCGAGGGATGACGTGTCTGAACTCTGGAGGCGGAAGCCCGGAGGAGGTCGCCGGGGTATGAGGGGAGGGGCCGCATGCTGGCTCTGCGCATGCGCTCTCCGCACTCTGGTCGGACAGGTTTGCGACTGGAGTCCGGAGACCATTTATTGCGGAACACTCCACTTCTCCGGGTTTTTGGTGATGCTGAGCTACGGGGCTTAAAAAGGCGGCGGGGTTTGGAAGAAAGAAGGTTGGGGGACCTCCTTGAACCCCCAGACTACTGCGGTCTCAGCCTCATTGAGTGGCTGATTGGCTGCGGGCAGTCACTCCCCTTTCTTCTGTAAAAGGTTAAATGCATCGGGAAAACCTGAGGTTTATTTCAGCGCTGAAAGTCTGCGATTTTAAATTCAGATTTAGAATTTCTGTGGTCCGGCGAGTTGTAGTCCCGTAGTTCCTTCCAGTTACTTGCTCCTCTTGTCTCCTTTAGGTGCCACACGCTGCTCTAGGCTCTGGGGATGTAGAGATGTAGGATGTAGACATAAAGTCCTTACTCCCACAAAGTTTACATATAAACGGGGAGTGAGACTGTAAACATCACCACGTTAATTCCTGATAGTGACAAGCAGGGTGGGGTGTCGGGATTATGCAGAATAGTTTTGAGGGATTTGAAGATCGCTCTTGGCAAGAGTGGAAATTGAAAGGCAGTAAGTAGTTGAAGGGGTCTAAGATTTTGGCCTGGACTAGGGTGTGGCCGCCGACAGAGAAAGGAGTTAGTCTTGTTCAGCGCCCATCGAGCAGAACTTGTTGGACTGTATGTTGAGAGTGAGGTAACGAGACATTTAGGTTATCTCCCAGGTTTGGGTTTTTGAGCAAGGGGCAGCCGTGCCATTTCCTGAGATGGGGAAAACTGGGCGAAGAAGGGTTGGGGTGGGGAGTGAGATAGTGAAGGTCAAGGAAAAATAAAAGATAGTGAACAAAAATGTTACTTTTCCTTCCTTCTCCTTTCTAAATGGAGAACATCTGCTTCCTCTTGTGTCGGAAATCTCCATAACTTCAAGTACAGAAGAAATCCTTTTCCTTAGGTCAAAGTGGATGTTCAACAGATATGTTAATTAAATTGCTGCAGGAAGAGGGTGCAGAGAGGAAGAAGGGCGACATTCAGGGCTCTGGTAGCTTGGCTTTTGTTATAAAAATGGCTGCGATTTCTCTGTGCCAAGCAATGTGCTCCGCGCTTAACTTTTTTTTTTTTTTCCCCTTTAATCTTCACAACAACTTCAAGAAGATGGACATTCTTTTCTCTCTGCTTCCCAGTTCTACTACCCTGGACTTGATTAGTTAACTTGCTCGAGGTCACATTAACTAGATAGTAGTGTTCCCGCTGGAGTTCTTAGTGCAAGCTGCCTTTACAAGCAAGTATTCCATATTTCATTGTTCTGATTACTCCACAGTACAGAACAGTGGTTCTTAGCCTTTTTTGTAGTGTCATAGATCCATTTGAAAATTTAATGAACGTTGTGAACTTTCCAGGGGAGGAAACGTGCAAATACCCACAAGAATTTAGATAGAATTGCGTGAGGCTCCACTTTCCTGAATAACCCATTTAGCAAATTTGCCCATTCTTGAGCTGGAGGTACTCCCGGGTTTTGACTCCTTGTATAGTCTAAGTAGATGCATTCTTACGAAGTATTCTTTCTAAAGCTCAACTGGATTGACTTTATGTCACCAAAAGCAAGTTACTCCTTGAAAAATACTCAAGAAAATTCACACACACCAACACAAATACAAATGCGTAAGTGCACCTACAAACACGGTCATCGCGTCATTTCAATAACGAAAGTGACTAACTTGCTCAAAGGTGATCATACCAGATTGCTATTTCACTAGAACTACTTTCGTTACTGAACTGTTGCCTGTTTTCTTTTGCTGAGAAATGTCAACACTATCTTCTGTTCGCCTACTCCCGTTTTTCTCCCCACCTCATTTCCACTCATCTTTAAAGAGATCTCGTTTATTCCGCGCAAACTACAATCACTGCCCCACGCAAGAATGACCCATGGCATCCAATGCTTGGAACCTGTCCACGCAAACACCTGAGTATTTGAGACTTTCTGGCCAGTTCTTCCCCATTTGTTTCCGTATCCTGCTCCCAACCAGGCGTCTTCCGAACTTCTTCCCGCCGCCAACGCCGCCTGTATCAGCAGGTACTTTCGGGAGCACCAACCCTGTAACGGGTGTTGAGGTGCTACGGGCAGTGTGGTGAGGAAACCTCATGATTGTTACGGGAAACTGAACCAAAGCGGTAAGCCGGGGGGGCGCCAGCCGGACAGTGGGACGCTCCCCGACGCCCCAAGAGAACTTTAGATCGGAATTTGGAGCCGGGTGGTGAACGCGGAAGAGAGCAACCACCTAATCGGTCGGCTGAAAACCTGGAAAGTGGATTTCCTCCACGCTCCCTCCCGGAAACTCCTCCCGGGGCTTGCGGCCCCTCTTACTGAGCATGTGCAGGCGGAGTTGCGCATGCTCTGTCGAGCTCCGGTTCGGTTTCTGTTGCGGGACCCGCGGTGTCTCCTAGCGCAACCGGAACTGTCCGTCGCGGAGCCGTCCTCCCTCAGCTCCCCCGGTCTTGTAGTAGCGTCCGAGGCTCCCCGTCCCTCCTTCCCGCTTCACCCCCTCGGCTCGGCTGCCTTTCCCCGAAACAGCCGTCATGAGCGCGAGGCTGCTGGCGTTGTCGCAGCCTCGGTGGCCGAGGCTGCTGCTGCTGCTGCTTCTCCTGCTCGAGGCTGCCCCAGGCCCGTGTCCGGGCTCCGCCTTCTACCTGCCCGGCCTGGCGCCCGTCAACTTCTGCGAAGAAGAAAAAAAGAGTGACGAGTGTAAGGTGGGTGAGGCCTGGCGGACCTTTGAGTGATCTGACCGGAGGGGATCCTCCCCTTACCCCGGGAGCTGAGATCCGAGGGGAAGGGGGCGTAGCTGGGATGGGTCCGGTGTCCCGAGAAGTGCTTGGGTTCGGCTCGGCCGTAGGGCGGAGGTTCTGGAACCGCCTTTGGAGTAGATTCTGCGGGACTCAGTGGGCCTCAGGCTAGCCTTCGGTGTAGAGGTCCAGGTAACACGAGCAGCTATATTCAGTTTGCTTGGAAACGGGCTATGTATGTTTGGCGCTCTGTTGGATTTGGGTGCATGCAGGTCAGCAAGCGTTCCACGGGTGAGTGTTCGCTCACGCCCTGTCACGCACTCCAAGAAGTGGACGACCAGATCTTCCAGTTACTTTTTATTTCATTGCTTCCCGTCTTATTCTACTTTCTTGGAACTCCTGGTTGGTTTTGAGAACTTGTTTCTTTCTAGGACATTGGCATTTTAATTTCATGTTTAGCAGTTTGTTCCTTATTTGTGAATTTTAACACCCAGAGCAGCATAAATTGCATTAATAAAAAGTTGCTGTAATGGTTGAGAACGTTAATTTCTATCTTTTAAGTTAAAAAAATTTTTAACATGCAAAAAATGTATAAGATCCCACCAGTTAGTTTCTCAGAGAGTGTTTTAAACACTTTAAAGGAGCAGATGACAGGAGAAATGCGTTTTCTTCCTAGGGCAAATTTTGAAAACTTTGATCTCTTATGATCTTTACACTCAAGGTTTTCAGTTTAATTGCTAGTGAAGAGTCATAAGTAACTTGCTTTTAGATTATTCGATATAGAGCATCACGATATACATAACAATTATTTGAAGTTACTAACACCATTGGGGCATGCGGATCTCTTTGAAACCATTAATAATTTAACAATTCAAATAATCTTTCAGCAAACTTTTACAGTCTATAAATAGGTTTATTTACTCAGTTTGATTTTATTTTTAAAAGCTGGTGTTTATTTTATTACTGCTAGTTTTACTGTAGCTGTGAATTTCAAGCTTATTTTAGGGCATTAAATAAGCTATTAAATTTTTCATAGCATTTTACAGTTTGTTTTAAAATCTTGGATCTCTAAGAATGTCTAAGGATCTTTAAGGTTTACTCAAGTCAGCAGTTACCGCTTGCATACTGTAACTTTCATACCCTGCAGTGCAAGAAGCTTTCACTCTTTGAGAGTTGTGACTGAAAGAATATATATATGCTTACAAGTGGAAGAGAGAACTAATCTTGAAAGCACACTGGTTTTTCTGTTAAATATTTTAGTAGCCAACCTTTAAAACTTAGTGTTTGGTCTTTAAATTTAAATTTAACGGCAATCCTGTATTGTATTCCTAGTGCCTTGGAGACAAAAAATGTATCCCTGTCTTCTAGGGACCTCAAAGTAAAGGACATAAGCTTGTGAACAGATTATTGAAATCTGATATGTTATAAAAGATGTATGTCCAAAGCGCTTTAAAACACAAATGAGGAAACATCTGTGGATTGGAGTCTTTAGGGGAAAGCTGCAGAAAGAAAGTGATATTTGAGACGGACTTTAGAAAATGAATGAGTGAAATTTACAGGTGGTCTGCCTCTTAGTTGATTTTTGGTTTCTCAACAAGGCCTTTAGGTAGCTACTTTTAAGTTAACTTTTGGTTAATTTGGGAGAGTCCTGTGGCGTTTTTCATTTTCAAAGCTATAGGGATAAAACAGGCAAGGCAAAACGTTTTTTTCTGAAATGTTTGGATTTCATCTTTGTTGCCAGCTGCTCTTAAATCTTGGTCAAAATGTAAACAACTCTTAGAAGAGCAGAAGGATGTACCTTTAGCACTTTTTTCCTACAATTTGACTAATTGGGATAGAGAATTTGAAGTAAACTTTAA